>NC_069504.1:900497679-900814346 GCF_027579735.1 Bombina bombina
AAGATTACCTGGCGGTACATTGGGTATGTGTGTGCTCAGCTGTCATCTGATGAGATATTTAAGTGTAAAAACATGGCTGATGGCTGTCAACAGAGTACTTGTTAAAGAGGCACGAAGCAAAACAGAACGTACCAACAAAAAAATTACAAACGCGCACACCCAACACAAATGTAAAATGAATAGTAAAGGGGACCTCACGTTGCATACCACGGTATACATCATATCTGGTCAGAGGCGTTTGTAGGCAGGGACAAGCTTCCAGAAGCTTAGAGAAAAAAAAAAATAACCTTGATATGCCTCTAATGTAAAAAGCCTATACATAATCTGATGATTTGGTCCTGTCCATGCGAGACATAGATGTTCTATGCAGACATCCCAACCTGCGGGCGAAGGTTCGGCATTATGTTTACCATAACGCAAAGCTAAGTATTTTATAAATTAAAGTGCCCCTGTTTTTAAGATTATTTGATACTGGTGATTAATTATTAAACTTTACATTCACTTTAACCTTTATTCATTTACCATAACAATTACAAAACAGGAACCATTAAAACATAGTAAAATATAAATATTCCTAGTCCATATAAGCATAGTGTGAGAAGCCCATAAACACACATTACATCACAACAGAAACCCAAATTAGGACAGTTTCAGGTAACCCACTAACATGAAACCACCAACTCAAAAGATCCCTAACAATCTAACTTTTACGTGACTATTAAAGGGACAGTCTCATCAAAATTAAACTTTCATGATTCATATAGGGAATGTAATTTTAAACAACTTTCCAATTTACTTTTATCATAAAATTTGCTTTGTTCTTTTGGTATTCTTAGTTGAAAGCTAAACCTAGGTAAGCTCAAATGCTAATTTCTAAGTCCTTGAAGACCGCCTCTTTTCTGAATGCATTTGACAGTTTTAACAACTAGAGGGTGTTTGTTCACATGTGCCATATAGATATTTGCTCACGCCTGTGGAGTTACTAATAAGAGGGCACTGATTGGCTAAAATGCAAGTCAGTCAAAAGAACTAAAATAATGGGGCAGTCGGCAGAGGCTTTAGATGTAAGGTAATCACAGAGGTAAAAAGTATCTTAAAGTGGCATAAGACATTTTTTTATATATATATATATATATATATATATATATATATATATATATATATATATATATATATATATATATATATATATATATTCAAAGGTGGATACAGCGCCTATATGTCCAATATACTGATGTGGTATGTGAGGAATAAAAGATGGGAAAAAGCAAATAAGAACATAGAAAATAAAAGAAAAAATAAAAGAAAAATATATATATATTAAAATAAAATAACAATAAAAAGTCCAGCTAAAAATAGCATATAAAATATATGAACTCTGAAACGATGTTCATATGAGTCCTAGAAGTAATATAAATCGTAGTGAATCTCCAGATGTAGTGGTTGTATAGATATAGTTGGTATATAATACCCTTACCAGATCTTACCTCAATCGAATGAGGTAAGTATGCCGCACTGGGGGTATATATAGATGATTGGGTTTCCTCCTTGTATCCTGCTTGTGATGTTCGTTGACCTCTTGGAGTATGCAGGGATATGCCTCTGATGATGAATAGATCCCTTGTACTTCCTATGGATTCATGGTTGGCCTCTTGGAGTGCTCTTTCTGCTCTGGTATTAACTTTCTACTTTTCCCATTAGGCAGTGTAGATCATGACATAAATAGAATAGCACATAATTTAGATCCCAATCAGTAACCTTGATGCTTTCAGCAAACATAAAGTGTCTTTAAATCCAGAGTAGTCCCAGTTGGCAAATCAGATCACAAACAGCAGACTTGATAGTTTAAGTAAATGAAAAGTAAATGAAAAGTGTATTTAAAACCAGAGAGCAAATCCAGCATTATATTTAGATCCCAAACAGTAGTCTTGATGTTTTCAGCATGCACAAAAAGACTCTAAATCCAAAGGTAAAATAGATTTAAGGAGGTAATCCAACATTAGGTTGGAGGTTGGATTACCTCCTTAAATCTATTTTACCTTTGGATTTAGAGTCTTTTTGTGCATGCTGAAAACATCAAGACTACTGTTTGGGATCTAAATATAATGCTGGATTTGCTCTCTGGTTTTAAATACACTTTTCATTTACTTAAACTATCAAGTCTGCTGTTTGTGATCTGATTTGCCAACTGGGACTACTCTGGATTTAAAGACACTTTATGTTTGCTGAAAGCATCAAGGTTACTGATTGGGATCTAAATTATGTGCTATTCTATTTATGTCATGATCTACACTGCCTAATGGGAAAAGTAGAAAGTTAATACCAGAGCAGAAAGAGCACTCCAAGAGGCCAACCACGAATCCATAGGAAGTACAAGGGATCTATTCATCATCAGAGGCATATCCCTGCATACTCCAAGAGGTCAACGAACATCACAAGCAGGATACAAGGAGGAAACCCAATCATCTATATATACCCCCAGTGCGGCATACTTACCTCATTCGATTGAGGTAAGATCTGGTAAGGGTATTATATACCAACTATATCTATACAACCACTACATCTGGAGATTCACTACGATTTATATTACTTCTAGGACTCATATGAACATCGTTTCAGAGTTCATATATTTTATATGCTATTTTTAGCTGGACTTTTTATTGTTATTTTATTTTAATATATATATATTTTTCTTTTATTTTTTCTTTTATTTTCTATGTTCTTATTTGCTTTTTCCCATCTTTTATTCCTCACATACCACATCAGTATATTGGACATATAGGCGCTGTATCCACCTTTGAATATATATTCTCTTTTACTGTCTAGGGCTTCACAACCCTCCCAGTATATGTCCTATATAGCTGCCACTATTTCCTATACACCTTTTGACCAGCGCCCACAACAGAGTATCACTTGTGTCAACTCAGTTCACTGAGGAGACACATTTTACTTATTTCTACATATATATATATATATATATATATTTTTTAGTTTTGAAAAAGCTTTATTGAAATAACTTAAAACATTTACAAGCAGAGAATAAAACACAACATAAGTCTGTTGGCACTCATCGAAATCCCCGTGTTTCAGTTCTTACATTTGTTGTGGGTTAAACAAAATAATACAATAAGAAATGGACTAGAAAGGCCATCAAACAAGAATTATCAATATTGGTTACATAGAGAATTGTCAATATGAATTTTGCAAGTGTTTAGCAGGACATAAAGAAAAAGAAGCATAGACAAACGAAGGAAAGGAAGAGGAAAGAAAAAGAAGAGAAGAGGTCAAATACACGTGTTCCTGAGTGAAGTGAAATAAAGTTCGCTGAGGGATATTAAAATTACAGTATGGGCTTACCCCTATCAAGGGTGTTAGGTTATCTTGCGTCCTCCTGGTAATTAGCTGCGGGGTCTGGATTCCCATAGGAAGAGAATCTCGCAATAGAAATCCAATTGGTTAATGGAGAAGTAATGAAACCTCTCTAGTCGTATATTTAACGAAAGCTGAGCAAGTCACTCGTCAGTCGTAGGAGTAATCTCCTGTTTCCATTTCCGAGGAATGACTTGCTTAGCACTATTCAATGCAATGTGTAGAAGCCTAGTGTGGGCCTTAGATTGCATTTTGGGAATATCATGGAAGAGTAAAACTACTGGATCTAGAGGAATGTCGCGTCCTAGGAGTTTGCTAATTTCCTTAGTTATGGAGCACCAAAAAGGCTGAATACTAGGACATGACCACCAAATATGGTACATGGAACCCTCTTGGTTGCACTTCCTCCAGCATCTGTTAGATGTCAGGGGAAAGATGTATTGTAGGCGTTGCGGGGTCAAATACCATCTCATTAAGAATTTATAATTGACTTCCAGCAGGGAGGCCGAGTGAGAAGATTTGGCTATGTTGTGGAAAATTTTATTCCATTCCTCTACTGATACTTGCCCCGCAAGGTCTTTTTGCCATTTTTGTGTGTAAGAAGGAAGGTGGTCTGTTGGAGGTGAGTTCAGAATAGCATACAAAAGAGATATAGTATGGGCTGGTTGGTGAGGTGCACTACAGAGTTGTTCAAATCTAGTGCGAGTACGCACCAGATCCTGTTTGTTTTTATGAGTGTTGATAAAATGTGTCAGCTGATTATATCTTAGCCAGGTAGCGAAGAAGTCGTTCTCCAAGTTTTGCATTTGTGTCATTGGGATTATTTTTGTTGCCTCCGTCAACAGACCGGGAGAAGTCCATGGATGTCTAGTTTTAAATTGTTTGGTGGAGAATTCCCCACCAAGAAGTCAGGATTGGAGAGTGATGGTGTGAGAGGGGATGGGATACTAGAGAACGAGGTGTTTTTCTGTATCTGTCTAGACCAGGGGTGTCAAACTCATTTTAGTTGCGGGCCATTTTCCATACATGTACAACTCACGTGGGCCGCACACTGCCTACATATCTTGTCATTGCTAAACAGTGCAGTGGCATTTGCTATAACTGTATACATTTCAAAAGATTGTGTTCTGTAACTCCTAATTAACTTACTCTGGCTTGAGGAAATGTGCTCTAATGCTTTTAAGAAGGTGAGACACACGCTCCATGTGCGACCCACTGTTTATAATAGTGATAGACATACCTGTTGTACATAATATAAAATAAATACATAGAAATATATATAAAGTATGTGATTTTAGTTAAAGAGAAAATGATGGAAAGGAATGGACAGAAATGATGTGGGAAATCAGTGCTACCATAGTAATGAACTGCATGTGTTGAAGAAATCATTATTCACTTATCTGTCTTTTTCTTTTTAATAACGTATGTTTTAATGTATGTGCATCCCTAACAGTAAGCGCACTCGCTCTTTAAGTAATAAGCATATTATAATTAATATTTTTCATGGAGGTGGCGTGGGCCGCACAAAATTAGGTTGAGGGCCGCATGAGGCCCGCGGGTCGCAAGTTTGACACCCCTGGTCTAGACCATACCTGAAAAGTTTATTTTATAATGGGATAGTTTTGGATTGTAGAAGGTCGGTGTTCAGAGGGAAGCCAACAATAGCTCCCTAGTTGGGGTATCCCCGTTAAGTCGTGTTCCAGGGAGACCCAGGCTTTAGATGAAGTTGCCGACTGGTAACACCAATCAACAATCCTCTGAAGGATAGTGGCATCTTTGTATTTCTGGAGATTTGGTACACCTAGCCCTCCCCTAGTTGGATGCAGATATAGTGTTGTTTTAGATATCCTTGGTGGTCTTTTACGTCATATGTAAGAGTTAGTGATGGACTGTAGTGTAGGGAGGAAGTGATTAGGAAGTGGGATAGGGACTGTTTGGAAGATATATAAAAGTTTAGGTAACAAATTCATTTTTACCACATTAATCCTTCCTATCCAAGTAATTGATTTAGGGAGCCAAGATGCAATAAATGAGTTGAATTCGTGTATAAATCTTTCATAGCTATATTTGAACAGGTCATGTAGGTTAGGTGATAAATGTACGCCTAAGTACTTTAACGTTTTGGTTTGAATCTGATATGGATAATCAACTTCTAATCGTTTACATTCTGCCAGAGACATTTCCATTGGAAGTAATTCCGATTTGGAAGAGTTTATTGCGTAGTTTGAGACTCTCCCGTATTGGGCCAAAATTAGGCGAGCTGCAGGGAGGGATTTAGTTGGGTTGGTAAGGGAAAGCAGTAAGTCGTCCGCAAACAATGTAGCTTTGTATTGTGTCTGGTTAATCTGCAGACCACTCACCTCCGAGCTGCCCCTAAGCTTGATTGCAAAAAATTTCCATAGAGAGTACAAATAATATGGGGGAAAGAGGGCACCCCTGTCTCGTCCCATTCTTAATATGAAATGAGCCGGACAGGATACCATTCACTTTAACTTTGGCTGTTGGGCCCACATAAAGTGCAAAGATTTTGGAGATAAATTCCTCTGGGATACCGAATTTCTGGAGGGTGAGTTTTAAAAAGGTCCAATCCAACCTGTCAAAGGCCTTTTCAGCATCTGTTGACAGGAGGATTGAAGGGGTTTTATGTAAAGAAACAAATTGCATAAGTTGCAGCACACGCATGGTGTTGTCCCTGGCCTCTCGACCAGGTACAAAGCCTGCCTGATCCACATGAATCAGCAAAGGGAGGACTGCATTGAATCTATTTGCCAAAACTTTGGCGTAAATTTTTAAATCAACATTCAGGAGGCAGATAGGTCGGAAGTGAGCTGGCTGGTCTGGGGATTTGCCTGGTTTGGGCAATACTGTTATAAAAGCCTCCAACATGTTCGAGGACATCAGCTCATTTTGGTCTATAGACTGGAACAGGGTAAGGAGGTGGGGAATTAAAATATGTTTGAAGGTTTTGAAATATAAGCCTGTATACCCATCTGGTCCTGGGCTTTTCCCTGGCTTCAGAGTTTTTATTGCTTTTTCTATTTCTTAGGCATCTATTGGTTTTTGGAGGAATTCTACCATATCTGTTTGTAAGACTGGGGTTGAAAGCTGTTGTAGATATGAGGAGCATACGTGTTCATGTACCAAAGTTTTCCTGTTGGGAAATAAATCATAGAGCTTTGCATAATATAGTCTAAACAATTCCGCTATAGAGGTTGAATCCTCTATATTTTGATTTGCGTCATTTAGTAAATGGTGTACATTAGAAGAGTTTTGTTTTTGTCTGAGTGCCCTCGCTAACATTCTACCTGGTTTATTTCCTTCTGTAAAAACGTTTTGTTTAAGATAAAATGCTTGTTCTTGTGATTTAATATGTAGCATGTTGTTTCTCAGTTCTGAGTTTTAATAGTTTCCTCAGAGTCTCTTCGTTTGAGGGATCAAGCTTGTGTTCATGCTCCACTTCTAAGAGAGCAGCTGCGAGTTGTGTGTATTTTTCCCTATATTGTTTAGTTTTATGCCCTTTAATTTTAATGAGTTCTCCCCTAAGAACACATTTATGAGTTTTCCATACTACCCTAGTGTTAGTATCCGGTGTCAAATTCTCCTGAAAAAAGTTTGTAAGTGTCTTTTCTAAGTGTTGTATGCTAATTGGGTCAGATAGAATAGAGTTGTCCAACCACCATAGAAATGGCTTAACTGGAGCAGAGGGCCATCTGAATTTGCTAATGACTGCAGAATGATCGGACCAAGTTACAACTAACAAGTAATTGTAAATAGACTTACAAGTCAGGATAGGTAACTTAAATCTGTGAGGAAAATTCCACTAATAGTGCCCTAGCAGAGTTAAAGCTAGATTTGTATTTAATTAGAAAAAATGTTGTTTCTCCATTCATACACTAAAGTTTATTAAGTCTATATTTTAACCACACATACATTTAGCAAGAGCTAAAAATTAAAAACACTGCACCCAAGTTGAGCTATGATTTTTAAATTAATCTGGAATCAGCGTCAAAGGTATTTTGACGCTGATTCCAGATTAATTTAAAAATCATAGCTCAACTTGGGTGCAGTGTTTTTAATTTTTAGCTCTTGCTAAATGTATGTGTGGTTAAAATATAGACTTAATAAACTTTAGTGTATGAATGGAGAAACAACATTTTTTCTAATTAAATACAAATCTAGCTTTAACTCTGCTAGGGCACTATTAGTGGAATTTTCCTCACAGATTTAAGTTACCTATCCTTACTTGTAAGTCTATTTACAATTACTTGTTAGTTGTATCCTGCTCTTAACTCTAAATCTGTGGCAGGAGGTATTGGTGGTTAGGAGATCACAAAACTCAAATTGGGCTATTCGCCCTTAACCACTAAAATCTCCTGTGCATAACATATTCTGCCCTACCCCCACCTACTCTTACTTTAAATTGATCGGACCAAGTGGTTGATGAGATCCTGGAGGATTCTAGGAGACTTAGGAACAAATGATCTACTAAAATAAAATCTAATCGGGAATATGATTTATTCGGGTTTGAAAAGAAAGTGTAATCCCTAATGTGTGGGTGTGAAATTCTCCATGTGTCATGGAGTGTAAGAAGGCGTAAATTTTACCATATGGATTTCAGAGATTTTTGGGGAATAAGAATATTTGGATTGGAACTATCTATCGATGGGTCAAGAGGGATATTAAAGTCCCCAGCTACTAATAGGGGGCCTGTTGTGAAAGGGATAGTCATATTAGTATTATTTTGAAAAAATTGCCTTTGTTTTGTGTTAGGGACATAAATGTTGATCAGCGTGATTGGCCTTCCAAATAGAAGGCCCTTCAGGCCAAGGTATCTCCCTTCTTTATCTGCTTCTATACTGTGGAGCTGAAATGGTACTGAGTTATGGAAAAGGATACTAACCCCATTTATTTTTTTGTCAGGGTGACTGTTATGATAGTGTTGGGTATAGTGAGGTGAGAAATATTTAGGTTCAAAGTTTTTCCTAAAGTGCGTCTCTTGTAAAAATAAAATGTCACACTTTTTTAGTTTTATATCACGTAAGGCCATAGAACGTTTGTGTGGTACGTTAAACCCTTTCACATTTTGGGTCATAAATGTTAGCGAATGTCCCTTTATATCAACCATATTGAGCTGTAAAAAATTTGTAGATACAATGAATACCCCTGCAAGCGCCATATATAACACATGTAAGACCAATATTTAGAAAAGAAAAAGAAAGTGGGAGATTGAGAGAAAGGACAGTAATAAGCAATTTGTAAGATATACATACTGAGAGAGAAATCTCTAATTGTAGGATTCAAAGATGGAATCCAAAAACTAGTGAGATACATTGTGTTTTAAACAACAACAAAAAAACTGGGGAGATATCCCCGTCTGACCTATAGCTCTAACACAAACCAATATCATTAGAGCATAACAAGTCTATATTAACTAAACTGTACTATGGTTCAGTGATTCAACTGCGCAGTGAACTCTGAGCAGCAGCCTCTAAAATAGTTAGAGGGGAAAAGGGAGCAACCAAACATTGATAACAACAAATTAGCTAAAAGTAAATAACAATAAGTAACTAACTACTAGATTCGTTTCGGAGCTAGAATGATTAAATCTATAAGTATTAAATAATGGAGCAACTGACCAATTGTTAAAGTCCACACATCTTTATGGGGAAAGGGGATACGTAGAACCTGGTAAGTCAATAACCCCGTTTAATCAAAAGTGTTCATATAGAGTCAGTTGAAATCTGGAGTGACTCAGGTTTGCAAATTTAACAAATATCAACAGGGTATAAAGGTTTTAAAGAGATATAACCAGTATAGTCAATATAAGTGGGTAATCGTGCTTTTATCTTACCACTCAGTGATTTTTACCCCACGATCTCCAGGAAGACTATAAGGGGCAGAGGTACCTTCCCACAAGTACCATCAGGTTAGCTATGTATTTCGTGGTGATGAACAGCTAACTGGCACAAACATTTCAAAATAGGCCTAACTTGAACTTTTAGCCAGTAAAAATCAGAATGTTGAACTGAATAACATAAACACCACATCTCCACCATGGAAGGAGACACAGTAATTCTTCTAAAATCTGTTACCCCTTGCTGTGAAGAGTGTTCATGGGGGTTCTACTGTTTCCTGAGAAGGACCAGAATGAGCAGGTCTAAGTCTTTTGGCTGGCACTGTTTGCCATTTTGTTCTTTGAGGCTTTGAGACATCTTTCTGAGTTGTTCACGTGATCCTGAAGATATAATGGGTTCAAGTGGTGGATCGATATGTAGGTCTGCACAAAAGCTTTCTGTCTCCAGGACATCATTGCATACGAACCTTTGACCTTGTCTGATGACCTGGACCAAGCATGGGAAACCCCACCGATATGCAATGTTTAAGTTCCTTAAATGTGCTGTGAGGTGGTTGAATTTCCTCCGTCTTAGCAAGGTTCTTGGGGCCAAATCAGCAAAAATTTGGATGTTGCTATCCTGAAAATTAATAGATCTCTGTTTGCGTGCAAGTTGTGAGACTTCTTCTTTCTGGGAATAATCTTTAAATTTTAAAATGACGTCCCTAGGTTTCTTTGGATCCAGTGATTTGGGGCGCAATGCCCTATGGGCTCTATCAAATTGAATGGGTTGGTCGTACGGGGCCCCTTTAATGTGTGTAAAGAGCTCCTGCAGGTATTGATGAGGTGATAACTGATTCCGGTACTCCCCGGATTCTAAGATTTTGACGCCTTTCCCTGTTCTCTAAGTCCTCAAGCTTATCGTGAAGCTGCATAATGGAGGTTTCCTGACCTTTTAGTTGTTGCTGCAAAATAGATATTTCCTCCTGGTTGCTTTCTTGAACCTCCTCAAGGTATTCAACCTTGTTTCGTATTTCATTAATGTCTTTTCTGAGGCCTGAGATTTCTTCTTTAATGCAGCTGCGTACTTGTGACAATAATGTTGTGAAGTCTTTTTTAGATGGCAAAGATTCCAACAAGGTTTGAGATATAAAGACCATATTATCTGTGCAGGTTTCTTCATCTTCTGAGTCTGATGGTGCTTTTGGATTATGGGGTACAGTTGGCACCTCCACCTGGGCTCCATTATCATGCAGTTTAAAGAAGGTGTTGACCGAAGGCGTTTTATGAGCTGGATGCTTATGCCCCCTTTCTGCCTTATTAGTATTCTTTTTAGGCGACATATTCTTGCAAGAATAAAAGACAGGATAAAAAAAGGATAAAAAAAAAATTTGATCTTTGCTGCAGCTATTCCATAACCTCCACTGAGGTCCTGTAATTAATTAGTGAGAGTAGGAGAAGGGCTATTCTTCTTGATAAGAATCCAAGAGAGTATCCCTATATTACATAAATGTGCAGTAATATATCAGTCTCTAATGAAGTAGTGGGGAAGTAGGTTAAAGGCTCTGTATAACTTTAATCAGTGTGCTATCATTTGCAGATTAGTAGATTCTTTGCTCTAACTTTCAGCACAGCTGCCACTTCTCCCCCCCCCCCCCATATTCCTGCAGCTTTTGAGTATAAGGGGATAGTAGAAAGAGAAACAAAAGCACCATGTTTTCAGTTTAGTGATTTTAACTAGATGGATTATGGCTTAATACTTGCGGTTTGCTGCGTTGTTTTATTTTTCTATAGTGGTATAGATTTTCAGTTAGGTTCTCATCCTCCACTTCTCCTGCGGTTTTCCTGTGTTTTACAGTCTCATGACGGCAGGAGAACTGCTCTAGTGCTGTATACCATCTGGGCTCCAGTGTAGGTGAAGCTGTGCAATGTCCGGTAGGCCTCAGACCATTTCACATGGTTCCGTGAGAGATCCGTTATTGGAGCACCCGGGAACCTACCCCAAGAAGTTTGGTGCGATTTGGTGCCCAAATGAGGGAGATTTTGACCTTTGAGTCAGACAGGGCTTTTAGAGCTCACTCAGAGTGCAGCCATCTTACTCGGCAGCCGGCTCCGCCCCCTATATATTTTTATTTTATTGAGGAGCAGGTTCAAATACATAAAAGAACAGGAGAATGACATAAGACATGAAGCCAGTTATACAACAGGGACTGGCGGAGAAGCTAATCACAAGACTCGTACAGTGTTGAGTAAAGTAAACAGCAAATCAAATTAGTGCGGTTATTTTCACCTAAATCAAGAACTCTGCACCTCAAAGTTTTTCATATGAACTATAATAGACAATGTCTTATGCAGCTAGATCTAAAGGGTAACATCATTGATAAGAACAGTTCCAAAAGTATCAGTAGTGGAGTGAGGGGTCAGGGTTTAGCATGAACAATAAGGTGTGTAGGAAAAAAAAAAATAGATGCAGCAGATAGGGGTCTAAATCAGTCAGGGTATTTCTCAACCCCTGGGGACCAGGTCTCTTGGTAGAAGTCCACTTTGTCTAGGATTCTATGTGAGTGGAGTTCCATCTGTTTGATATAATGGACTGTAGTAAGAACTTGAGATATAAGGGGTGGGTCTTTGTGTTTCCACATTCTGGCAATCGTTAGTTTGGTGGCCATAAGGAGGTATATTACTAGGGCTTCTCTAGAGTGCTTTAAATTTGGAGTGTGCATATGGAGTAGGGATATCTCTAGTTTAAATGGAAGGGCGATGTTTAATGAGTTAAGTATTCTGAAAAGCTTCTGCCAGAGCGGTTGGATCCTGGGGCAAGCCCACCATATATGTAGGAAGGTCCCCAGTTGTCCACAGTCTCTCCAACACAGGGGGGGTTGAGTGCCATATATCCTATACAGAGTAGAGGGAACCAGGTTCCATCAAACTAGAATTTTATACTGTAGCGCCCAAAGAGTAGCAAAGTGTAGAAGTTTTTTTAGTTATAGTGATACGTGCGTGCCATGTATCGGTGTCGGCCACAAATTCTATCTCCCTTTCCCAAGCTCTGTGTTGGGCTATTTTATGAAGTGTGGTGGGTTCAAGGAGGAGATTGTAGTGAAAAGAGAGGGCATGCATAAGGCCTTTTCCTTGGATCCATATATTCTCCCATTTCGTTGGTGTTAAGTTTTTCCCCAGGTATCCCCATGATTTCAGCCATGTGCGGAGGCCGAAGGCTTCAAAATATAGAGAGGAGGGTACTTCGAATTTTGCGCAAAACTATGAATGGGTGATCCATTGGCCAAGGTCATAGATATCCATGGCCAACACGGGAGGGAGACCTTGCCAGGACATGAGATGAGAGTCCGGGAGACAATAGAGGGCACCACTCAGAGAGAGCGCCGGGTAGGGGTGTGGGGCCAGATCTGGGTTGTGTCTCGTTTGACTCCAAAACTTAAGGGCATCTGAGATTATTAGGGGTATATTGGTTAGTTTTGGTGAGGGGGGATCCACAAGAGGTCAGAAAGGGTGAGTCCTAACGGGAGTACCGATGTTTCTGTATCAAACCACCGAGGGTGGTCATCTGTAAGACTCCAGCTACATAGATGTGATAGTCTAGCTGCGGTATAATATAGTATAACGTTGGGGAGGGCCAGGCCCCCATGTGTAAGTGGCCTCTGAAGTGTGGTTCTAGATGTTCTAGGTCTATTACTTCTCCAAATATAAGCAGTAATAAGACTTTGTAGCTTGTTCAGCAAGGGTCTGGGAATGTTATAGGGGATGCACCGAAATAAGTAAGTAAGTTTGGGGATAAAAGACATCTTTATCGCGGCTATTCTCCCTGTCCATGAGATCTCCCTCTACTCCCACCCATAAGACTTTTGAGTTATGTGCATATTATAAAAGGGTCAACTGAGGTTAAATAGTGTTAAAATATTTATAAGATGCTTTTTTTTTTTTTAATAAAATATCCAAAAATCTGCAAAATTACTTACTTTAGTGTTGCCAAGTGCAGGCTGCTCCACCCCCTTATCAGTGTCCTACTCCAAACCTTGTGATATGATATAACAAAGTGTGCATGTGAGGATATTACTTATTCAAGCAAGGGTGGGTTGAGGAGGGACAGCAGGTACTGCTTTTGTTTGTTACCAAGAGGCTTTCTCATTTCCATGGGGTTAATGGCACATGCTTTGTGAAAGCTTCAGCATTATACTGTGCACTACTTTAGTCAGGTGTCATGTGATTGCCACCTTCCGTGCACAAGTGCATTCTGCAGAAGCTATGGCCTGGATAGCACCTTCCATATGTGGAAATGCCCAGGGGGGAGCTTGCTGCAAACAAAACTATGCCTGATCTAAAGGGGTTAATTGGGGTTAAAACAGAAACCATTTTACAGCTAAACTTTGGCTGCAATATATATTTAGAAACTTATGTTCATATTGTTTTATGTCCCTTTAATATAACCATGTTGGTTATGCAAAACTGGGGAATTGTAAATAAAGGGATAAAATATCTTTTTAAACAATGCATTTTCTGGTGTTTACTGTCCCTTTATTGCTCACCACAAAGCCACAAATGGGACTACTAGCTGCTCTGTCGGTGGAAATTGTGATAGTTATATTAAAAAGTAAAGGGACTCTTGCACTAAAGACTGGAAAACAAAATAAATCAAATTCTGCAAGCTAAAATTACAAGCTAATTTTACTTATGATTTAATGGTTCCTGTTTTGGAATTTTTATTGTAAATGAATAATGTTTTTTTTATTTTCCTATGCTTCCTTACTATAAGAGATTGATATAAAAATGAATCCACTCGCTGACGAGGCCCATAGAGGCTGAAACGTACATCTGGGGTTTGTTTTCTCTTGTTCAAAGGAGATTTGCCTGGTATTTCGGTGCTGGACTGCCATTTGGCAGGGTCAGACTGATATGCTACAGGAGATATTACCCTTGTGAAAGGCTTAGTGTGCAGAAAGAGTTTGTACCCTGGGAGTAAGGAGGGTCTAAGCAAGGAAATATTTCCAGCTTCAGTTCTAAGCATAGTTGAATGCATCTGTTTTTTTCTGTGTTTATAAAAATGAATTCCTAAGCGAGTAATAAGCATTTCTTTTCTCTTGATATGTGTTACTTTTGACGTTTAGCACCCCGACTAGTTAACAGTTTCTTGTGCTATACAGAGTTGGTTAAATTGTTTCTGTTTTTCCTTCTTCTATAAAGTTTAAAATACTTAAGTGTCAGGTGTTCTATAGAAAAAAGAGCTATCTTGAGGAGATTTGCTACCTCGACATGCGCATGCTCAGAATTACATAATCGCACCACACATATGTTAAAAAGGAATGTGTAAAATCTGATTTTATAATGAGCAGCCTGCGCACAAAGGTAGTAGTAAATCTTGACAAGCAAACTGATGTAGTGCTTTCATGTGGCTATGGACGTATGCATGCGCAGTTGAATTTCTCAGCAAATTTTGACAGTCGTATTTGTTAATATACGGCTAGATTATGAGTTTTGCGTTATGAGGGGTGCGGTGCTAACTTGCACGTTATTGTCACCGCTCACTTACCTACAGCGCTGGTATTACAGGTTTTCCTAAACCCGGCGTTATTAGGCAAGAAGTGAGCGTAGAGCAAAATTGTGCTCCATACTGCACTCCAATACAAGCGCTGCTTAAGTCAGCGGTGAGCTGGTTTTACGTGCTCGTGCACGATTTCCCCATAGACATCAATGGGGAGAGCCGCTGAAAAAAAGCCTAACGCCTGCAATAAAGCAGCCTTAAGCTCCGTGACGCAGCCCCATTGATTCCTATGGGGAAACTAAATTTATGTTTACAGCTAACACCCTATCATGAACCCCGAGTCTAAACACCCCTAATCTTACACTTATTAACCCCTAATCTGCCGCTCCGGACATCGCAGACACCTACATTATACTTATTAACCCCTAATCTGCTGCCCCCAATATCGCTGACACCTACATTATATTTATTAACCCCTAATCTCCCGCCCCCAATGTCGCCGCAACCTTCCTACACTTATTAACCCCTAATCTCCCGCCACTATAATAAACATTAACCCCTAAACCGCAGCACTCCCCCATCACAAACACTAGTTAAATATTATTAACCCTTAATCTGCCGCCCCTAACATCGCCGCCAACTATTGATCCAATCAGCCAATAAGATTGAGCTTGCATTCTATTGGCTCTTCCAATCAGCCAATAGAATGCGAGCTCAATCCTATTGGCTGATTGCATCAGCCAATAGGAATTTTTCGCCTTTAATTCCGATTGGCTGATAGAATTCTATCAGCCAATCGGAATTCAAGGGACGCCATCTTGGATGATGTCATTTAAAGGAACCTTCATTCTTCGTTAGATGTCGGAAGAAGAGGATGCTCCGTGCCGAATGTCTTGAAGATGGACCCGCTCCACGCCGGATGGATGAAGACTTCTACCGTCTGGAGGACCACTTCTCCCGGCTTCATTGAGGACTTCTCCCGGCTTCATTGAGGACTTCTCCCGGCTTCGTTGAGGACTTCTCCCGGCTTCGTTGAGGATGGATGTCCGGTCTTCAAAACTGTAAGTGGATCTTCAGGGGTTAGTGTTAGTTTTTTGTTTTTTTTAAGGGTTTATTGGTTGGGTTTTATTTTTAGGTTAGGGTTTGGGCAGCAATAGAGCTAAATGCCCTTTTAATGGCAATGCCCATCCAAATGCCCTTTTCAGGGCAATGGGGAGCTTAGGTTTTTTTAGTTAGGATTTTATTTGGGGGTTGGTTGTGTGGGTTGGTTGTATTTTTTTTTTTAAGGTAAAAGAGCTGATTTCTTTGGGGCAATGCCCTGCAAAAGGCCCTTTTTAAGGGCTATTGGTAGTGTAGTTTAGGCTAGGTTTTTATTTTATTTTTGATAGGGCTATTAGATTAGGTGTAATTAGTTTAAATATCTTATTTTGTGAAATTTAGTGTTTTGTTTTATTTTTGTAATTTAGGTAATTGTATTTAATTTATGTAATTTATTTGTTCTGTAATGTTAGGTGTTAGTGTAACTCAGGTTAGGTTTTATTTTACAGGTAAATTTGTATTTATTTTAGCTAGGTAGTTAGTAAATAGTTAACTATTTAGTAACTATTCTACCTAGTTAAAATAAATACAAACTTGCCTGTAAAATAAAAATAAACCCTAAGCTAGATACAATGTAACTATTAGTTATATTGTAGCTAGCTTAGGGTTTATTTTATAGGTAAGTATTTAGTTTTAAATAGGAATTATTTAGGTAATGATAGTAGGTTTTATTTAGATTTATTTGAATTATATTTAAGTTAGGGGGTGTTAGGCTTAGGGTTAGACTTAGGTTTAGGGGTTAATAAATTTAGTATAGTGGCGGCAACGTTGGGGACGGCAGATTAGGGGCTAATAAATGTAGGTAGGTGGCGGCGATGTTAGGGGCGGCAGATTAGGGGTTAATAATATTTAACTAGTGTTTGCGATGCGGGAGTTTGGCAGGTTTAGGGGTTAATATGTTTATTATAGTGGCGGCAATGTCGGGAGCGGCAGATTAGTGGTTAATAATTTTATTTTAGTGTTTGCGATGCGGGTGGGCCTCGGTTTAGGGGTTAATAGGTAGTTTATGGGTGTTAGTGTACTTTTTAGCACTTGGCACTAGCTCTGACATTTTTGCGCAGATGGCATTGTTGTGGACATGTCACAACTTCTATATGACTCTGGGGTATGTGCATCCCTGTTAGTGGTGTGTTAGAGTAAATGGGAGCAATGTCACATTGTCTGTACCACACTTAGTTTAGTAATCCTGTTCACAGATTGTGTATGAATGACACCTTGGGATTGTCAGAGATGCTCACAACTATATTTCATAACATTACCCGGGAAGTAGATTCTGTGATTGTTGCAAGGGCTCTTACTGGGAATTGTATAGATAACATTGCACTCCCGTGGAGTCATTTATGAGTCAACAGGGATTGGCCAAAATGCAAGTCTGTCAACAGAACATAAATAACGGGTTAGTCTGCAGAGGCTTAGATACATGGTAATCAAAGAGCTTAAAAGTATGTTAAAGGGACAGTCAACACCAGAATTTTTGTTCTTTAAAAAGAAAGATAATCCCTTTTATTACCCATTTCCCAGTTTTGCATAACCAACACTGTTATAGAAATACACTTTTTACCTCTTTGATTACCTTGTATCTATGCCTCTGCAAACTGCCCCCTTATTTCAGTTCTTTTGACAGACTTGCATTTTAGCCAGTCAGTGCTCACTCCAGGGTAAATTCATGTGCAGGATCTCAATGTTATCTATATGAAACGCATGAATTAATGCCCTCTAGTGGTCAAAATGCATTCAGATTAGAGGCAATCTTCAAGGTCTAAGAAATTAGCATACAGGTGAAACTCGAAAAATTAGAATATCATGCAAAAGTTAATTTATTTCACTAATGCAACTTAAAAGGTGAAACTAATATATGAGATAGACTCATTAGATGCAAAGCAAGATAGTTCAAGCCGTGATTTGTCATAATTGTGATGATTATGGCTTACAGCTCATGAAAACCCCAAATCCACAATCTCAGAAAATTAGAATATTACATGCAATCAATAAAACAAGGATTGTACATAGAACAATATCGGACCTCTGAAAAGTATAAGCATGCATACTGTATGTACTCAGTACTTGGTTTGGGTCCCTTTTGCAGCAATTACTGCCTCAATGCGGCGTGGCATGGAAGCTATCAGCCTGTGGCACTGCTGAGGTGTTATGGAAGACCAGCTCTTCTGCATTGTTCGGTCTCATGTCTCTAATCTTTCTCTTGGCAATGTCCCATAGATTCTTTCTGGGGTTCAGGTCAGGCGAGTTTGCTGGCCAATCAAGCACAGTAATCCCACGGTCATTGAACCAGGTTTTGGTGCTTTTGACAGTGTGGGCAGGTGCCAAGTCCTGCTGGAAAATGAAGTCAGCATCCCCATAGAGCTAGTCTGCGGAAGGAAGCATGAAGTGCTCCAAAATCTCCTGGTAGACGGCTGCGTTGACCCTGGACTTAATGAAGCACAGTGGACCAACACCAGCAGATTACATGGCTCCCCAAATCAACACAGACTGTGGAAACTTCACACTGTAATTCAAGCATCTTGCAGTGTGTGCCTCTCCATTCTTCCTCCATACTCTGGGTCCTTGGTTTCCAAATGAGATGCAAAATTTGCTCTCATCAGAAAAGAGGACTTTGGACCACTGAGCAACAGATCAGGTCTGTTTTTCTTTACCCCAGGTAAGATGCTGAATACGACATTTGAAGCCCATGTCCACGATCCGTCTGTGTGTGGTGGCTCTTGATGCACTGACTCCAGCCTCAGTCCACTCCTTGTGAAAGTCCCCAACACTTTTGAATGGCTTTTTCCTGACAATCCTCTCCAGGCTGCGGTCATCCCTGCTGCTTGTGCACCTTTTTCTTCCACACTTTTCCCTTCCACATAACTTTCTATTAATGTGCTTTGATACAGCACTTTGGTAACATCCAACTTCTTTTGCAATTACCTTTTGAGGCTTTCCCTCCTTATGGAGGGTGTCATTGATGGTTTTCTGCACAACTGTCAGGTCAGCAGTCTTTTCCTTGATTGTGATTCCTACTGAACCAGACTGAGAGACCATTTAAAGGCTCAGGCACCCTTTGCAGGTGTTATGGCTTAATTAGCTGATTAGAGTGGGACACTTTGAGCCTTGAATATTGCACCTTTTCACAATATTCTAATTTTCTGAGATTGTGGATTTGGGGTTTTCATGAGCTGTAAGCCATAATCACAATTATGACAAATCACGGCTTGAACTATCTTGCTTTGCATCTAATGAGTCTATCTCATATATTAGTTTCACATTTTAAGTTGCATTAGTGAAATAAATGAACTTTTGCACGATATTCAAATTTTTCGAGTTTCACTTGTATGAACCTCCTTTCAACTAAGAATACCAAGAGAACTAAGCAAAATTGGTGATAAAAGTAAATTGGAAAATTGTTTAAAATTACATTACCTATTTAAATCATGAAAGTTTTTTTTTTTTTTTATGGACTTGACTGTCCCAGTGTTGGTTATGCAAAACTGTGTAATAGTAAATAAAGGGATTATCTATCTTTTTAAACAGTAACATTTTTGGTGTTTACTGTCCCTTTAATGTAAGCTAAGACTTTAAGATGACTAATGTGTAGACTGTTCCTTTAAGGTGATTTAGCACTGATTAATCTTGGTTACAAAGAATTATTTGCCTATTATGATTGTTTATGCAAAACTGATAATACATCTTTTAAAAGCAAGTGGCGCCATATAAGTTTAGGGAAAAAGGGAGGGAAAAGTAAACAAAATCTTGCATAAATTGCCTTAAAGTATTAACCCAAGCCTCCCTGGGAGAAATTGGAACAGACACATTTTTTTAGATGTATTTTACATCAAAATGCTGCAAAATAAATACTTAAAGTGAATGTAAATTTTGATGCTAAAGTGCCCGGTTTTTAAAACTTTGATTAAAAACAGGGGCACTTTAATTCATCAATATTTTCATTTCACTCCTGTTGTGAAAATAAACTTACTTTTTAATCTTCACAGCAGCTCCAGCTTCCTCCACCTGTTTCAAAGCCTCTTCCTGGGTCTAAAATGAGGTATCTGGCTTCCTCCAATCACAGCAGTGAATCAGACACTGAATCCCCCGGGGGGGAATCTGTGATTGGAGGATGACCTATCAATCATTTCTGACATCAGAAATGGCTTGTGAGACCGGAGGAAGCAGCAGCTGCTGTGAAGTTTAAAAGGTAAGTTTTTTGTCACAACAGGAGTGAAATGTAAATTTTGATGAATTAAAGTGCCCCTGTTTTTAATCAAAGTTTTAAAAACCGGGCACTTAAAGATCAAAATTTACATTCACTTTAATGTATATTGCAATAATGAAACATTTTAATCATTGTTGAAATTTCAAGTTTAATGGTCCTTTAAATGCAACCAGGGTAAATGCAGTGAAAGGGTTAAATAATGCACTTAAGGTCTGATCTATTCATTGTAGTGAACATATGTTTGTATTGTCCTGAGCAGCCTGTGAATTTATGTGTTTGGGGTTTGTTTGGGTTTTTTTCATGATTTTTCTAAAGTTCCAGCAGATGGCTGTCAAACCATGCAGTACATCAGATGTCATTGTGCATGTGATGGTTTTAGTCAGATGTCTCTGGCTTTATAGCAAATACATTTTTGTCTTTAGTTTGTGTGTTTTGGTTAAATAAGTGACCATTTTGACTCTATATAAAAGTGTGTGTAAATTACATACTCATATACACATACATACATGGGTTTTTGTATCTTGGGAGAAAAGTTACTAGTCCACTTTTTGTTAAAGGGACATAAACCCCCCAAACATTATCTTTTATGATTCAGATAAGTGTGTCAGGTCAGGTGTATCCCCTTATGTTATCCTTTGAAAAAACTACAAAGTTAAACAATTCTAAATACCATTTTTTGGTTAAAGGGACACTAAACCCCAATTTTTTCTTTCATGATTCAGATAGAGCATGAAATTTTAAGCAACTTTCTAATTTACTCCTATTATCAAATGTTCTTTATTCTCTTGGTACCTTTATTTGAAAAGCAAGAATGTAAGTTTAGATGCCAGCCCATTTTTGCTGAACAACCTGGGTTGTCCTTGCTGATTGGTGGATACATTTTATCCGATAAAAACGTGCTGTTCATAGTACTGAACCAAAAAAAAGCTTAGAGGCCTTCCTGTTCAAATAAAGATAGCAAGAGAACGAAGAAAAATTCATAATAAGAGTAAATTAGAAAGTTGCTTAAAATTGCATGCTCTATCTGAATCACAAAAGAAAAAAATTGGGTTCAGTGTCCCATCAACCTTTGAGTGCTAAGCACTTTCCCACCTGGGTGCTAATATTTTCTGTTTTGTTTTTTAATTTTTGAAAAAAAATGTAACTTTTTTTTTTCTTTCTTTTTTTACAGACCCCAAAGACTTACACTCTTGGAAAGGTTTGGCGATTACCTTTCCAACACTGGGTCTTGGGGGTCTGTAGCTGCTTAGATGCCTGAGATACATGCTTCTAAGCAGCATGCCCCCTCCTCCTATAGATAACATTGTTAAGTATAAATAAAGTTGCGCGGTGATGTCATTGCGTGTGACGTCACCATGCATCAATGAAGCTATCCAAAATAAAAATTTTAAACCTAAACTAATACCCCTATAAAAATACCCCCCCCCCCAATATAAACACCCCCTAATCAAATACTAAAATACCAATAGCCCTTTAAAAGGTCCTTTTGTAGGGCATTTCCCTAAGTTAAACAACTCTTTTACTTAATAAAAATACAAATTACCCCCTAACAGTAAACCCCCTCCACCCAACCAATCCCCCAAAATAAAAAACCTAACACTCAAAAAAAACTAAGCTATCCATTGCCCCTAAAGGGGCATTTGTATGGGCATTCAGCTCTTTTACTGCTATTTAAAAGGGCAATCAGCTCTTTTACACTCCATTAAATCCCTAATCATAAAAATAAAAAACCAAAATTGAAAAAAAATCCTAAAACTAAGCCCCAAATAGGTACTCACCGTTCCTGGTGGCTCCATCTTCTATTTTTATCCGGAGCGAAGGCGGCACAGAGCGGTCTTACCTATGCGCGGATCCGGAGGGGCAATCTTCAGCGGCGGCAATCCTCAGCGGCATGGAGGCTCCTCTTCATCCGATCTCCGGCGTACACTGAAAATTGAATGCAAGGTGCCACATTCAATTTGGGGTAACTTGCATACCTATTGGCTGAAATTTTGAAATCGGCCAATAGGATTAGAGCTACTGAAATCCTATTGGCTGTTCAAATCAGCCAATAAGATTTCAGTAGCTCTCATCCTATTGGCTGATTTCAAAATTTCAGCCAATAGGAATGCAAGGTACCCCAATAAATATGGGGTAACTTGCATTCATTTTTCAGTGTGCGATGACAACCGGATGAAGATAGAAGATGATGAAGCTGCCCGGAAGAAGACCTTCTCTGCCGGACTTCAGGAACGGTGAGTACCTATTTGGGGCTTAGTTTTAGGATTATTATTTTTTTTTATTTTTTTTTATTGGGCTGTAAAAGAGCTAAATGCCCTTTTAAGGGCAATGCCCATACAAATGCCCCTTTAGGGGCAATTGGTAGTTTAGTTTTTTTCAGTGTTAGGTTTTTTTTATTGGGGGGGGTTACTGTTAGGGGGGACTTAGTATTTTTTAAGTGTAAAAGAGCTGTTTAATTTAGGGCAATGCCCTACAAAGGCCCTTATAAGGGCTAGTGGTAGTTTAGATTAGATTAGGGGGTGTTTTTATTTTGGGGGTACTTTTTTATTTTCATAGTGATTAGGTTTAATTTTGTTTATTTTTGATAATTTTGTTTTTTTTTCTTTTAGATTATTTTTTTCAATTTTAATGTTAGGTTTTATTTAAGTGTAATTTAGTATTGTGGTTAATTTAGGGGGTGTTAGGTTATTGGGCTTAGTAATTAAATTAGTTTGGTTATTTGCGTTGTGGAGGGTTGGTGGTTTAGGAGTTAATAGGTTAATTAGGTTTATTGCGATGTGGGTGGTTGGACGGTTTAGCTGGTTAATTTAATTGTTATTTGCGGATTAGGGATTACTTTATTATTTTGCGATGTTGACGGTTTCTGTGTAGGTTAGGTTTTTTCTTGTTATTCTTCGTGTGGGCGGTTAGTTTTTTTATTTCATGCGGGTGGTTACATGTTTTTTCGTTGTTTCGTGCAGGCGGTTGCGTCTTTTTTTTTTTTTTTTTTTTTTTTTTTTTTAAGGCTTCGTTCGCCCACGCAGCATCCAGGTAGATTTTGAAAATTGCAAGGTGGTGAGAGAATCCTCACCCTGCCATTTTCGGAATCCACTGGGATGCAGCTTCGCTACATCCAGATGGATTCTTTTGGCTGCCTTGCACAGCCAACATTCCTTTGAGGATACGTGCGCAACTGGCGACGGCGAAGCACGTGTTACATACGTGATTATAGTATAGATATACATGTATTGGCAAAAATGCTTCTAGTAAAAGTTATCACTGTTTTAGCGTTGGCATTTTTCTTTGCGCATGCATGTGATAAATGGCTAGATATTATCACTGCACCAGCATTTTAAATGCTGCAGCTGCTCAGAGTATGTATCATGTCAACAATCAACAAATTGAATCATTCCCAGATGCTCCAAGTACCTTAGGCTCTCTGAGCAAGTACTGTTTTTAAAATGCTGATGCACAGTGCATATTTGAATACCCTTTTGAAACAGCTATAGCTTTTATTAGAAGCAGTTTTGCTAATACATGTATATTACAAAAATGTTTCTATTCACAAATGAAATGCATCAATGTGGATTCCAATTTTGTCTGGAATGTCCCTTTTAAATATGTGGTTACTCATAAAAATGAAAAACTTTTATTGAACAGAACTACACAAAAGTCACAATTCTTGCAGTCTGACATTCTTACAATTTATTTTTAATGTGGAAACAATGCACATAATTATTATGTAGTGGTATCAGGTTCCCTCTTCTTTCTTTTTTTATTAAAGGCATGTTATTTGGGTCAGGGAATCTGTGTCCTGGTATTTTCTGACTGCAGTCGTAACAAACAGATGTACCTGTGATGGTTATGTGAAAACAAGAAACAGTTTTGCTTGTACATCAGTTATGGAGGAGAAATAGTAAAAGTAGTGTGTTAATGGGACAGTCTAGTCAAAATTAAAGTTTCATGATTTAGATAGGGCATGTAATTTTAAAGGAACAGTCTACACCAGAATTGTTGTTGTTTTAAAATATAGATAATCCCTTAATTACCATTTCCCCAGTTTTGCATAACAAACACAGTTATAATTATACACCTTTTACCTCTGTAATTACCTTGTATCTAAGCCTTACCAGACTGTCCCCTTATTTGAGTTCTTTTGACAGACTTGCATTTTAGCCAATCTCCATGGTAAATTCACGTGCCTGAGCTCAGTGTTATCTATATGAAACACGGGAACTAATGCCCTCTAGTGGTGAAAAACTATCAAAATGCATTTAGATTAGAGGCGGCCTTCAAGGTCTAAGAAATTAGCATATGAACCTCTTGGGTTTAGCTTTCAATTAAGAATACCAAGCGAACAAAGCAAAATTGGTGATAAAAGTAAATTGGAAAGTTGTTTAAAATTACATGCCCTATTTAAATCATTAAAGTTTTTTTTGGACTTGACTGTCCCTTTAAACAACGTTCCAATTTGATTTGTACTCTTGGTATTCTTTGTTGAACCCAGGTAGGCTCATGTGCTAATTTCCCAGCCCTTGAAGGTCACCTCTTATCTCAGTGCATTTTGACAGTTTTTCACAGCTAGACCGCACTAGTTCATGTGCGCCATATAGGTAGAACATACAATTTTAAACAACTTTCCAAAATAAATTTGTAATCAAATTTTCTTAGTTTTGTTAACCTTTGTTGAAAAGCAGTAAAGTAAGTTCCGGAGTGTGCCCGTGTCTGCAGCAGTTTTGCAATAATGTTATACATTTACAAGAGCACTAGATGGCAGTACTATTTCCTGTTATGTGGTGCTCCATACATGTGCATGCTACCTATTTAGATATCTCTTTAACAAAGAATTACATGATAACAAAGCAAATTTGACAATAGAAGTAAATTGGAAACTAAAGGTAGCAAAATGTAAAACAAATTTTATCATCCTCTGCAATTTCTTACTTGTCTGGTAGTAGTGAATATTTCAAGCCTATATACACTATATGGCCAAACGTATGTGGACACCTCTACAAATTTAGTTCAGGTATTTTAGCCACACCCATAGCTAACAGGTGCATTTAACCTGATACATACCCATGAAATCTCCTCAGATAAACATTGGCAATGCAATGAGTCATACTGAAGAGTTCAGTGACTTTATACATAACATTGTCATAAGATGCCACCTTTCCCCCAAATGAGTTTCCAGACTGCAAATTGCCTACTGCAAAGTGTGGTGGAGAAGGGATAATGGTCTGGGGTTGTTTTTTCAGGGTTTGGGCTAGGCCCCTTAGTTCCAGGGAAGGGTCTTCTTAATGCTACAAGATACAAAGACATTTTAAATCATTTGGTGCCTAAAATTTTGTAGCAACAGTTTGGGTAAGGACCTTAAGAAAAAGAAAGCAATGTACAAGAAGTTTGAACAATCAATTTTTATTATATTTCTATTTAAATACAGCTATTACAAGTGACTACTAAACAGTTACATTTCTATTAAATTGGTCAAATTCCATCACAGCAACAGTGTTTTCAACCTAGGGCTTGACAAGCTTAGGTGTAGGTGGTTCTTAAAATTTTAATTCTGGCTCCCAATATTTTGTATTTTTCTGTGTTCTCTCATAAAATATTTTCCCATGTACATTTTGTATTCTACTTCTATATGAAATAATTATCTACCTCATACAAATTATGTGCTCTAAAATTGGAAACAAATTTGTCCGCTGGAAAACTCTTCACTGAAGAATACGTCATGTTTTATTTCATACTCTGTACTTCCTCTCCAGATCGTAACTACCAGAGCTGGAACCTTTATTTTCTTGTGTTTGTATTGCCACAAATGTTATATATTTTTGATCATTTATGCAGTTAGTAAATATTTGTTATAAAAACAGAATAATCGCTAGGTACTGTGATCTTTTCACAATTTGCAGGTCCTTGAAATACATATGTTTTGGTGTTTTTTTTGCTTTACAGCAGTAGGAGCAAAATTAGGAAAGCAATGTTTGTTATATTTGGAATCCACATTTGTTGCTTAACCTTGTACAAAGTGAAGGTCATATTTGGTCTGAGACCCAGTTAGGAATATTAATACCACTATTCAGCAGATACTGACAGGACATGGTTTATGTGAGTCTTGGTTCTTATTTATCACACTCCCGAGTTCCTTTTGCAGCACACTGGGAAGGAACATGTTCAAAGCACATTCTTGGGATAACATTTGTTTTGGAGGAGCAGCCTGTCTGAGAAGGCAACTCTGTTTTATGACTGTCTGAGTGGAGTGCAGAACTCTTTTTAGTTTGGAAGCGCTACTCAAAACTGTGGAAAGATCAGTGTTAATCATTGTTTAAAGTCCACCATCAGAAACTGTAGCTGCTCATTTAAAGTACATTTTATCATTCTCTCTCTGTCTTACACTGTCTTGCAATAACTAGCACAGCAGTGTCATATAGTGCCCTGAGTTTCTTGTGCAACCTGCGTGTTACTAACACAAAAGACTTGTAAAGCCCAGAGGCAGAACTTTTCTCCACTTTCTGCGATGAGATTTTTTTTAATTAAAAATTTTAAATTATGCATTTACACTAAAGCACCAGCTTAATTGCAGTGTGCTGATTATCTGGAGAATAAAGGAATTTTGAAAGTTTTATAGTATTAATGCAGTAGTTGAAAATTACAAAATTGGCTGTAGACAAATATATATAATTTAAAATGTATCTTGAATGTTTCCTTTTTCTCTTGGTCTTACATCACCAAGAGAGAACCTCACAAGCTTTGCAGACAGGGAAAGACTAGGGGACGGGGTTGAAAAAACTGAGAGCCAGTCAACAAATAAAAACTTACACATTGCTGCCAGAGCACAACTCTTTTTAAAGAGAATAGCCTGATTGGGAGCAGCACTGCAAAGTGAAAGCACTAACAGTTCCTGCATGTGACCCATTCTTTCTGCAGACATGCTGCATTTTTCAAAGAAAAGGGAGAACAGAGCACAAAAGGTATTATATGGTACACTTAAATAAGAGACTTATTTTATCAAATAAGACATGGACCGGGAGGACAGCTGTAACTCATTAAAATGTAATTTTTATTTATTCAATGTTAAAATATATTTTCTCTTACATGGTGTATCCAGTCCACGGATTCATCCTTACTTGTGGGATATTCTCATTCCCTACAGGAAGTGGCAAAGAGAGCACACAGCAGAGCTGTCCATATAGCTCCCCCTCAGGCTCCGCCCCCCAGTCATTCTCTTTGCCGCTCTAACAAGTAGCATCTCCACGGGAGGGTAAAGTGAATGTGGTGTTAAATTTGTAGTTTTTATTTCTTCAATCAAAAGTTTGTTATTTTAAAATAGTTTGTGGCAGAAAGTGATGAAGATTTATGCTTAGAGGAAAATGATTTTAGCATGTTGTAACTAAAATCCACTGCTGTTCCCACACAGGACTGTTGAGCATCAGAAAACTTCAGTTGGGGGGAACAGTTTGCAGGCTTAACTGCTTTGAGGTATGTTTCAGTCATTTGTTCTAGTCAAGACTTAGTAATGCTAGAAGACTGACAAGAATCCCCATGTGGGAAAGGTAAGCCATATTCTGAGACTTAGTATAGAAGGAAGGCTTATTTGAAAGGGCTCAAACACTGGTGGACACTGTTAAGGGGCAATCGATTATTTTTTTACAAAGATCTGATATTTATACAAGCTTATATTACATTTGAAACACTTTTTTGGGGTTTATTCCGCATGGCATCTATTTAGACATCTATTTTGGTGAAGAGGGAGAGGGCCTGAAATTTGCGCCTCTGTTGCGCAGTTGATTTTACAGACAGCTTCATGCAGCTCCATGTGAAGAGTCCAGAGATTACTTGAGGACTTCAGAGAGGCTTATTTTCGATTAAAACTAATCCCCAAGGAAGGTAGGGCCACAGCAGAGGCTGTGGCATGGTGCTATAGTTTTGCTAACCGGTTGCCAGCTTTAATTTGCTCCGGTTTGGGCAGTAAGGGGTTAATTGACTTGAAATTTACTGTGCAGTCATTTCGAAGCATTAGGATCATATGGTGAAAATTTCATAAAGATTGGATGATTTTTGGAGATTTAGTAAAAAAGTGTGCGCTTTTTATTATTTAAAGGCACAGTACTGTTTTTTCAAAAATTGTATTTTACTGTATTTGAGTGCTGTCTAAGTCTGTTTAACATGTCTGAGCCTACTGATAGACCTTGCTTTATGTGTTTAATAGCCATGGCGGTACCCCCTTTACATTTGTGTTTAAAGTGTGCTAAGGTATCTAAACATTTTAAAGACCATGCAGTGACACTTAAAAATGTAGCCCAAGATGATTCTTTAACGGAAGGTAACGAGGATAGTCCTCCTTCCTCTCCCCATGTGTCGACACCAGTTACGCCCGCGCAAGCAATGCCTAGTACCTCTAGCGCATTGGCCCCTATTACCTTACAACAATTAGCAGCAGTCATGGATAATTCCCTTACGGCATTCCTATCCAAACTGCCAGTTTTTCCTAAACAGCGTGATAGCTCAGTTTTAAGAACAGAGGATGAGCAATCAGAAGTTTTGGATGATTTATCTGTTGTACCCTCACAACACTCTGAAGTGGCAGTGAGGGATGTACTGTCTGAGGGAGAAATTTCTGACACAGGAAAGGTTTCTCAGTGGGCAGAATCAGATTCCTTAGCGTTTAAATTTAAGCTGGAACACCTCCGCGTACTGCTTAAGGAGGTTTTAGCTACGCTGGATGATTGTGACCCCATGGTGGTCCCAGAAAAATTGTGTAAAATGGACAAGTTTCTAGAAGTCCCTGTATACACTGATGCGTTTCCGATCCCGAAGAGAGTGGCGGATATTGTGACTAGGGAGTGGGAGAGACCAGGTTTACCTTTTGCTCCCCCCCCCCCCTATCTTTAAGAAAATGTTCCCCATAACTGACCCCAGGCGGGACGCGTGGCAAACGGTCCCTAAGGTAGAGGGAGCAGTTTCCACACTAGCCAAGCGCACAACCATACCAATAGAAGACAGTTGTGCTTTCAAAGATCCTATGGATAAAAAATTAGGTTTGCTAAAGAAGATATTTGTTCAACAAGGTTTCCTTCTTCAACCGATTGCCTGCATTATTCCTGTAACTACTGCAGCGGCTTTTTGGTTTGAGGTGCTGGAGGAGTCGCTCCAGAGGGAGACTTCATATGACGAAGTAATGGATAGAATTCATGCTCTAAAGCTGGCTAATTCTTTTATCACAGATGCCGCTTTACAATTAGCTAAGTTAGCGGCGAAAAATTCTGGTTTTGCCATTATGGCGCGAAGAGCGCTTTGGCTCAAATCGTGGTCGGCTGACGTGTCGTCCAAAACAAAACTATTAAATATTCCTTTCAAGGGAAAGACCCTATTCGGCCCAGAGTTGAAAGAAATTATTTTGGATATCACTGGGGGAAAGGGCCATGCCCTTCCACAAGATAGACCGTTTAAGGCCAAAAACAAGGCTAATTTTCGCTCCTTTCGCAACTTCAGGAGCGGACCTGCTTCAACCTCTGCAACCGCAAAGCAAGAGGGTAACGCTTCCCAGCCCAAAGCAACCTGGAAGCCTTTGCAGGGCTGGAACAAGGGTAAGCAGGCCAAGAAGCCTGCGGCTGCTACCAAGACAGCATGAAGGGGTAGCCCCCGATCCGGGACCGGATCTGGTAGGGGGCAGACTTTCTCTCTCTTTGCTCAGGCTTGGGCAAGAGATGTTCCAGATCCCTGGGCATTAGAAATTGTTGCTCAGGGGTATCTTCTAGAATTCAAGGGGAAGGTTCCACATTTCTCGTTTGTCTTCAGACCAGATAAAGAAACAGGTGTTCTTACACTGTGTAGAAGATCTTCTAAAGATGGGAGTGATGCACCCAGTTCCAATTGCAAAACAAGGACTGGGATTTTACTCAAACCTGTTTGTAGTTCCCAAAAAGGAAGGAACTTTCAGGCCAATCCTGGATCTAAACATTCTAAACAAATTCCTCAGAGTTCCATCTTTCAAAATGGAAACCATTCGGACAATCTTACCGATGATCCAGGAAGGTCAATATATGACTACCGTGGATCTAAAGGATGCATACCTACATATTCCTATCCACAAAGATCATCATCAGTTCCTAAGGTTCGCCTTTCTGGACACGCATTACCAGTTCGTGGCCCTTCCTTTCGGGTTGGCCACTGCTCCCAGAATTTTCACAAAGGTGCTAGGGTCCCTTCTAGCGGTACTTAGACCGCGGGGCATTGCAGTAGCACCTTACCTCGCCGACATCTTAATACAGGCGTCGTCTTTTCACAGAGCCAAGGCTCATACGGACATTGTTCTGGCCTTTCTAAGGTCTCACGGGGGGAAGGTGAACGTAGAAAAGAGTTCTCTGTCCCTGCTCACATGGGTTCCCTTCCTGGGAACACTAATAGACTCGGTAGAAATGAAAATATTTCTGACAGAGGTCAGGAAGTCAAAGCTTTTAACTACTTGCCGAGTTCTTCATTCCATTCCTCGGCCTTCTGTGGCTCAGTGCATGGAGGTAATCGGATTAATGGTTGCGGCAATGGACGTTGTCCCTTTTGCCCGAATTCATCTCAGACCACTACAACTGTGCATGCTCAAACAGTGGAATGGGGATTATGCAGATTTGTCTCCTCAAATACAAATGGACCAGAAAACCAGAGACTCTCTTCTCTGGTGGTTGTCTCAAGATCACCTGTCTCAGGGAATGTCGACCGATGCCAGTCTGTTAGGCTGGGGTGCGGTCTGGGACTCCCTGAAAGCTCAGGGCCTATGGTCTCGGGAAGAATCTCTTCTCCGGATAAACATTTTGGAACTGAGAGCGATATTCAATACGCTCCAGGCATGGCCTCAACTAGCGGAGGCCAAATTCATCAGATTTTAGTCGGACAACATCACGACTGTAGCGTACATCAATCATCAGGGAGGAACAAAGAGTTCCCTAGCGATGAAGAAAGTAACCAAGATCATCAAATGGGCAGAGGATCACTCCTGCCACCTATCTGCAATTCACATCCCAGGAGTAGACAACTGGGAGACAGATTTTCTGAGTCGTCAGACTTTTCACCCGGGGAAGTGGGAACTCCACCCGGAGGGTTTTGCTCAGTTGACCCAGCTATGGGGCATTCCAGAATTGGATCTGATGGCGTCCCGTCAGAACACAAAACTTCCCCTTTATGGATCCAGGTCCAGGGATCCCAAGGCGGCATTGATAGATGCTCTAGTAGCGCCTTGGTCCTTCAGTCTAGCTTATGTCTTTCCACCGTTTCCTCTTCTCCCTTGGCTAGTAGCCTGAATCAAACAGGAGAAGGCTTCGGTAATTCTGATGGCGCCTGCGTGGCCACGCAGGACTTGGTATGCAGACCTAGTGGACATGTCATCGGTTCCACTATGGAAACTGCCATCGAGGCAGGATCTTCTAATACAGGGTCCATTCAAGCATCCAAATCTAGTTTCTCTGCAACTGACTGCTTGGAGATTGAACGCTTAATTCTAGCTAAGCGTGGGTTCTCTGAATCAGTTATAGATGCTCTGATCCAGGCCAGAAAGCCTGTCACCAGGAAAATTTACCATAAGATATGGCGGAAATATCTTTGTTGGTGTGAATCCAAGGGTTACTCGTGGAGTAAGATTAGGATTCCGAGGATATTGTCTTTTCTCCAAGAAGGATTGGAGAAAGGATTGTCAGCTAGTTCCTTAAAGGGACAGATATCTGCTCTGTCTATCCTGTTACACAAGCTTCTGGCAGCAGTACCAGACGTTCAGGCGTTTGCACAGGCTCTAGTTAGAATCAAGCCTGTCTATAAACCTGTGGCTCCTCCATGGAGTCTAAATTTAGTTCTTTCAGTTCTTCAAGGGGTTCCGTTTTAACCTTTACATTCCATAGATATTAAGTTATTATCTTGGAAAGTTTTGTTTTTGGTAGCTATTTCTTCTGCTCGAAGAGTTTCAGAATTGTCTGCTTTGCAGTGTAATTCACCCTATCTGGTGTTCCATGCAGATAAGGTTGTTTTGCGTACCAAACCTGGTTTCCTTCCAAAAGTGGTTTCTAATAAGAATATTAACCAGGAAATCATTGTTACTTCTCTGTGCCCTAATCCAGTTTCTAAGAAGGAACGACTGTTGCACAATCTTGATGTGGTTCGTGCTTTACAATTCTATTTAAATGCAATTAAGATTTCAGACAAACCTCATCCTTGTTTGTTGTCTATTCTGGTAAGAGGAGAGGTCAGAAAGCGACTGCTACCTCTCTTTCCTTCTGGCTGAAAAGCATCAACCGATTGGCTTATGAGACTGCTGGACAGCAGCCTCCTGAACGAATTACAACTCATTCCACCAGAGCTGTGGCTTCCACATGGGCTTTCAAGAATGAGGCTTCTGTTGAACAGATTTGTAAGGCAGCGACTTGGTCTTCACTGCATACTTTTGCCAAATTTTACAAATTTGATACTTTTGCTTCTTTGGAGGCTATTTTTCGGAGAAAGGTTTTGCAAGCAGTGGTGCCTTCCGTTTAGGTTACCTGACTTGTTCCCTCCCTTCATCCGTGTCCTAAAGCTTTGGTATTGGTATCCCACAAGTAAGGATGAATCCGTGGACTGGATACACCATGTAAGAGAAAATAGAATTTATGCTTACCTGATAAATTACTTTCTCTTACGGTGTATCCAGTCCACGGCCCGCCCTGGCAATTAAGTCGGGTTCAAATTTATTTTTGTAAAACTACAGTCACCACTGCACCCTATGGTTTCTCCTTTTTCTCCTAACCGTCGGTCGAATGACTGGGGGGGCGGAGCCTGAGGGTGAGCTATATGGACAGCTCTGCTGTGTGCTCTCTTTGCCACTTCCTGTAGGGAATGAGAATATCCCACAAGTAAGGATGAATCCGTGGACTGGATACACTGTAAGAGAAAGTAATTTATCAGGTAAGCATAAATTCAGTTTTTTATATGTTTGAAATAATTTTATTACACCATCGGATATTATGGAGATACAGAAAAACCTATTATGTGTTCGCCAGTGTGTTCACTGGTAGTCTTTATGGTGTGATTGAGGTGGTCTGGGTTTATAAAATATAAGTAAGATTCAAAAGAATCACTATTTCTGTTACACAACCAGTTCTTAAGTATGATAGTTCTATTATGAGATATCACATCACACCACCATCCTATCTACATTCCATTTTCCTATAATGCGAATTGTAAAATTGTTCTGACTATGAGTCAGACTCCAAATATCCTTAGTGTTAACTTTTATTTAAAAAGGAATATCATCAGTATCATCCATAATGTACATAGAAAAAATAAAGTTTTAAAATTGTGTTCAAGAGGGGAACACAAAGTTTTATCACACACTTCTCCTGTATAGATGTCGGTATAAAGAAATATACCTAAGCCAAAAAATTAGTTTATATTACTACCACATAAAGGCAGTGGTACATAAATATTTTCTATTATATCGAATTTATAGGGTATCTACTTCTACCACTAAGAACGGCTGGGTATGGAGAAAAGCTATCAGTATTTAAGCAAAATTTGCCCCAGAGCTCGCAAGCATAATACCCCCGTTCTATAATCAAGTGTGGATTATCTCCAGAAAAAAGTATATGCGGTTTCTAATGGAGATTAAGGTTTTTACCCCATAAAAAAAAAAGAGATCAATGCCAATTAAGGCCAACACAATTAAGTTCAAAGACAAAATTAAATACAGGAGAATCAGTGCGAATGCCTGACGTGCGTTTCGCCAACTGCTTTCTCAAAGGCGCGGAGCATCCTCGCTTGTGTCCATATTTATGACCAGGCCAGCCAATCTGGAAAGGGGGTGTCATCCGGACGCCTACTTAAAACCGCTAATCGTATTTACACTAAAGCACCAGCTTAATTGCAGTGTGCTGATTATCTGGAGAATAAAGGAATTTTGAAAGTTTTTATAGTATTAATGCAGTAGTTGCAAGTAGTTGAAAATTACAAAATTGGCTGCAGACAAATATATATAATTTAAAATGTATCTTGAATGTTTCCTTTTTCTCTTGGTCTTACATCACCAAGAGAGAACCTCACAAGCTTTGCAGACAGGGAAAGACTAGGGGACGGGGTTGAAAAAACTGAGAGCCAGTCAACAAATAAAAACTTACACATTGCTGCCAGAGCACAACTCTTTTTAAAGAGAATAGCCTGATTGGGAGCAGCACTGCAAAGTGAAAGCACTAACAGTTCCTGCATGTGACCCATTCTTTCTGCAGACATGCTGCATTTTTCAAAGAAAAGGGAGAACAGAGCACAAAAGGTATTATATGGTACACTTAAATAAGAGACTTATTTTATCAAATAAGACATGGACCGGGAGGACAGCTGTAACTCATTAAAATGTAATTTTTATTTATTCAATGTTAAAATATATTTTCTCTTACATGGTGTATCCAGTCCACGGATTCATCCTTACTTGTGGGATATTCTCATTCCCTACAGGAAGTGGCAAAGAGAGCACACAGCAGAGCTGTCCATATAGCTCCCCCTCAGGCTCCGCCCCCCAGTCATTCTCTTTGCCGCTCTAACAAGTAGCATCTCCACGGGAGGGTAAAGTGAATGTGGTGTTAAATTTGTAGTTTTTATTTCTTCAATCAAAAGTTTGTTATTTTAAAATAGTTTGTGGCAGAAAGTGATGAAGATTTATGCTTAGAGGAAAATGATTTTAGCATGTTGTAACTAAAATCCACTGCTGTTCCCACACAGGACTGTTGAGCATCAGAAAACTTCAGTTGGGGGGAACAGTTTGCAGGCTTAACTGCTTTGAGGTATGTTTCAGTCATTTGTTCTAGTCAAGACTTAGTAATGCTAGAAGACTGACAAGAATCCCCATGTGGGAAAGGTAAGCCATATTCTGAGACTTAGTATAGAAGGAAGGCTTATTTGAAAGGGCTCAAACACTGGTGGACACTGTTAAGGGGCAATCGATTATTTTTTTACAAAGATCTGATATTTATACAAGCTTATATTACATTTGAAACACTTTTTTGGGGTTTATTCCGCATGGCATCTATTTAGACACCTATTTTGGTGAAGAGGGAGAGGGCCTGAAATTTGCGCCTCTGTTGCGCAGTTGATTTTACAGACAGCTTCATGCAGCTCCATGTGAAGAGTCCAGAGATTACTTGAGGACTTCAGAGAGGCTTATTTTCGATTAAAACTAATCCCCAAGGAAGGTAGGGCCACAGCAGAGGCTGTGGCATGGTGCTATAGTTTTGCTAACCGGTTGCCAGTTTTAATTTGCTCCGGTTTGGGCAGTAAGGGGTTAATTGACTTGAAATTTACTGTGCAGTCATTTCGAAGCATTAGGATCATATGGTGAAAATTTCATAAAGATTGGATGATTTTTGGAGATTTAGTAAAAAAGTGTGCGCTTTTTATTATTTAAAGGCACAGTACTGTTTTTTCAAAAATTGTATTTTACTGTATTTGAGTGCTGTCTAAGTCTGTTTAACATGTCTGAGCCTACTGATAGACCTTGCTTTATGTGTTTAATAGCCATGGCGGTACCCCCTTTACATTTGTGTTTAAAGTGTGCTAAGGTATCTAAACATTTTAAAGACCATGCAGTGACACTTAAAAATGTAGCCCAAGATGATTCTTTAACGGAAGGTAACGAGGATAGTCCTCCTTCCTCTCCCCATGTGTCGACACCAGTTACGCCCGCGCAAGCAATGCCTAGTACCTCTAGCGCATTGGCCCCTATTACCTTACAACAATTAGCAGCAGTCATGGATAATTCCCTTACGGCATTCCTATCCAAACTGCCAGTTTTTCCTAAACAGCGTGATAGCTCAGTTTTAAGAACAGAGGATGAGCAATCAGAAGTTTTGGATGATTTATCTGTTGTACCCTCACAACACTCTGAAGTGGCAGTGAGGGATGTACTGTCTGAGGGAGAAATTTCTGACACAGGAAAGGTTTCTCAGTGGGCAGAATCAGATTCCTTAGCGTTTAAATTTAAGCTGGAACACCTCCGCGTACTGCTTAAGGAGGTTTTAGCTACGCTGGATGATTGTGACCCCATGGTGGTCCCAGAAAAATTGTGTAAAATGGACAAGTTTCTAGAAGTCCCTGTATACACTGATGCGTTTCCGATCCCGAAGAGAGTGGCGGATATTGTGACTAGGGAGTGGGAGAGACCAGGTTTACCTTTTGCTCCCCCCCCCCCCTATCTTTAAGAAAATGTTCCCCATAACTGACCCCAGGCGGGACGCGTGGCAAACGGTCCCTAAGGTAGAGGGAGCAGTTTCCACACTAGCCAAGCGCACAACCATACCAATAGAAGACAGTTGTGCTTTCAAAGATCCTATGGATAAAAAATTAGGTTTGCTAAAGAAGATATTTGTTCAACAAGGTTTCCTTCTTCAACCGATTGCCTGCATTATTCCTGTAACTACTGCAGCGGCTTTTTGGTTTGAGGTGCTGGAGGAGTCGCTCCAGAGGGAGACTTCATATGACGAAGTAATGGATAGAATTCATGCTCTAAAGCTGGCTAATTCTTTTATCACAGATGCCGCTTTACAATTAGCTAAGTTAGCGGCGAAAAATTCTGGTTTTGCCATTATGGCGTGAAGAGCGCTTTGGCTCAAATCGTGGTCGGCTGACGTGTCGTCCAAAACAAAACTATTAAATATTCCTTTCAAGGGAAAGACCCTATTCGGCCCAGAGTTGAAAGAAATTATTTTGGATATCACTGGGGGAAAGGGCCATGCCCTTCCACAAGATAGACCGTTTAAGGCCAAAAACAAGGCTAATTTTCGCTCCTTTCGCAACTTCAGGAGCGGACCTGCTTCAACCTCTGCAACCGCAAAGCAAGAGGGTAACGCTTCCCAGCCCAAAGCAACCTGGAAGCCTTTGCAGGGCTGGAACAAGGGTAAGCAGGCCAAGAAGCCTGCGGCTGCTACCAAGACAGCATGAAGGGGTAGCCCCCGATCCGGGACCGGATCTGGTAGGGGGCAGACTTTCTCTCTCTTTGCTCAGGCTTGGGCAAGAGATGTTCCAGATCCCTGGGCATTAGAAATTGTTGCTCAGGGGTATCTTCTAGAATTCAAGGGGAAGGTTCCACATTTCTCGTTTGTCTTCAGACCAGATAAAGAAACAGGTGTTCTTACACTGTGTAGAAGATCTTCTAAAGATGGGAGTGATGCACCCAGTTCCAATTGCAAAACAAGGACTGGGATTTTACTCAAACCTGTTTGTAGTTCCCAAAAAGGAAGGAACTTTCAGGCCAATCCTGGATCTAAACATTCTAAACAAATTCCTCAGAGTTCCATCTTTCAAAATGGAAACCATTCGGACAATCTTACCGATGATCCAGGAAGGTCAATATATGACTACCGTGGATCTAAAGGATGCATACCTACATATTCCTATCCACAAAGATCATCATCAGTTCCTAAGGTTCGCCTTTCTGGACACGCATTACCAGTTCGTGGCCCTTCCTTTCGGGTTGGCCACTGCTCCCAGAATTTTCACAAAGGTGCTAGGGTCCCTTCTAGCGGTACTTAGACCGCGGGGCATTGCAGTAGCACCTTACCTCGCCGACATCTTAATACAGGCGTCGTCTTTTCACAGAGCCAAGGCTCATACGGACATTGTTCTGGCCTTTCTAAGGTCTCACGGGGGGAAGGTGAACGTAGAAAAGAGTTCTCTGTCCCTGCTCACATGGGTTCCCTTCCTGGGAACACTAATAGACTCGGTAGAAATGAAAATATTTCTGACAGAGGTCAGGAAGTCAAAGCTTTTAACTACTTGCCGAGTTCTTCATTCCATTCCTCGGCCTTCTGTGGCTCAGTGCATGGAGGTAATCGGATTAATGGTTGCGGCAATGGACGTTGTCCCTTTTGCCCGAATTCATCTCAGACCACTACAACTGTGCATGCTCAAACAGTGGAATGGGGATTATGCAGATTTGTCTCCTCAAATACAAATGGACCAGAAAACCAGAGACTCTCTTCTCTGGTGGTTGTCTCAAGATCACCTGTCTCAGGGAATGTCGACCGATGCCAGTCTGTTAGGCTGGGGTGCGGTCTGGGACTCCCTGAAAGCTCAGGGCCTATGGTCTCGGGAAGAATCTCTTCTCCGGATAAACATTTTGGAACTGAGAGCGATATTCAATACGCTCCAGGCATGGCCTCAACTAGCGGAGGCCAAATTCATCAGATTTTAGTCGGACAACATCACGACTGTAGCGTACATCAATCATCAGGGAGGAACAAAGAGTTCCCTAGCGATGAAGAAAGTAACCAAGATCATCAAATGGGCAGAGGATCACTCCTGCCACCTATCTGCAATTCACATCCCAGGAGTAGACAACTGGGAGACAGATTTTCTGAGTCGTCAGACTTTTCACCCGGGGAAGTGGGAACTCCACCCGGAGGGTTTTGCTCAGTTGACCCAGCTATGGGGCATTCCAGAATTGGATCTGATGGCGTCCCGTCAGAACACAAAACTTCCCCTTTATGGATCCAGGTCCAGGGATCCCAAGGCGGCATTGATAGATGCTCTAGTAGCGCCTTGGTCCTTCAGTCTAGCTTATGTCTTTCCACCGTTTCCTCTTCTCCCTTGGCTAGTAGCCTGAATCAAACAGGAGAAGGCTTCGGTAATTCTGATGGCGCCTGCGTGGCCACGCAGGACTTGGTATGCAGACCTAGTGGACATGTCATCGGTTCCACTATGGAAACTGCCATCGAGGCAGGATCTTCTAATACAGGGTCCATTCAAGCATCCAAATCTAGTTTCTCTGCAACTGACTGCTTGGAGATTGAACGCTTAATTCTAGCTAAGCGTGGGTTCTCTGAATCAGTTATAGATGCTCTGATCCAGGCCAGAAAGCCTGTCACCAGGAAAATTTACCATAAGATATGGCGGAAATATCTTTGTTGGTGTGAATCCAAGGGTTACTCGTGGAGTAAGATTAGGATTCCGAGGATATTGTCTTTTCTCCAAGAAGGATTGGAGAAAGGATTGTCAGCTAGTTCCTTAAAGGGACAGATATCTGCTCTGTCTATCCTGTTACACAAGCTTCTGGCAGCAGTACCAGACGTTCAGGCGTTTGCACAGGCTCTAGTTAGAATCAAGCCTGTCTATAAACCTGTGGCTCCTCCATGGAGTCTAAATTTAGTTCTTTCAGTTCTTCAAGGGGTTCCGTTTTAACCTTTACATTCCATAGATATTAAGTTATTATCTTGGAAAGTTTTGTTTTTGGTAGCTATTTCTTCTGCTCGAAGAGTTTCAGAATTGTCTGCTTTGCAGTGTAATTCACCCTATCTGGTGTTCCATGCAGATAAGGTTGTTTTGCGTACCAAACCTGGTTTCCTTCCAAAAGTGGTTTCTAATAAGAATATTAACCAGGAAATCATTGTTACTTCTCTGTGCCCTAATCCAGTTTCTAAGAAGGAACGACTGTTGCACAATCTTGATGTGGTTCGTGCTTTACAATTCTATTTAAATGCAATTAAGATTTCAGACAAACCTCATCCTTGTTTGTTGTCTATTCTGGTAAGAGGAGAGGTCAGAAAGCGACTGCTACCTCTCTTTCCTTCTGGCTGAAAAGCATCAACCGATTGGCTTATGAGACTGCTGGACAGCAGCCTCCTGAACGAATTACAACTCATTCCACCAGAGCTGTGGCTTCCACATGGGCTTTCAAGAATGAGGCTTCTGTTGAACAGATTTGTAAGGCAGCGACTTGGTCTTCACTGCATACTTTTGCCAAATTTTACAAATTTGATACTTTTGCTTCTTTGGAGGCTATTTTTCGGAGAAAGGTTTTGCAAGCAGTGGTGCCTTCCGTTTAGGTTACCTGACTTGTTCCCTCCCTTCATCCGTGTCCTAAAGCTTTGGTATTGGTATCCCACAAGTAAGGATGAATCCGTGGACTGGATACACCATGTAAGAGAAAATAGAATTTATGCTTACCTGATAAATTACTTTCTCTTACGGTGTATCCAGTCCACGGCCCGCCCTGGCAATTAAGTCGGGTTCAAATTTATTTTTGTAAAACTACAGTCACCACTGCACCCTATGGTTTCTCCTTTTTCTCCTAACCGTCGGTCGAATGACTGGGGGGGCGGAGCCTGAGGGTGAGCTATATGGACAGCTCTGCTGTGTGCTCTCTTTGCCACTTCCTGTAGGGAATGAGAATATCCCACAAGTAAGGATGAATCCGTGGACTGGATACACTGTAAGAGAAAGTAATTTATCAGGTAAGCATAAATTCAGTTTTTTATATGTTTGAAATAATTTTATTACACCATCGGATATTATGGAGATACAGAAAAACCTATTATGTGTTCGCCAGTGTGTTCACTGGTAGTCTTTATGGTGTGATTGAGGTGGTCTGGGTTTATAAAATATAAGTAAGATTCAAAAGAATCACTATTTCTGTTACACAACCAGTTCTTAAGTATGATAGTTCTATTATGAGATATCACATCACACCACCATCCTATCTACATTCCATTTTCCTATAATGCGAATTGTAAAATTGTTCTGACTATGAGTCAGACTCCAAATATCCTTAGTGTTAACTTTTATTTAAAAAGGAATATCATCAGTATCATCCATAATGTACATAGAAAAAATAAAGTTTTAAAATTGTGTTCAAGAGGGGAACACAAAGTTTTATCACACACTTCTCCTGTATAGATGTCGGTATAAAGAAATATACCTAAGCCAAAAAATTAGTTTATATTACTACCACATAAAGGCAGTGGTACATAAATATTTTCTATTATATCGAATTTATAGGGTATCTACTTCTACCACTAAGAACGGCTGGGTATGGAGAAAAGCTATCAGTATTTAAGCAAAATTTGCCCCAGAGCTCGCAAGCATAATACCCCCGTTCTATAATCAAGTGTGGATTATCTCCAGAAAAAAGTATATGCGGTTTCTAATGGAGATTAAGGTTTTTACCCCATAAAAAAAAAAGAGATCAATGCCAATTAAGGCCAACACAATTAAGTTCAAAGACAAAATTAAATACAGGAGAATCAGTGCGAATGCCTGACGTGCGTTTCGCCAACTGCTTTCTCAAAGGCGCGGAGCATCCTCGCTTGTGTCCATATTTATGACCAGGCCAGCCAATCTGGAAAGGGGGTGTCATCCGGACGCCTACTTAAAACCGCTAATCGTATTGCGGTTGTGACGTCACGTACACGCGTGACATATGTGTTTACACTCTGACAGAGGGTAATCAGACATAGAGTGATTGAGAATTTATCCTTATTACACAATGTCAGATCGGGTCCGATTTACATCGGACATATATATTAAAGGCCATCTGTCTAACTATTGTAATTGTAAGTACAGTGTGATTGTGTATCTCGTCAAAAACTATGATTAAGTCAGATAGAGAGACACAATAAGGGGAGCACAATAGCACATTGTATGCTGCATTTTCTGCAATGACATCTCAGATCACAACATGTTCTGCGTTAGGGAACACAAGTACTCAGGGACCCTAATATGTGGCCATTTGAATTACATTGGTGCAATCACAAATCTAACCTGAAAAATATAGGTATCAGATATATGATCGTGTGTGTGCCGGTGTTTCATGACCGTTAGTGAATCAGTCTGTGTGAAAGTTACTTGTGACACTTCAGTTCTAGGGGTGCTTGATTGGTGTTTGATTTTTCAGCCTCAGTTTACATCTTTACACTATATGCACTGAAAACTGTTAGTCAGTGGAGCCCTTATGTTTCCTCATTGCATGTTTATTTTCTTTTTAAGGGACAGTCTACACCAGAATTTTTATTGTTTTGAAAGATAGGTAATCCCTTTTTCTCCAACATAGGTGTGTCCGGTCCACGGCGTCATCCTTACTTGTGGGATATTCTCTTCCCCAACAGGAAATGGCAAAGAGCCCAGCAAAGCTGGTCACATGATCCCTCCTAGGCTCCGCCTACCCCAGTCATTCTCTTTGCCGTTGTACAGGCAACATCTCCACGGAGATGGCTTAGAGTTTTTTAGTGTTTAACTGTAGTTTTTCATTATTCAATCAAGAGTTTGTTATTTTCAAATAGTGCTGGTACGTACTATTTACTCAGAAACAGAAAAGAGATGAAGAATTCTGTTTGTATGAGGAAAATGATTTTAGCAACCGTAACTAAAATCCATGGCTGTTCCACACAGGACTGTTGAGAGCAATTAACTTCAGTTGGGGGAACAGTTTGCAGTCCCTTGCTGCTTGAGGTATGACACATTCTAACAAGACGATGTAATGCTGGAAGCTGTCATTTTCCCTATGGGATCCGGTAAGCCATGTTTATTACGATTGTAAATAAGGGCTTCACAAGGGCTTATTTAAACTGTAGACTTTTTTTGGGCTAAATCGATTGATATTAACACTTATTTAGCCTTGAGGAATCATTTATTCTGGGTATTTTGATTTAATAATATCGGCAGGCACTGTTTTAGACACCTTATTCTTTAGGGGCTTTCCCAAAGCATAGGCTGAGTCTCATTTTCGCGCCGGTGTTGCGCACTTGTTTTTGAGAGGCATGGCATGCAGTCGCATGTGAGAGGAGCTCTGATACTTATAAAAGACTTCTGAAGGCGTCATTTGGTATCGTATTCCCCTTTGGGTTTGGTTGGGTCTCAGCAAAGCAGATACCAGGGACTGTAAAGGGGTTTAAAGCTTAAAACGGCTCCGGTTCCGTTATTTTAAGGGTTAAAGCTTCCAAAATTGGTGTGCAATATTTTCAAGGCTTTAAGACGCTGTGGTGAAAATTTGGTGAATTTTGAACAATTCCTTCATGTTTTTTCGCAATTGCAGTAATAAAGTGTGTTCAGTTTAAAATTTAAAGTGACAGTAACGGTTTTATTTTAAAACGTTTTTTGTACTTTCTGATCAAGTTTATGCCTGTTTAACATGTCTGAACTACCAGATAGACTGTGTTCTGAATGTGGGGAAGCCAGAATTCCTATTCATTTAAATAAATGTGATTTATGTGATAATGACAATGATGCCCAAGATGATTCCTCAAGTGAGGGGAGTAAGCATGGTACTGCATCATTCCCTCCTTCGTCTACACGAGTCTTGCCCACTCAGGAGGCCCCTAGTACATCTAGCGCGCCAATACTCCTTACTATGCAACAATTAACGGCTGTAATGGATAATTCTGTCAAAAACATTTTAGCCAAAATGAACCCTTGTCAGCGTAAGCGTGGCTGCTCTGTTTTAGTTACTGAAGAGCACGACGACGCTGATATTAATATCTCTGAAGGGCCCCTAACCCAATCTGAGGGGGCCAGGGAGGTTTTGTCTGAGGGAGAAATTACTGATTTAGGGAACATTTCTCAGCAGGCTGAATCTGATGTGATTACATTTAAATTTAAATTGGAACATCTCCGCATTTTGCTTAAGGAGGTATTATCCACTCTGGATGATTGTGAAAATTTAGTCATCCCAGAGAAACTATGTAAAATGGACAAGTTCCTAGAGGTGCCGGGGCTCCCAGAAGCTTTTCCTATACCCAAGCGGGTGGCGGACATTGTTAATAAAGAATGGGAAAGGCCCGGTATTCCTTTCGTCCCTCCCCCCATATTTAAAAAATTGTTTCCTATGGTCGACCCCAGAAAGGACTTATGGCAGTCAGTCCCCAAGGTCGAGGGAGCGGTTTCTACTTTAAACAAACGCACCACTATTCCCATAGAGGATAGTTGTGCTTTCAAAGATCCTATGGATAAAAAATTAGAAGGTTTGCTTAAAAAGATGTTTGTTCAGCAGGGTTACCTTCTACAACCCATTTCATGCATTGTCCCTGTCACTACAGCCGCATATTTCTGGTTTGATGATAAGGTGCTCGATAGTGACTCTCCTCCTTATGAGGAGATTATGGACAGAATCAATGCTCTCAAATTGGCTAATTCTTTCACTCTAGACGCCTCTTTGCAATTGGCTAAGTTAGCGGCTAAGAACTCTGGGTTTGCTATTGTGGCGCGCAGAGCGCTTTGGTTGAAATCTTGGTCGGCTGATGCGTCTTCCAAGAACAAGCTACTAAACATTCCTTTCAAGGGGAAAACGCTGTTTGGTCCTGACTTGAAGGAGATTATCTCTGATATCACTGGGGGTAAGGGCCACGCCCTTCCTCAGGATCGGCCTTTCAAGGCAAAAAATAGACCTAATTTTCGTCCCTTTCGTAAAAACGGACCAGCCCAAGGTGCTACGTCCTCTAAGCAAGAGGGTAATACTTCTCAGGCCAAGCCAGCTTGGAGACCAATGCAAGGCTGGAACAAGGGAAAGCAGGCCAAGAAACCTGCCACTGCTACCAAGACAGCATGAAATATTGGCCCCCGATCCGGGACCGGATCTGGTGGGGGGCAGACTCTCTCTCTTCGCTCAGGCTTGGGCAAGAGATGTTCTGGATCCTTGGGCGCTAGAAATAGTCTCCCAGGGTTATCTTCTGGAATTCAAGGGACTTCCCCCAAGGGGGAGGTTCCACAGGTCGCAGTTGTCTTCAGACCACATAAAAAGACAGGCGTTCTTACATTGTGTAGAAGACCTGTTAAAAATGGGAGTGATTCATCCTGTTCCATTAAGAGAACAAGGGATGGGGTTCTACTCCAATCTGTTCATAGTTCCCAAAAAAGAGGGAACGTTCAGACCAATCCTAGATCTCAAGATCTTAAACAAATTTCTCAAGGTCCCATCGTTCAAGATGGAAACCATTCGAACTATCCTTCCTTCCATCCAGGAAGGTCAATTCATGACCACGGTGGATTTAAAGGATGCGTATCTACATATTCCTATCCACAAGGAACATCATCGGTTCCTAAGGTTTGCATTCCTGGACAAACATTACCAGTTCGTGGCGCTTCCTTTCGGATTAGCCACTGCTCCAAGGATTTTCACAAAGGTACTAGGGTCCCTTCTAGCGGTGCTAAGACCAAGGGGCATTGCAGTAGTACCTTACCTGGACGACATTCTGATTCAAGCGTCGTCCCTTCCTCAAGCAAAGGCTCACACGGACATTGTCCTGGCCTTTCTCAGATCTCACGGCTGGAAAGTGAACGTGGAAAAGAGTTCTCTATCCCCGTCAACAAGGGTTCCCTTCTTGGGAACAATTATAGACTCCTTAGAAATGAGGATCTTTCTAACAGAGGCCAGAAAAATAAAGCTTCTGGACTCTTGTCGGATACTTCATTCCGTTCCTCTTCCTTCCATAGCTCAGTGCATGGAAGTGATCGGGTTGATGGTGGCGGCGATGGACATAGTTCCTTTTGCGCGCATTCATCTAAGACCATTACAACTGTGCATGCTCAGTCAGTGGAATGGGGACTATACAGACTTGTCTCCGAAGATACAAGTAAATCAGAGGACCAGAGACTCACTCCGTTGGTGGCTGTCCCTGGACAATCTGTCTCAAGGGATGATGTTCCACAGACCAGAGTGGGTCATTGTCACGACCGACGCCAGTCTGATAGGCTGGGGCGCGGTCTGGGGATCCCTGAAAGCTCAGGGTCTTTGGTCTCGGGAAGAATCTCTTCTACCGATAAATATTCTGGAACTGAGAGCGATATTCAATGCTCTCCAGGCCTGGCCCCAGCTTGCGAGGACCAGGTTCATACGGTTTCAATCAGACAACATGACGACTGTTGCGTACATCAACCATCAGGGGGGAACAAGGAGTTCCCTAGCGATGGAAGAAGTAACCAAAATTATTCTTTGGGCGGAGTCTCACTCCTGCCACCTGTCTGCTATCCACATCCCAGGAGTGGAAAATTGGGAAGCGGATTTTCTGAGTCGGCAGACATTGCATCCGGGGGAGTGGGAACTCCATCCGGAAATCTTTGCCCAAGTCACTCACCTGTGGGGCATTCCAGACATGGATCTGATGGCCTCTCGTCAGAACTTCAAAGTTCCTTGCTACGGGGCCAGATCCAGGGATCCCAAGGCGGCTCTAGTGGATGCACTAGTAGCACCTTGGACCTTCAAACTAGCTTATGTGTTCCCGCCATTTCCTCTCATCCCCAGGCTGATAGCCAGGATCAAGCAGGAGAGGGCGTCGGTGATCTTGATAGCTCCTGCGTGGCCACGCAGGACTTGGTATGCAGATCTGGTGAATATGTCATCGGCTCCACCTTGGAAGCTACCTTTGAGACGAGACCTTCTTGTTCAGGGTCCGTTCGAACATCCGAATCTGGTTTCACTCCAGCTGACTGCTTGGAGATTGAACGCTTGATTTTATCGAAGCGAGGATTCTCAGATTCTGTTATCGATACTCTTGTTCAGGCCAGAAAGCCTGTGACTAGAAAGATTTACCACAAAACTTGGAAAAAATATATCTGTTGGTGTGAATCTAAAGGATTCCCTTGGGACAAGGTTAAGATTCCTAGGATTCTATCCTTCCTTCAAGAAGGATTGGAAAAAGGATTATCTGCAAGTTCCCTGAAGGGACAGATTTCTGCCTTGTCGGTATTACTTCACAAAAAGCTGGCAGCTGTGCCAGATGTTCAAGCCTTTGTTCAGGCTCTGGTTAGAATCAAGCCTGTTTACAAACCTTTGACTCCTCCTTGGAGTCTCAATTTAGTTCTTTCAGTTCTTCAGGGGGTTCCGTTTGAACCCTTACATTCCGTTGATATTAAGTTATTATCTTGGAAAGTTTTGTTTTTAGTTGCGATTTCTTCTGCTAGAAGAGTCTCAGAATTATCTGCTCTGCAGTGTTCTCCTCCTTATCTGGTGTTCCATGCAGATAAGGTGGTTTTACGTACTAAACCTGGTTTTCTTCCAAAAGTTGTTTCTAACAAAAACATTAACCAGGAGATTATCGTACCTTCTCTGTGTCCAAAACCAGTTTCAAAGAAGGAACGTGTGTTGCACAATTTGGATGTTGTTCGCGCTCTAAAATTCTATTTAGATGCTACAAAGGATTTTAGACAAACATCTTCCTTGTTTGTTGTTTATTCAGGTAAAAGGAGAGGTCAAAAAGCAACTTCTACCTCTCTCTCTTTTTGGATTAAAAGCATCATCAGATTGGCTTACGAGACTGCCGGACGGCAGCCTCCCGAAAGAATCACAGCTCATTCCACTAGGGCTGTGGCTTCCACATGGGCCTTCAAGAACGAGGCTTCTGTTGATCAGATATGTAGGGCAGCGACTTGGTCTTCACTGCACACTTTTACCAAATTTTACAAGTTTGATACTTTTGCTTCTTCTGAGGCTATTTTTGGGAGAAAGGTTTTGCAAGCCGTGGTGCCTTCCATTTAGGTGACCTGATTTGCTCCCTCCCTTCATCCGTGTCCTAAAGCTTTGGTATTGGTTCCCACAAGTAAGGATGACGCCGTGGACCGGACACACCTATGTTGGAGAAAACAGAATTTATGTTTACCTGATAAATTACTTTCTCCAACGGTGTGTCCGGTCCACGGCCCGCCCTGGTTTTTTTAATCAGGTCTGATATTTTATTTTCTTTAACTACAGTCACCACGGTACCATATGGTTTCTCCTATGCAAATATTCCTCCTTAACGTCGGTCGAATGACTGGGGTAGGCGGAGCCTAGGAGGGATCATGTGACCAGCTTTGCTGGGCTCTTTGCCATTTCCTGTTGGGGAAGAGAATATCCCACAAGTAAGGATGACGCCGTGGACCGGACACACCGTTGGAGAAAGAAATTTATCAGGTAAACATAAATTCTGTTATTACCCATTCCTTAGTTTTGCATGACTAACACAGTTATATTAATATACGTTTTACCTCTGTGATTACCTTGTATCTAAGCCTCTGCAGACTGCCCCCTTATTTCAGTTCTTTCAACAGACTTGCATTTTAGCCAATCAGTGCTGGCTCCTAGGAACTCCACGTGCGTGAGCACAGTGTTATGTATAGGACACACATGAACTAACACTCTCTAGTGGTGAAAGACTGTCAAATTCCCTGAGAGAAGAGGCGGCCTTCAAGGGTTTAGTAATTAGCATATGAACCTCCTACGTTTAGCTTTCAACTAAGAATACCAAGAGAACAAAGCACAATTGGTGATAAAAGTAAATTGGAAAATTGTTTAAAATCACATGCCCTATCTGAATCATGAAAGTTTATTTTGGACTAGACTGTCCTTTTAACACTGGGACGATCACTTGGTAGAAACAGTAAAAACAGAATGGAGCAGCGGAATAAGCCTGCAGGTGTAAGCTGACATGGCTACAATTCTGGCTGTCATAAGTATTTGCTGTTATATGAAATGCATATTCTGTAAATAGATTCAGTCGTTAGTTGATTTTATGACTTCCCTGTTCTAAGTTAATATAATTATTGTTTTGGACATGTTGCACAATTGTATTTTTTATGTATGTTTGACTTTTGACCTGTGTTTGGTTTGTGCAGAAATCATCGGCAAAGAACAAATCCCTGCACCTCAGTCTGTAACGGAGGGAGTGCGGCAGTATGCATGGAGAATAGACAACAAATACTACACAGCTGATGTGAATATCTGCGTTGTACCCGGCACGTCTCACGTCACTACACAGATTGCTAAAACGGCTCAGGCCTTTCTTGTATATTTCGATAGCACACAGGTAAGTACTTAAGTGTGTGCATGCAAAACTCAGCAGTCACATTTTCAAAAATGTATTAAGTGTACACCAATGTTTCGGCCTCCACTAGTGCCTTTGTTTATATGAGTACCTAGAGGTCCAAAACATTTACATGTATTTTAACCCCTTCCAGCCATTAGGACGTTCCATGCTGTTAGTAGAAAGAGGGCACCCAATAGTGAAATACTGACTCACACTCCGGTATCCACGATGGTAGAAAGATGACACCACGTCTTTCTACCATCGTGGATTCCGGAGTGTGAGTCTGCTGTGCGGCTCTGATGGTTCAGCCTGCTTTTCTTGCACTATAGAGTGCCAGATCGTTTGTGAGTACATCGTATCACTCTTTTGGTTTTCTAAGACCACCAAACGTATTTCACTATTGGGCGCCCTCTTTCTCTATCTACTTATATATCACCTCTGCCATCTTGCTGTGGGAGACGTTTTTTTCCGTGAAGAGGAGCAGACCTTTTTCTTTGTTCCTTATATGGGCTTTGTTTTCATTTTTATATATTTTTATTTCAGGATCACCACTGTTGTATTTGCATTATTGTTTACAGTATTGCACACACTTTTACAATTCGAGCTTTAAGGATATTATATATATATATTTCTTTTTAAGTGTACATAGTATTTATCCTATTACCACATATATTTAATGACACTTTATTTGTGATCACATACTTGGCGCACCAAGCCTTTTTGGGTGTTTTTCCCTTATAATTATAATCCTTTCCTGCAGTTTCTGATCAGAGCGTTCTGTATAATCAACCTATCTGTTAATTTTTCTTTCTTTTTTTGGGGGGGGGGGGGTGGCAAGTGCAGAGTATGTTTAAAAAAAAAGAAGAGAAAGGAGACGTTCTAGCTACTATTGCTCTTCCTGCCTATCTCTACCTGGCCTATGTATTACAGACTGTTTCAGAGTCTTCCATACAGAGATAAAATATTGATTCAAATGACTCAGTCTTCTAGATTTATTTCATTATTCTGTATTCCTGACCTCAGCTTGTCCTGATCACTCTGTCAGCTGCCTGCAACAACTTATTGGCTTGCTATACCGACTACTCTGACTTCATGGATCACCTGACCTTGGCCTGTCCCTTTTTTACTTTAAAGGGACAATAAACCCAAAAATGTTCTTTCATGATTCAGATAGAAAATTCAATTTCTTCTGTTAAGTGTGATCAGTCCACGGGTCATCATTACTTCTGGGATATTAACTGCTCCCCTACAGGAAGTGCAAGAGGATTCACCCAGCAGAGCTGCATATAGCTCCTCCCCTCTACGTCACTCCTAGTCATTCTCTTGCACCCAGCAACTAGATAGGTCGTGTGAGAGGACTATGGTGATTATACTTAGTTTTATATCTTCAATCAAAAGTTTGTTATTTTAAAATAGCACCGGAGTGTGTTATTACCTCTCTGGCAGAGTTTGAGGAAGAATCTACCAGAGTTTTGCTATGATTTTAGCCGGAGTAGTTAAGATCATATTGCTGTTCTCGGCCATCTGAGGAGTGAGGTAAACTTCAGATCAGGGGACAGCGGGCAGATGAATCTGCATAGAGGTATGTAGCAGTTTTTATTTTCTGACAATGGAATTGATGAGAAAATCCTGCCATACCGATATGTCATGTATGTATACTTTACACTTCAGTATTCTGGGAGAATGGTACTTCACTAGAATTACACTGTAAGAAAGACATAAAGCTGTTTAATAACTAGAGATTATGTTTAACGTTTTTGCTGGAATGTAAAATCGTTTTCATTTGCTGAGGTACTGAGTGAATAAATGTTTGGGCACCATTTTTCCACTTGGCAGTTGCTTAAATCTGTTTTTTCTGTCAGTTTCTGTTCTCCCTCACTGCTGTGTGTGTGGGGGAGGGGCGCTTTTACTATGCATCAAATATTTCAGTCAGCAACTCATTGTATTCCCTGCATGATCTGGTTCATCTCTACAGAGCTCAGGGGTCTTCAAAACTTATTTTGAGGGAGGTAATTTCTCTCAGCAGAGCTGTGAGAATTATAGTTTGACTGAAATAAAAACTTTTATTCTGTAATTTGTTTCCTGCTTTCAGAAATTGTTATCTTTGCTAATGGGATTAAACCTTTGCTAAAGTTGTGTTGTTTACAAGGATTGAGGCTATAACTGTTTCAATTTATTAATTTTTAACTGTCATAGATCTTCTGTGCTTCTTAAAGGCACAGTACGTTTTAATATTATTCTATTTGAATTGTATTTCCAAGTTGCAAGTTTATTTGCTAGTGTGTTAAACATGTCTGATTCAGAAGATGATACCTGTGTCATTTGTTGCAATGCCAAAGTGGAGCCCAATAGAAATTTATGTACTAACTGTATTGATGCTACTTTAAATAAAAATCAATCTGTACAAATTGAACAAATTTCACCAAACAACGAGGGGAGAGTTATGCCGACTAACTCGCCTCACGTGTCAGTACCTACATCTCCCGCTCAGAGGGAGGTGCGTGATATTGTAGCGCCGAGTACAGCTGGGCGGCCATTACAAATCACATTACAGGATATGGCTACTGTTATGACTGAAGTTTTGGCTAAATTACCAGAACTAAAAGGTAAGCGTGATCACTCTGGGGTGAGAACAGAGTGCGCTGATAATATTAGGGCCATGTCAGACACTGCGTCACAGGTGGCAGAACATGAGGACGGAGAACTTCATTCTGTGGGTGACGGTTCTGATCCAAACAGACTGGATTCAGATATTTCAAATTTTAAATTTAAGCTGGAAAACCTCCGTGTATTACTAGGGGAGGTGTTAGCGGCTCTGAATGATTGTAACACAGTTGCAATACCAGAGAAAATGTGTAGGTTGGATAAATATTTTGCGGTACCGACGAGTACTGAGGTTTTTCCTATACCTAAGAGACTTACTGAAATTGTTACTAAGGAGTGGGATAGACCCGGTGTGCCGTTCTCACCCCCTCCGATATTTAGAAAAATGTTTCCAATAGACGCCACCACAAGGGACTTATGGCAAACGGTCCCTAAGGTGGAGGGAGCAGTTTCTACTTTAGCTAAGCGTACCACTATCCCGGTGGAGGATAGCTGTGCTTTTTCAGATCCAATGGATAAAAAGTTAGAGGGTTACCTTAAGAAAATGTTTGTTCAACAAGGTTTTATATTGCAACCCCTTGCATGCATTGCGCCGATCACGGCTGCAGCGGCATTCTGGATTGAGTCTCTGGAAGAGAACATTGGTTCAGCTACTCTGGACGACATTACGGACAGGCTTAGAGTCCTTAAACTAGCTAATTCATTCATTTCGGAGGCCGTAGTACATCTTACTAAACTTACGGCGAAGAATTCAGGATTCGCCATTCAGGCACGCAGGGCGCTGTGGCTAAAATCCTGGTCAGCTGATGTTACTTCTAAGTCTAAATTGCTTAATATACCTTTCAAAGGGCAGACCTTATTCAGGCCCGGGTTGAAAGAGATTATCGCTGACATTACAGGAGGTAAAGGCCATGCCCTGCCTCAGGACAAAGCCAAAGCCAAGACTAGACAGTCTAGTTTTCGTTCCTTTCGTAATTTCAAAGCAGGAGCAGCATCAACTTCCTCTGCACCAAAACAGGAAGGAGCTGTTGCTCGCTACAGTCAAGGCTGGAAACCTAACCAGTCCTGGAACAAGGGCAAGCAGACTAGGAAACCTGCTGCTGCCCCCAAAACAGCATGAATTGAGGGCCCCCGATCCGGGATCGGATCTAGTGGGGGGCAGACTTTCTCTCTTCGCCCAGGCTTGGGCAAGAGATGTTCAGGATCCCTGGGCGCTAGAGATAATATCTCAGGGATACCTTCTGGACTTCAAATACTCTCCTCCAAGAGAGAGATTTCATCTGTCAAGATTGTCAACAATCCAGACAAAGAAAGAGGCTTTTCTACGCTGCGTACAAGAGCTCTTGTTAATGGGAGTAATCCATCCAGTTCCACGATCGGAACAGGGACAGGGGTTTTACTCAAATCTGTTTGTGGTTCCCAAAAAAGAGGGAACTTTCAGACCAATCCTGGACTTAAAGATCCTAAACAAATTCCTAAGAGTTCCATCGTTCAAGATGGAGACTATTCGGACAATTTTACCTATGATCCAAGAGGGTCAGTACATGACCACTGTAGATTTAAAAGATGCTTACCTGCACATACCGATTCACAAAGATCATTACCGGTACCTAAGGTTTGCCTTCCTAGACAGGCATTACCAGTTTGTGGCTCTTCCATTCGGATTGGCTACAGCGCCAAGAATCTTCACAAAGGTTCTGGGTGCTCTTCTGGCGGTACTAAGACCGCGGGGAATCTCGGTAGCTCCATACCTAGACGACATTCTGATACAAGCTTCAAGCTTTCAAACTGCCAAATCTCATACAGAGTTAGTGCTGGCATTTCTAAGGTCACATGGATGGAAGGTGAACGAAAAGAAAAGTTCACTCGTTCCACTCACAAGAGTTCCCTTCCTGGGGACTCTTATAGATTCTGTAGAAATGAAGATTTACCTGACAGAGGACAGGCTATCAAGACTTCAAAGTGCTTGCCGCACTCTTCATTCCATTCAACACCCGTCAGTGGCTCAATGTATGGAGGTAATCGGCTTAATGGTAGCGGCAATGGACATAGTACCCTTTGCACGCTTACACCTCAGACCACTGCAACTGTGCATGCTAGGTCAGTGGAATGGGGATTACTCAGACTTATCCCCTTCTCTGAATCTGGATCAAGAGACCAGAAATTCTCTTCTATGGTGGCTTTCTCGGCCACACCTGTCCAGGGGGATGCCATTCAGCAGACCAGATTGGACAATTGTAACAACAGACGCCAGCCTTCTAGGTTGGTGTGCCGTCTGGAATTCCCTGAAGGCTCAGGGACTATGGAGTCAGGAGGAGAGTCTCCTGCCAATAAACATTCTGGAATTGAGAGCAGTTCTCAATGCCCTCCTGGCTTGGCCCCAGTTGACAACTCGGGGGTTCATCAGGTTTCAGTCGGACAACATCACGACTGTAGCTTACATCAACCATCAGGGAGGGACAAGAAGCTCCCTAGCTATGATGGAAGTATCAAAGATAATTCGCTGGGCAGAGTCTCACTCTTGCCACCTGTCAGCAATCCACATCCCGGGAGTGGAGAACTGGGAGGCGGATTTCTTAAGTCGTCAGACTTTTCATCCGGGGGAGTGGGAACTTCATCCGGAGGTCTTTGCCCAAATACTTCGACGTTGGGGCAAACCAGAGATAGATCTCATGGCGTCTCGACAGAACGCAAAGCTTCCTCGTTACGGGTCCAGATCCAGGGATCCAGGAGCAGTCCTGATAGATGCTCTGACAGCACCTTGGGACTTCAGGATGGCTTACGTGTTTCCACCCTTCCCGTTGCTTCCTCGATTGATAGCCAGAATCAAACAAGAGAGAGCATCAGTGATTCTAATAGCACCTGCGTGGCCACGCAGGACTTGGTATGCAGACCTGGTGGACATGTCATCCTGTCCGCCTTGGTCTCTACCTCTGAAACAGGACCTTCTGATACAGGGTCCCTTCAAACATCAAAATCTAACTTCTCTGAAGCTGACTGCTTGGAAATTGAACGCTTAATTTTATCAAGACGTGGGTTTTCTGAGTCAGTTATTAGTACCTTAATACAGACTAGGAAACCTGTTACCAGAAAGATTTACCATAAGATATGGCGTAAATACCTACATTGGTGTGAATCCAAAGGTTACTCTTGGAGTAAGGTTAGGATTCCTAGGATATTGTCTTTTCTACAAGAAGGTTTAGAAAAGGGTTTATCTGCTAGTTCATTAAAGGGACAGATCTCAGCTCTGTCCATTCTGTTACACAAACGTCTGTCAGAAGTTCCTGACGTCCAGGCTTTTTGTCAGGCTTTGGCCAGGATTAAGCCTGTGTTTAAAACTGTTGCTCCACCATGGAGTTTAAACCTTGTTCTTAATGTTTTACAGGGCGTTCCGTTTGAACCCCTTCATTCCATTGATATAAAGTTGTTATCTTGGAAAGTTCTATTTTTAATGGCTATTTCCTCGGCTCGAAGAGTCTCTGAATTATCAGCCTTACATTGTGATTCTCCTTATTTGATTTTTCATTCGGATAAGGTAGTCCTGCGTACTAAACCTGGGTTCTTACCTAAGGTAGTTACTAACAGGAATATCAATCAAGAGATTGTTGTTCCTTCTTTATGCCCAAATCCTTCTTCAAAGAAGGAACGTCTACTGCACAACCTGGATGTAGTCCGGGCTCTAAAATTTTACTTGCAGGCAACTAAGGAATTCCGACAAACGTCTTCTCTGTTTGTCATTTACTCTGGGCAGAGGAGAGGTCAAAAAGCTTCCGCTACCTCTCTTTCTTTTTGGCTTCGTAGCATAATTCGTTTAGCTTATGAGACTGCTGGACAGCAGCCCCCTGAAAGAATTACAGCTCATTCTAGTAGAGCTGTGGCTTCCACTTGGGCCTTCAAGAATGAGGCCTCTGTTGAACAGATTTGCAAGGCTGCAACTTGGTCTTCGCTTCATACTTTTTCCAAATTTTACAAATTTGACACCTTTGCTTCATCGGAGGCTATTTTTGGGAGAAAGGTTCTTCAGGCAGTGGTTCCTTCTGTATAAAGAGTCTGCCTATCCCTCCCGTCATCCGTGTACTTTTGCTTTGGTATTGGTATCCCAGAAGTAATGATGACCCGTGGACTGATCACACTTAACAGAAGAAAACATAATTTATGCTTACCTGATAAATTCCTTTCTTCTGTAGTGTGATCAGTCCACGGCCCGCCCTGTTTTTAAGGCAGGTAAATATTTTTTAATTTATACTCCAGTCACCACTTCACCCTTGGCTTTTCCTTTCTCGTTGGTCCTTGGTCGAATGACTGGGAGTGACGTAGAGGGGAGGAGCTATATGCAGCTCTGCTGGGTGAATCCTCTTGCACTTCCTGTAGGGGAGCAGTTAATATCCCAGAAGTAATGATGACCCGTGGACTGATCACACTACAGAAGAAAGGAATTTATCAGGTAAGCATAAATTATGTTTTTTAAAAAAGTTTCCAATTTACTTTTAATATCAAATTTATTTCATTCTTATGTTATTCTTTGTTGAAAAGATACCTAGGTAGCGTGCACGTGCCTGAAGCACTACATGACAGGAAATAGTGCTGCCATCTAGTGCTCCTGCTAATGTATAACATTGTTGTAAAACTGCTGCTATATAGTGCTGCAGACATGTGCACACTCTTGAGCTTACATTTCTGCTTTTCAACAAATGATAACTAGAAAACGATGACAATTTGATAAAAGAAGTATATTAGAAAGTTGTTTAAAATGTTATGTTCTATCTAAATCATGAATGGAAAAAATAGGGTTTATTGTCCCTTTAAGCCCAGCCACTCTAAGGTTATGATAAATAAATTAACTACACACTTCGAATACCCTGTTTTAAGATCCCGTGGGTTATCTACTTTTGCAGATGGTATGTCCTCATGGGCTAATTTTCATTCCTGGTTGCGATACTGTCTCAAAGGCATCATAATCCCAGAAAATCAATGTGTTAAATTTCCATATATGACTGAAATGGGCAGGCACCATATTTGGCCTTATAACTTCCTAAAACCCCATAAAAACTGTACATGGGGGGTATTTTTGTACTTGGGAAACACCACTGAACACACATATGGGTGGTGCTTTATAGCAGTAAAACATATAAGGATGATGATATAAACAGTGAAAGTGCAGTGCTTGTGTGAAAAATGCAAAAAGTAAAAAGAAAATGTATGAACACTCAATTTGGCCCAGCTTTGTGGCTACAAAAAAAGACTGAACATACCCCTTTTGCAATAGCCTGGGTTGTATACTTTTGCAAATGGTATGTCATCGTGGGGGTCATTTTCTTTCCTGGGCTACATAGGCCCAGACAATCAATTTGTCAAATCTCCATGTAAATGGGCAGGCCCTATATCTGGGCAAGTAACAACCTGAAATCCCAGAAAACCTGTACATGGACATTGCAGAATACAAATATGGGTTTTATTTATCAGGATTATGATATTCACAATAAAAAAAATAAATGTGTGCCCGTGCTTGGAAAAAATACAATTTCTTAATTTCTCACACTTTACTTAGATTTTATTCAGATTACATTATAGTTCATATATAAATATTTTATTTGAAAAGAAAGCCTTATTTGTTCTCTAAAAAAACGTTGTACAGTATCTCACAAAGGGAGTACACCTCACATTTTTGTAAATATTTTATTATCTTTTCATGTGACAACACTAAAGAAATGACACTTTGCTACAATGTTGTGAGTGTACAGCCTGTATAACAGTGTAAATGTGCTGTCCCCTCAAAATAATTCGACACACAGCCATTAATGTCTAATCCGCTGGCAACAAAAGTGAGTAAACCCCTAAATGGAAATGTCCAAATTATGCCCAATTAGCCATTTTCCCTCCCCGGTGTCATGTGACTCGTTAGTGTTACAAGGTCTCAGGTGTGAATGGGGAGCAGGTGTGTTAAATTTGGTGTTATCACTCTCTCTCATACTGGTCACTGGAAGTTCAACGTGGCAAAGAACTCTGAGGATCTGAAAAGAATTGTTGCTCTACATAAAGAAGGCCTAGTCAGCCTGTCAGTGCTCAGACCATACGCCGCACACTGCATCAAATTGGTTTGCATGGCAGTCGTCCCAGAAGGCAGCCTCTTCTAAAGATGATGCGCAAGAAAACCCGCAAAACAGTTTGCTGAAGACAAGCAGACTAAAGAGATGGATTACTGGAACCATGTCCTGTGGTCCAATGAGACCAAGATAAACTTATTTGATTCAGATGGTTTCAAGCGTGTGTGGCGGCAACCAGGTGAGGAGTACAAAGACAAGTGTGTCTTGCCTACAGTCAAGCATGGTGGTGGGAGTGTCATGGTGTAAGCCTGTATGAGTGCTGCCGGCACTGGGGAGCTACAGTTCATTTAGGGAACCATGAATGCCAACATGTACTGTGACATACTGAAGCAGAGCATGATCCCCCTGCCTTCGGAGACTGGGCCGCAGGGCACTATTCCAACATAACGACCCCAAACACACCTCCAAGACAACCACTGCCTTGCTAAAGAAGCTGAGGGTAAATGTGATGGACTGGCCAAGCATGTCTCTAGACCTAAACCCTATTGAGCATCTGTGGGGAATCCTCAAACGGAAGGTGAGGGAGCACACAGTCTCTTAACATCCACCAGCTCTGTGATGTCGTCATGGAGGAGTGAAAGAGGACTCCAGTGGCAACCTGTGAAGCTCTGGTGAACTCCATGCCCAAGAAGGTTAAGGCAGGGCTGGAAAATAATGGTGGCCACACAATATTGACACTTTGGCCCAATTTCCACTTAGGGGTGTACTCACGTTTGTTGCCAACGGTTTATACATTAATGGCTGTGTGTTGTTGTTTTGTGGGGACAACACATTTACACTGTTATACAGGCTGTACACTCACTACTTTACATTGTAGATAAGTGTAATTTCTTCAGAGTTGTCTGAAAAGATGATATAAAATATTTACAAAAATGTGAGGGGTGTACTCACTTTTGTGAGATACTGTATAATAAGTATAGGTGTACTTAATGTGCATAAGGTAAATTTTGAATGAACAAACATATAGCTAAAATTATAGGTTTTGTTTACGTTCAGAACTTGGACAACTGCCTCCATCCTTAAGAAGTTTCTACACTTTTGAAAATGAAATAGTGCTTAGTTTAACTTTCTGCATAAATGTTTACTTAAGGTTGGCATACTGCATCTCTACTGATTTATTTTTTTCTAACATGAAAGAATTGAGTGCTCTATATTCTAAATACATTGCATTGAAAAAATGGCTTGCTATCATTTGTTAGAGCTTGTAATTTTTGCTCTACTCTTCTCCCCCTGCAAATCTATCTGTGTTTTAATCACTGCACACATAAAGTTCTGCTCAGGAACCGTTAAAAACCGCGGGTCCTAAGCAGGAAACAGCCAGTGAGCCAGTCATCATCAGTAGTCACATAACCGGTCACTGGCTGTGTTCTGTTTGGGAGTTGCAGTGCTTACAGTTCTGAGTAGGACCTTACCTATGTGTTTCAAAAGACAATAAAAAGCTTGACATTTTTATACAAAATGTTTGTTTAATTATCTGTAATTAAACCACTTTAATGTATATTTATTTTGCCCCTTTTCATGTGATTTAGTTTTGGTCATTGAGCGATTTATAAATCTTAGGCCTTGAAATGTTAATGTTTTGTCTTCTCAAGGCTAACTCTGCTGCATATTGTCATTAATTGGCTGATTGTTTTTTTTGTTTTGTTTTGCTAATTGAAGTATATTGCAAAAATGCTTCTGTTTTAAAATTGAAATACACCCACTCACTTTTCTATCGGACTTTCCTGTCCCTTTTTAATTATTTACTATTAGAGTAACAAGCTCTGATCTCACAAGTTTTTGTGTCCTTTTAAGTTGCCTTCATTTGGCAGAAAGATATTACCGTATATGTGTTAGCAACACCAATGCTGATTATACTATTAAATGAGCTTTAAAATCAAAACATTTTTGTCCAGAAATAGCATCTTGTAGAATCAGGGTTATTTGCTGCTCTCACTGTTGTACAGTAATTACTTTACTCTGGGACTGGCAGATTCTTTAGTCCAGCTTTTCAAATAATTTTCTTCTGTTTTGGCAGAAATCGGGTCTGGAAAAGGTGTCTGCCTGGCTCCCGCTTCTAGAAGATTGGCTGCTGGATGTTATGATCTTGGTGTGCGATAGGGTCTCTGAATCTGGTAGGAAACTTTTGCTTGCAGTGGCCTCCGTCTGCCTTAGTGTGTTGTGTTTTACAAAGTGATTTTCTCACAGTGAATAACCTTGTATTATTCATAAGATGACATTTTATAAATTATATTTGTTTTTAGTGCATTGCATTCAACCAAGTGGGTAGCAATTTATATTTATGCACGCAAATGAGCAGGATTTAATCCTGTTAAATTATGAACTGAAATTCATAAGAAATACATAACTGATACTGCTCTATTAAATGGGCATAAACATGCAAAAAAGGAAATGTACCATTGCTTGCCTAGAACTGTGTTTTAACCCCTGCAGAGTAAATTGAAACATCTCTTTAAAATTGCATGTCCTATTTGAACCATAAATGCTTTATTTTGTTACTTGTATGTTCATTTAATGGGACAGTGCACTGTAAAATTGTTTTCCCCTTAATGTGTTCCCAATGACTTGTTATACCAGCTGCAGCATATAAATTGTATGAGAAATTGCTCATTTCTCTAGTAAGGTGTATCCAGTCCACGGATCATCCATTACTTATGGGATATTCTCATTCCCAACAGGAAGTTGCAAGAGGACCCACAGCAAAGCTGCCATATAGCTCCTCCCCTTCCTACCATACCCAGTCATTCTCTTGCAACTCTCAACGCGCATGGAGGTAGTAAGAGGAAAGTGGTGAAAAATAGTTTATTTTCTTCAATCAAAAGTTTGTTATTTTAAATAGTACCGGAGTTGTGCTATTGTTTCTCAGGCAGAGATAGAAGAAGAATCTGCCTGAGTTTTCTATGATCTTAGCAGGTTGTAACTAAGATCCATTGCTGTTCTCACACATGTCTGAGGAGTGAGGTAACTTGAGAGGGAGAATGGCGTGCAGTTTATTCTGCTATCAGGTATGTGCAGTTATGATTTTTTCTACGATTGGAAATGCTAGAAAATGCTGCTGATTCCTGATAAATGTAAGTTAAGCCTGAATACAGTGATTTAATAACGACTGGTATCCTGCTTACTCTCAGGGGTAATACCCTTATAGATATGCTATATAAAAAGTTTGCTGGCATGTTTAATCATTTTTTATAAATGCTTGGTGATAAAACTTTATTGGGGCCTAATTTTTTCCACATGGCTGGCTTTGTTTTTGCCTAGAAACAGTTTCCTGAGGCTTTCCACTGTTGTAATATGAGTGGGAGGGGCCTATTTTAGCGCTTTATTGCGCAGTTAAAATTACACACTGAGGCATCCAGTTTTCCTTAGGAGTCCCCTGAATGCTACAGGACATCTCTAAAGAGCCTAAAATCGTTTATTGGGGAAGGTAGGAGCCACAGTAAAGCTGTGGCACTTTGCTGGGACTGTTAAAAAACGTCTGTCGTTTTTTTGATCCGTTTTTTTAACTAAGGGGTTAATCATCCATTTGCAAGTGGGTGCAATGCTCTGTTAGCCTATTACATACACTGTAAAAATTTCGTTTGTGTAACTGCCTTTTTTCACTGTTTTTCAAATTTTGACAAAATTTGTTTCTCTTAAAGTCACAGTACCGTTTATTTATATTGCTTGTTAACTTGAATTAAAGTGTTTTCCAAGCTTGCTAGTCTCATTGCTAGTCTGTATAAACATGTCTGACATAGAGGAAACTCCTTGTTCATTATGTTTAAAAGCCATGGTGGAACCCCCTCTGAGAATGTGTACCAAATGTACTGATTTCACTTTAAGCAATAAAGATCATATTATGTCTTTGCAAAATTTATCACCAGAGGATTCTGATGAGGGGGAAGTTATGCCGAATAACTCTCCCCACGTGTCAGATCCTTTGACTCCCGCTCAAGGGACTCGCGCTCAAATGGCGCCAAGTACATCAAGGGCACCTATAGCGTTTACTTTACAAGACATGGCGGCAGTCATGGATAATACCTTGTCAGGGGTATTAGCCAGACTACCTGAACTTAGAGGTAAGCGAGATAGCTCTGGAGTTAGACGAAATGGCAGAGCATACTGACGCTTTAAGATCCATTTCTGATACTGCCTCACAATATGCTGAAGCTGAAGAAGGAGAACTTCAGTCTGTGGGTGATGTTTCTGACTCAGGCAGAGTACCTGATTCTGATGTTTCTACATTTAAATTTAAGCTTTAACACCTCCGCGTGTTACTAAAGGAGGTTTTAGCTGCTCTGAATGACTGTGACACAATTGCAGTGCCAGAGAAATTGTGTAGACTGGATAAATACTTTGCAGTGCCGGTGTGTACTGATGGTTTTTCCAATACCTAAAAGGTTTACAGAAATTATTACTAAGGAATGGGATAGGCCAGGTGTGCCGTTCTCTCCACCTCCTATTTTTAGAAAAATGTTTCCTATAGACGCCACCACACGGGACTTATGGCAGACAGTCCCTAAGGTGGAGGGAGCAGTTTCTACTTTAGCAAAGCGGACTACTATCCCTGTCGAGGACAGTTGTGCTTTTTCAGATCCAATGGACAAAAAATTAGGTTACCTTAAGAAAATATTTTGTCAACAAGGTTTTATCCTTCAGCCCCTTGCATGCATTGCCCCTGTCACTGCTGCTGCGGCGTTCTGGTTTGAGTCTCTGGAAGAGGCCTTACAGGTAGCGACTCCATTGGATGACATTCTTGGCAAACTTAGGGCACTTAAGCTAGTCAATTCTTTTGTTTCTGATGCCATTGTTCATTTGACTAAACTAACGGCTAAGAATTCTGGTTTTGCTATACAGGCGCGCAGAGCGCTATGGCTTAAATCATGGTCAGCTGACGTGACTTCTAAATCTAAGCTGCTTAACATTCCCTTCAAGGGGCAGACCTTATTCGGGCCTGGTTTGAAGGAGATCATTGCTGATATCACTGGAGGAAAAGGTCATGCCCTTCCTCAGGACAGGTCCAAATCCAGGGCCAAACAGTCTAATTTTCATGCCTTTCGAAACTTCAAGGCAGGTGCGGCATCAACCTCCTCTAATGCAAGACAAGAGGGAACTGTTGCTCAATCCAAAGCGGTCTGGAAGCCAAACCAGACCTGGAACAAAGGTAAGCAGGCTAAAAAACCTGCTGCTGCCTCCAAGACAGCATGAAGGAACGGCCCCCTATCCGGTAACGGATCTAGTGGGGGGCAGACTTTCACTCTTCGCCCAGGCGTGGGCAAGAGATGTTCAGGATCCCTGGGCGTTGGAAATTTTATCCCAGGGATATCTTCTGGACTTCAAAGCTTCTCCCCCAAAAGGGAGATTTCACCTTTCACAATTATCTGCAAACCAGATAAAGAGAGAGGCATTCTTACACTGTGTACGAGACCTCCTAGTTATGGGAGTGATCCATCCAGTTCCAAACGAGGAACAAGGACAGGGTTTTTACTCAAATCTGTTTGTGGTTCCCAAAAAAGAGGGAACATTCAGACCAATTTTGGATCTAAAGATCTTAAACAAATTCCTCAGGGTTCCATCATTCAAGATGGAAACTATCCGTACCATCCTGCCTATGATCCAGGAGGGTCAATATATGACTACAGTGGATCTAAAGGATGCTTACCTTCACATTCCGATACACAAAGATCATCATCGGTTTCTCAGGTTTGCCTTTCTAGACAGGCATTACCAGTTTGTAGCTCTTCCCTTTGGATTAGCTACAGCCCCAAGAATTCTTACAAAGGTTCTAGGGTCGCTTCTAGCGGTCCTAAGGCCGCGGGGCATAGCAGTAGCCCCTTATTTAGACGACATCCTGATACAGGCGTCAAACTTCCAAATTGCCAAGTCTCATACGGACGTAGTACTGGCATTTCTGAGGTCGCATGGGTGGAAAGTGAACGAGGAAAAGAGTTCTCTATCCCCACTGACGAGAGTTTCCTTTCTAGGGACTCTGATAGATTCTGTAGAAATGAAAATGTGCCTGACTGAGTCCAGGTTATCAAAGCTTCTAAATTCCTGCCGGGTTCTTCATTCCATTCCGCACCCTTCAGTGGTTCAGTGTATGGAAGTAATCGGCTTAATGGTAGCGGCAATGGACATAGTGCCGTTTGCACGCTTACATCTCAGACCGCTGCAACTATGCATGCTCAGTCAGTGGAACGGGGATTACACAGATTTGTCCCCTCAACTGAATCTGGACCAAGAGACCAGGGATTCTCTCCTCTGGTGGCTATCTCGGGTCCATCTGTCCAAAGGTATGACCTTTCGCAGGCCAGATTGGACGATTGTAACAACAGATGCCAGCCTTCTAGGTTGGGGTGCAGTCTGGAACTCTCTGAAGGCTCAGGGATTGTGGAGTCAGGAGGAGTCTCTCCTTCCAATAAATATTCTGGAACTAAGAGCGATATTCAATGCTCTTCAGGCTTGGCCTCAGTTAGCAACTCTGAGGTACGTCAGATTTCAGTCGGACAACATCACGACTGTGGCTTACATCAACCATCAAGGGGGAACAAGAAGTTCCCAAGCGATGTTAGAAGTCTCAAAGATAATTCGCTGGGCGGAGTTTCACTCCTGCCATCTATCAGCTATCCATATCCCAGGTGTAGAGAACTGGGAGGCGGATTTTCTAAGTCGATAGACTTTTCATCCGGGGGAGTGTTTGCACAAGTGATTCATCGCTGGGGCAAACCAGAACTGGATCTCATGGCATCTCGACAGAATGCCAAGCTTCCTTGTTATGGATCCAGGTCCAGGGACCCCAGGGCGATGCTGATAGATGCTCTAGCAGCGCCCTGGTCTTTCAACCTGGCTTATGTGTTTCCACCGTTTCCTCTGCTCCCTCGACTGATTGCCAAGATCAAGCAGGAGAGAGCATCAGTGATTTTAATAGCGCCTGCGTGGCCACGCAGTACCTGGTATGCAGACCTAGTAGACATGTCATCCTTTCCACCATGGACTCTACCTCTGAGACAGGACCTTCTACTTCAGGGTCCTTTCCTCCATCCAAATCTAATTTCTCTGAGACTGACTGCATGGAGATTGAACGCTTGATTTTATCAAAGCGTGGTTCTCCGAGTCAGTCATTGATACCTTAATACAGGCACGAAAGCCTGTCACCAGGAAAATTTACCATAAAATATGGCGTAAATATCTTTATTGGTGTGAATCCAAGGTCAGGATTCCTAGGATATTATCTTTTCTCCAAGAAGGCTTGGAAAAAGGTTTGTCAGCTAGTTCCTTAAAGGGACAGATTTCAAGCGTCTGGCAGACGTTCCAGATGTTCAGGAATCAAGCCTGTGTTTAAACCTGTTGCTCCACCATGGAGCTTAAACTTGGTTCTTAAGGTTCTTCAAGGAGTCCCGTTTGAACCTCTTCATTCCATTGATATAGAACTTTTATCTTGGAAAGTCCTTTTTTTGGTAGCTATTTCCTCGGCTCGTAGAGTCTCCGAGTTATCTGCCTTACAATGTGATTCTCCTTATCTAATTTTTCATTCTGATAAGGTAGTCCTGCGTACCAAACCTGGGTTTTTACCTAAGGTGGTATCTAACAAGAATATAAATCAAGAGATTGTTGTTCCATCCTTGTGTCCTAATCCTTCTTCAAAGAAGGAACGTCTATTACACAATTTGGTTGTGGTTCGTGCTTTAAAGTTTTACTTACAAGCTACTAAGGATTTTCGGCAAACATCTGCTTTGTTTGTTGTTTACTCTGGTCAGAGGAGAGGTCAAAAGGCTTCGGCAACCTCTCTTTCTTTTTGGCTAAGAAGCATAATACGCTTAGCCTATGAGACTGCTGGACAGCAGCCCCCTGAAAGGATTACAGCTCATTCTACTAGAGCTGTGGCTTCCACCTGGGCCTTTAAAAATGAGGCCTCTGTTGAACAGATTTTCAAGGCGACGACTTGGTCTTCGCTTCATACTTTTTCAAAATTTTACAAATTTGGTACTTTTGCTTCTTTGGAGGCTATTTCTTTCATGTAATTAGCAAGAGTCCATGAGCTAGTGATGTATGGGATATACATTCCTACCAGGAGGGGCAAAGTTTCCCAAACCTCAAAATGCCTATAAATACACCCCTCACCACACCCACAAATCAGTTTTACAAACTTTGCCTCCTATGGAGGTGGTGAAGTAAGTTTGTGCTAGATTCTACGTTGATATGCGCTCCGCAGCAGGTTGGAGCCCGGTTTTCCTCTCAGCGTGCAGTGAATGTCAGAGGGATGTGAGGAGAGTATTGCCTGTTTGAATTCAATGATCTCCTTCTACGGGGTCTATTTCATAGGTTCTCTGTTATCGGTCGTAGAGATTCATCTCTTACCTCCCTTTTCAGATCGACGATATACTTTTACATATATATATATATATATATATATATATATATATATATATATATATATATATATATATATATATATATATACCATTACCTCTGCTGATTTTCGTTTCAGTACTGGTTTGGATTTCTACAACATGTAGATGAGTGTCCTGGGGTAAGTAAGTCTTATTTTCTGTGACACTCTAAAGCTATGGTTGGGAACTTTTTTATAAAGTTCTAAATATATGTATTCAAACATTTATTTGCCTTGACTCAGGATGTTCAACATTTCCTTATTTCAGACAGTCAGTTTCATATTTTGGATAATGCATTTGAATCAATCATTTTTTTCTTACCTTAAATTTGACTTTTTCCCTGTGGGCTGTTAGGCTCGCGGGGGCTGAAAATGCTTCATTTTATTGCGTCATTCTTGGCGCGGACTTTCTTGGCGCGAAAATTTTTTTCTGTTTCCAGCGTCATACGTGTCGCCGGAAGTTGCGTCATTTTTGACGGTTTTCGCGCCAAAAATGTCGGCGTTCCGGATGTGGCGTCATTTTTGGCGCTAATAGCATTTAGGCGCCAAATAATGTGGGCGTCAATTTTGTCTCCACTTTATTTAAGTCTCATTATTTATTGCTTCTGGTTGCTAGAAGCTTGTTCACTGGCATTTTTTCCCATTCCTGAAACTGTCATTTAAGGAATTTGATCAATTTTGCTTTATATGTTGTTTTTTCTATTACATATTGCAAGATGTCCCACGTTGCAACTGAGTCAGAAGATACTACTGGAAAATCGCTGCCTGGTGCTGGAACTACCAAAGCTAAGTGTATCTGCTGTAAACTTTTGGTAGTTGTTCCTCCAGCTGTTGTTTGTATTAAATGTCATGACAAACTTGTTAATGCAGAAAATATTTAGTAAAGTACCATTACCTGTTGCAGTTCCATCAACATCTAATGTTCAGAGTGTTCCTGATAACATAAGAGATTTTGTTTCTGAATCCATTAAGAAGGCTATGTCTGTTATTCCTCCTTCTGGTAAACATAAAAAGTCTTTTAAAACTTCTCTTTATACAGATGAATTTTTAAATGAACATCATCATTCTGATTCTAATGATTCTTCTGATACAGAGGATTCTGTCTCAGAGGTTGATGCTGATAAATCGTCATATTTATTTAAAATTGAATTTATCCGTTCTTTACTTAAAGAAGTCCTAATTGCATTAGAAATTGAGGATTCTGGTCCTCTTGATACTAAATCTAAACGTTTAGACAAGGTCTTTAAATCTCCTGTGGTTATTCCAGAAGTTTTTCCTGTTCCTGGTGCTATTTCTGAAGTAATTTCCAGAGAATGGAATAATTTGGGTAATTCATTTACTCCTTCTAAACGTTTTAAGCAATTATATCCTGTACCGTCCGACAGATTAGAGTTTTGGGACAAAATCCCTAAAGTTGATGGGGCTATTTCTACCCTTGCTAAACGTACTACTATTCCTACGGCAGATGGTACTTCCTTTAAGGATCCTTTGGATAGGAAAATTGAATCCTTTCTAAGAAAAGCTTATCTGTGTTCAGGTAATCTTCTTAGACCTGCTATATCATTGGCTGATGTTGCTGCAGCTTCAACTTTTTGGTTGGAAACTTTAGCGCAACAAGTAACAGATCATGATTCTCATAATATTATTATTCTTCTTCAACATGCTAATAATTTTATCTGTGATGCCATTTTTGATATTATCAGAGTTGATGTCAGGTTTATGTCTCTAGCTATTTTAGCTAGAAGAGCTTTATGGCTTAAAACTTGGAATGCTGATATGTCTTCTAAATCGACTCTACTTTCCCTTTCTTTCCAGGGTAATAAATTATTTGGTTCTCAGTTGGATTCTATTATCTCAACTGTTACTGGTGGGAAAGGAACTTTTTTACCACAGGATAAAAAATCTAAGGGTAAAAACAGGGCTAATAATCGTTTTCGTTCCTTTCGTTTCAACAAAGAACAAAAGCCTGATCCTTCATCCTCAGGAGCAGTTTCAGTTTGGAAACCATCTCCAGTCTGGAATAAATCCAAGCCTTCTAGAAAAGCAAAGCCAGCTTCTAAGTCCACATGAAGGTGCGGCCCTCATTCCAGCCCAGCTGGTAGGGGGCAGATTACGTTTTTTCAAAGAAATTTGGATCAATTCTGTTCACAATCTTTGGATTCAGAACATTGTTTCAAAAAGGTACAGAATTGGTTTCAAGATAAGACCTCCTGCAAAGAGATTTTTTCTTTCCCGTGTCCCAGTAAACCCAGTGAAAGCTCAAGCATTTCTGAAATGTGTTTCAGATCTAGAGTTGGCTGGGGTAATTATGCCAGTTCCAGTTCTGGAACAGGGGCTGGGGTTTTATTCGAATCTCTTCATTGTACCAAAGAAGGAGAATTCCTTCAGACCAGTTCTGGATCTAAAAATATTGAATCGTTATGTAAGGATACCAACATTCAAAATGGTAACTGTAAGGACTATCCTGCCTTTTGTTCAGCAAGGGCATTATATGTCTACAATAGATTTACAGGATGCATATCTGCATATTCCGATTCATCCAGCTCACTATCAGTTTCTGAGATTCTCTTTCCTAGACAAGCATTACCAGTTTGTGGCTCTGCCGTTTGGCCTAGCTACAGCTCCAAGAATTTTTACAAAGGTTCTCGGTGCCCTTCTGTCTGTAATCAGAGAACAGGGTATTGTGGTATTTCATTATTTGGACGATATCTTGGTACTTGCTCAGTCTTCACATTTAGCAGAATCTCATACGAATCGACTTGTGTTGTTTCTTCAAGATCATGGTTGGAGGATCAATTCACTAAAAAGTTCATTGATTCCTCAGTCACGGGTAACCTTTTTGGGTTTCCAGATAGATTCAGTGTCCATGACTCTGTCTTTGACAGACAAGAGACATCTAAAATTGATTTCAGCTTGTCGAAACCTTCAGTCACAATCATTCCCTTCGGTAGCCTTATGCATGGAAATTCTAGGTCTTATGACTACTGCATCGGACGCGATCCCCTTTGCTCGTTTTCACATGCAACCTCTTCAGCTCTGTATGCTGAACCAATGGTGCAGGGATTACACAAAGATATCTCAATTAATATCTTTAAAACCGATTGTACGACACTCTCTGACGTGGTGGACAGATCACCATCGTTTAGTTCAGGGGGCTTCTTTTGTTCTTCCGACCTGGACTGTAATTTCAACAGATGCAAGTCTTACAGGTTGGGGAGCTGTGTGGGGGTCTCTGACGGCACAAGGGGTTTGGAAATCTCAGGAGGTGAGATTACCGATCAATATTTTGGAACTCCGTGCAATTTTCAGAGCTCTTCAGTCTTGGCCTCTTCTGAAGAGAGAATCGTTCATTTGTTTTCAGACAGACAATGTCACAACTGTGGCATACATCAATCATCAGGGGGGGACTCACAGTCCTTTGGCTATGAAAGAAGTATCTCGAATTCTGGTTTGGGCGGAATCCAGCTCCTGTCTAATCTCTGTGGTTCATATCCCAGGTATAGACAATTGGGAAGCGGATTATCTCAGTCGCCAAACGTTGCATCCGGGCGAATGGTCTCTTCACCCAGAGGTATTTCTTCAGATTGTTCAAATGTGGGAACTTCCAGAAATAGATCTGATGGCTTCTCATCTAAACAAGAAACTTCCCAGGTATCTGTCCAGATCCCGGGATCCTCAGGCGGAGGCAGTGGATGCATTATCACTTCCTTGGAAGTTTCATCCTGCCTATATCTTTCCGCCTCTAGTTCTTCTTCCAAAAGTAATCTCCAAGATTCTGAAGGAATGCTCATTTGTTCTGCTGGTAGCTCCAGCATGGCCTCACAGGTTTTGGTATGCAGATCTTGTCCGGATGGCCTCTTGCCGACCGTGGACTCTTCCGTTAAGACCAGACCTTCTGTCGCAAGGTCCTTTTTTCCATCAGGATCTCAAATCCTTAAATTTAAAGGTATGGAGATTGAACGCTTGATTCTTGGTCAAAGAGGTTTCTCTGACTCTGTGATTAATACTATGTTACAGGCTCGTAAATCTGTATCTAGAGAGATATATTATAGAGTCTGGAAGACTTATATTTCTTGGTGTCTTTCTCATCATTTTTCCTGGCATTCTTTTAGAATTCCGAGAATTTTACAGTTTCTTCAGGATGGTTTAGATAAAGGTTTGTCCGCAAGTTCCTTGAAAGGACAAATCTATGCTCTTTCTGTTCTTTTTCACAGAAAGATTGCTAATCTTCCTGATATTCATTGTTTTGTACAAGCTTTGGTTCGTATAAAACCTGTCATTAAGTCTATTTCTCCTCCTTGGAGTTTGAATTTGGTTCTGGGGGCTCTTCAAGCTCCTCCTTTTGAACCCATGCATTCATTGGACATTAAATTACTTTCTTGGAAAGTTTTGTTCCTTTTGGCCATCTCTTCTGCCAGAAGAGTCTCTGAATTATCTGCTCTTTCTTGTGAATCTCCTTTTCTGATTTTCACCAGGATAAGGCGGTGTTGCGAACTTCTTTTGAATTTTTACCTAAGGTTGTGAATTCCAACAACATTAGTAGAGAAATTGTGGTTCCTTCATTATGTCCTAATCCTAAGAATTCTAAGGAGAAATCGTTTCATTCTTTGGATGTTGTTAGAGCTTTGAAATATTATGTTGAAGCTACTAAGTCTTTCCGAAAGACTTCTAGTCTATTTGTCATCTTTTCCGGTTCCAGAAAAGGTCAGAAAGCTTCTGCCATTTCTTTGGCATCTTGGTTGAAATCTTTAATTCATCATGCCTATGTCGAGTCGGGTAAAACTCCGCCTCAAAGCATTACAGCTCATTCTACTAGGTCAGTTTCTACTTCCTGGGCGTTTAGGAATGAAGCTTCGGTTGATCAGATTTGCAAAGCAGCAACTTGGTCTTCTTTGCATACTTTTACTAAATTCTACCATTTTGATGTATTTTCTTCTTCTGAAGCAGTTTTTGGTAGAAAAGTACTTCAGGCAGCGGTTTCAGTTTGAATCTTCTGCTTATGTTTTCATTAAAACTTTATTTTGGGTGTGGATTATTTTCAGCAGGAATTGGCTGTCTTTATTTTATCCCTCCCTCTCTAGTGACTCTTGCGTGGAAAGATCCACATCTTGGGTAGTCATTATCCCATACGTCACTAGCTCATGGACTCTTGCTAATTACATGAAATAAAACATAATTTATGTAAGAACTTACCTGATAAATTCATTTCTTTCATATTAGCAAGAGTCCATGAGGCCCACCCTTTTTGTGGTGGTTTTTGATATTTTTGTATAAAGCACAATTATTCCAATTCCTTATTTTTTATGCTTTCGCACTTTTTTTCTTATCACCCCACTTCTTGGCTATTCGTTAAACTGATTTGTGGGTGTGGTGAGGGGTGTATTTATAGGCATTTTGAGGTTTGGGAAACTTTGCCCCTCCTGGTAGGAATGTATATCCCATACGTCACTAGCTCATGGACTCTTGCTAATATGAAAGAAATGAATTTATCAGGTAAGTTCTTACATAAATTATGTTTTTTGGGAGAAAGGTTTTACAAGCAGTGGTACCTTCCGTTTAAGTTCCTGCCTTGTCCCTCCCTTCATCCGTGTACTTTAGCTTTGGTATTAGTATCCCATAAGTAATGGATGATCCGTGGACTGGATACACCTTACTAGAGAAAACACAATTTATGCTTACCTGATAAATTTATTTCTCTAGTGGTGTATCCAGTCCATGGCCCGCCCTGTCATTTTAAGGCAGGTTATTTTTAAATTTAAACTACAGTCACCACTGCACCCTATGGTTTCTCCTTTCTCTGCTTGTTTTCGGTCGAATGACTGGATATGGTAGGAAGGGGAGGAGCTATATGGCAGCTTTGCTGTGGGTCCTCTTGCAACTTCCTGTTGGGAATGAGAATATCCCATAAGTAATGGATGATCCGTGGACTGGATACACCACTAGAGAAATAAATTTATCAGGTAAGCATAAATTGTGTTCTTCTTTTTGCAAATTAAATAAGTTGATTTGCTTTTTGAAACCACAGCTGATTAAAATAGGCTAAGTTTGCAGTACGATCAGCTCTCGTTCTCTTATCACTCAAATGCTTCCCTTTCTTATCTCTGTCTCTGTACAAAACTTAGAAAAAACAATTGAGAGCTTTATCTCTTCCATCTCATACTGGGAGTGTAATTTATTCTGCTGTCTGTGTTACATAGTTTGTCAATAGCCTATACCTAGGTATAGAAACTTTCAGTATAGGTAGGGATACTCCAGGCAAAATCAGCCAATATAAAGGCTTAGGAGCTATTTGTAAACAATTTAATAACATCCAGCAGTTGAAATAATTGGAAACAAATTAAAGGAGAGAGAATTTTTGGGTAAACTGTCCCTTTAAATGTTAGACTGAAAGTGAGAAGCACATCCACAAGCCTGATAAGAAATAAATTGTTTATTAAGAAGGACGTAATCTTCGTTGCCCAGAGAGAGGAGTGAAATTAAACCCATTTTTTTCCTTTCAATGATTCAGAGAGAACATACAATTGTATCTATAATCAAATTTGCTTAATTCTCTTGGTACCTTTTGTTGAAAGAGCAGCAATGCACTACTGAGTGCTGGCTGAACACATTGGGTGAGCCAATGACAAGGAATATTTGTGCAGCCACTAATCAGCAGATAGCTCCCAGTAGCATATTGCTGCTTCTATCCTACCTAGGTATGCTTTTCAACAAAGGATACAGAGAATTAAGCAAATCACATAATAGAAATAAAATGGAAAGTTGTTTAAAATCACATGCTCTATCTGAATCATGAAAGAAACATTTTGGGTTTCATGTCACTAAACCTGCTTCAGCAAGTAGGCAAATATTAATGTTCATGTTCTTGTATAAGATAATCATTTAAAGCCAGGTAGACATTTCTAAGGTGTTTTGCATTTGAATTACACATAATGCAGGATCTTAAAGCAAAAGGATAGAGCAGTGGTTGGTAATTGTGATCCAATATATTTTTAGTTTATTATGCAACATGTGGCGGTTGTAGGATTATATGATCTATATCTAATAACAAAGGTTCTTGTGGGGGTTTTTTTCCTTCTTTTTGGCGCAGGTGTTACTCGACAAACTGCACAGGAATGGTGCATTCAACATGGATTTGAGTTGGTGGAGCTAAACCCTGAGGAGCTTCCAGATGAGGATGGTAATGGAATAGCTTTAATTAAAAAAAAAATGGTCTGACTTCAGTCCTTGTTACTCTATGTAACCTTTAACTAAGGCTAGATAATCACCCCATACAATAAAATGAACAAGCAGTTATTAATTCTAGTACACTTTGCTGTGTTAATATAGTTTTTTTTTTGTGTGGGGGGGGGGGTTTATTCCACACAGATGATTTTCCAGAATCTACTGGAGTCACTCGTATTGTTCAAGCCTTAAATGCCACTGTGTGGTCCAATGTGGAAATGAAGAGTGGTAAGTAGGCTATGAATAAATCTGCCTATGTTGTATGCTGCATCAAAAAGTCATCCTTACCAACCAACTGTAGACTTTCATTCCTTTATTTAGAATCGGTAGAGAAAAAACGTTGGCTTACGCCCCAAGCTAGGCAGTGGATATGTACAATTGAATTATGTGTAAATTAGATGTTTTGTACATTGCAGACAGGAGGATGTGCCCTGCCATTGTGGTATTTTTTTATTTTTATTAATGAATTTCAAGCAACTCTGAAATTAAAGAGCTAGTGAACGCGTTAAAGGGTGTAGGAGAATCTATGCAATGTTACTTTACAGTAAGCTTACCCTTTTCAAAAACATAATTTATGTAAGAACTTACCTGATAAATTCTTTTCTTTCATATTGGCAAGAGTCCATGAGCTAGTGACGTATGGGATACCAGGATGGGCAAAGTTTCCCAAACCTCAAAATGCCTATAAATACACCCCTCACCACACCCACAATTGAGTTTAACAAATAGTCAAGCAGTGGGGTGATAAAGAAAGGAGTAGAAAGCATCAACAAAGGAACTTGTAAATATAATTGTGCTTATTATTATACAAAAAATCATAACCACCTTAAAAAGGGTGGGTCTCATGGACTCTTGCCAATATGAAAGAAATGAATTTATCAGGTAAGTTCTTACATAAATTATGTTTTCTTTCATGTAATTGGCAAGAGTCCATTAGCTAGTGAGGTATGGGATAGTAATACCCAAGGTGTGGTACTCCACAAAAGAGTCACTAGAGAGGGAGGGATAAAAATAACAGACATTTTCCGCTGAAAAATTATTCCACAACCAAAAATATAAGTGTTTTTTTTTCTCATAGTTGAAAAGAAAAAAACTTAAACATAAGCAGAGGAATCAAACTGAAACAGCTGCCTGAAGAACTTTTCTACAAAAAACTACTTCCGAAGAAGCAAATACATCAAAACGGTAGAATTTAGTAAATTTATGCAAAGAAGACCAAGTTGCTGCTTTGCAAATCTGATCAACTGAAGCTTCATTCTTAAAAGCCCACAAAGTGGAGACTGATCTAGTAGAATTAGCTGTAATTCTCTGAGGCGGGGCCTGACCTGACTCCAAATAAGCCTGATGAATCAAAAGCTTTAACCAAGATGCCAAGGAAATGGCAGAAGCTTTCTGACCTTTCCTAAAACCTGAAAAGACAACAAAAAGACTAGAAGTATTCCTGATATTTTTAGTAGCTTCAACATAATATTTCAAAGCTCTTACAACATCCAAAGAATGTAAGGATCTATCCAAAGAATTCTTAGGATTAGGACACAAAGAAAGTACAATTATTTCTCTATTAATGTTGTTGGAATTCACAACCTCAGGTAGAAATTTAAATGAAGTCCGCAAAACTGTCTTATCCTGATGGAAAAATCAGAAAAGGAGATTCACAAGAAAGAGCAGATAATTCGGAAACTCTTCTAGCAGATGAGATGGCCAAATGGAACAACACCTTCCAAGAAAGTAGTTTAATGTCCAAAGAATACATAGGCTCAAAAGGAGGAGCCTGTAAAGCCTTCAAAACCAAATTAAGACTCCAAGGAGGAGAGATTGATTTAATGACAGGCTTGATACGGACTAAAGCCTGCACAAAACAGTGAATATCAGGAAGCTTAGCAATCTTTCTGTGAAATAAAACAAAAAGAGCAGAGATTTGTCACTTCAAGGAACTTGCAGGCAAACCTTTATCCAAACCATCCTGAAGGAACTGTAAAATTCTAGGAATTCTAAAAGAATGCCAGGAGAATTTCTGAGAAGAACACCATGAAATATAAATCTTCCAAACTCGATAATAAATCTTCCCAGAAACAGATTTACAAGCCTGTAACATAGTATTAATCACTGAATCAGAGAAACATCTATGACTAAGCACTAGGCGTTCAATTTCCATACCTTCAAATTTAATGATTTTAGATCCTGATGGAAAAACGGACCTTGAGACAGAAGGTCTGGTCTTAAAGGAAGTGGCCAAGGTTAGCAATTGGACATCCAGACAAGATCTGCATACCAAAACCTGTGAGGCCATGCTGGAGCTACAAGAAACAAACGATTGCTCCATGATGATCTTGGAGATCACTCTTGGAAGAAGAACTAGAGGCGGAAAAATATAAGCAGGTTGGTAACACCAAGGAACTGCTAATGCATCCTCCGCCTGAGGATCCCTGGACCTTGACAGTTACCTGGGAAATCTTTTGTTTAAATGGGAAGCCATCAGATCTATTTCTGGAAGACCCCACATCTGAACAATCTGAGAAAACACATCTGGATGGAGCGACCACTCCCCCGGATGTAAAGTCTGATGGCTGAGATAATCCGCTTCCCAATTGTCTACACCTGGGATATGAACCGCAGAAATTAGACAGGAGCTGGATTCCACCCAAGAAAGTATCCGAGATACTTCTTTCATAGCTTGGGGACTGTGAGTCCCACCCTGATGATTAACATATGCCACAGTTGTGATATTGTCGGTCTGAAAACAAATGAACGGTTCTCCCTTCAACAGAGGCCAAACCTGAAGAGTCCTGAAAATAGCACAGAGTTCTAAAATCTTGATTGGTAACCTTGCCTCTTGAGATTTCCAAACCCCTTGTGCTGTCAGAGCTCCCCAGACAGCTCCCCAACCTAAAAGACTTGCATCTGTTGTGATCACAGTCCAGGTTGGATGAACAAAAGAAGCCCCTTGAACTATACGATGGTGATTTAACCACCAAATAAGAGAGAGTCGAACATTGGGATTTAAGGATATTAACTGTGATATCTTTGTATAATCCCTGCACCATTGATTCAGCATACAAAGCTGCAGAGATCTCATATGAAAAAACCAGCAAAGGGGATCGCGTCTGATGCTGCAGTCATGAGACCTAAAACTTTCATGCACATAGCTACTGAAGGGAATGATTGAGACTGAAGGTTCAGACAAGCTGAAACCAATTTTAATCGTCTCTTGTCTGTTAGAGACCGAGTCATGGACACTGAATCTATCTGGAAACCTAAAAAGGTAACCCTTGTCTGAGGGATCAAGAAACTTTTTGATAAATTGATCCTCCAACCATGTCTTTGAAGAAAAAACACTAGTTGATTTGTGTGAGATTCTGCAGAATGTAAAGACTGAGCTAGTATCAAGATATTGTCCAAATAAGGAAACACCGCAATACCCCGTTCTCTGATTACAGAGAGTAGGGCACCGAGAACCTTTGAAAAGATTCTTGGAGCTGTCGCTAGGCAAATGGAAGAGCAACAAATTGGTAATGCTTGTCTAGAAAAGAGAATCTCAGAAACCGATAGTGGTCTGGATGAATCGGAATATGAAGATATGCATCCTGTAAGTCTATTGTGGACAAATAATGTCCTTGCTGAACAAAAGGCAGAATAGTCCTTATAGTCACCATCTTGAATGTTGGCACTCTTACAAAGCGATTTTAAAATTTTCAGATCCAGAACTGGCCTGAAGGAATTTTCTTTCTTTGGGACAATGAATAGATTTGAATAAAACCCCAGACCCTTTTCCTGAAACGTAACTGGTATGATTACCCCTGAAAGCTCCAGATCTGAAACACACTTCAGAAAATCATGAGCCTTTACTGGATTTGCTGGGATACGTGAGAAAAAAATCTTCTCACAGGAGGTCTTACTCTGAATCATTTTCGATACCTTTGAGAGACGATATTCTGAATCTTTCCAAATGCTTTGAAAAAATCTTAATCTGCCCCCCACCCGCTGAGCTGGAATGAGGGTCGCACCTAAGTGCAGACTTGGGGGCTGGCTTTGGTTTCTTAAACGGCTTGGATTTATTCCAACTCAAAGAAGGTTTCCAATTTGAACCAGATTCCTTGGGGGAAGGATTGGGTTTTTGTTCCTTATCTTGTTGAAAGGAATGAAAACGGTTAGAAGCTTTAGATTTACCTTTAAGTCTTTTATCCTGAGGCAAAAAACTCCCTCCCCCCCCCCAGTGACCGTTGAAATAATCGAATCCAACTGAGAACTAAATAAATTGTTACCTTGGAAAGAAAGAAATAGTAGTCTAGACTTAGATACCATATCAGCATTCCAATATTTGAGCCACAAAGCTCTTCTAGCTAAAATAGCTAAAGACTGAGATCTAACATCAATTTTGATGATATCAAAAATGGCATCACAGATAAAATGATTAGCATGTTGAAGCAAACGAACAATGCTAGACAAATCAGGATCCATTTCCTGTTGCGCTAAACTTTCATACCAAAAAGTTGATGCAGCTGCAACATCAGCCATAGAAATGGCAGGCCTGAGAAGATAGCCAGAATATAAATAAGCTTTCCTTAGATAAGATTCAAGTTTCCTATCTAAAGGGTCCTTAAAGGAAGTACTATCTTCCATAGGAATAGTAGTACTTTTGACAAGAGTAGAAATAGCCCCATCAACTTTGGGGATCTTTTCCTAAAACTCCAATCTAACTGCTGGCAAAGGATACAATTTTTTTAAACCTTGAAGAAGGGATAAAAGAAGTACCAGGCCTATTCCATTTCATAGAAATCATATCAGAAATAGCATCAGGAACTGGAAAAACCTCCGGTAGGAACCACAGGAGGTTTATAAACAGAATTTAAATGTTTACTAGTTTTAGTATCAAGAGGACTAGTTTCCTCAATATCCAAAGTAATCAACACCTCTTTTAACAAGGAATGAATATAATCCATTCTAAATAGATAAGTAGATTTGTGAGTGTCAATATCTGAGGTAGGATCTTCTGAATCAGATCCTCATCAGAGGAGGAAAATTCAGTATGTTGTCGGTCATTTGAAATTTCATCAACCTTATAAGAAGTTTTAAAATACCTTTTATGTTTATTAGAAGGCGGAATAGCAGACAAAGCCTTCTGAATTGAATCAGCAATAAAATCTTTTATATTCACAGGGATATCATGTACATTAGATGTTGAAGGAACAACAGGCATAGTACTAGAACTGATGGATACATTCCCTGCATATAAAAGCTTATCATGACAACTTACATACCACAGCTGGACACAAACAGATACACTTAGCTTTGGTAGAACTGTTATCAGGCAGCAGGGTTCCAACAGTGGTTTCTGAGACAGGATCAGATTGAGACATCTTGCAAATGTAAGAGAAAAAACATATTAAGCAAAATGATCAATTTCCTTATATGGCAGTTTCAGGAATGGGGAAAAAATGCAAACAGCATAGCCCTCTGACATAGAAAAAGGCAAGAGGCATATAGGGAATGGGGTTTTAAATAATTAAATTATTTGGTGCCAAGTATGACGCACAACGCAAAATGAAATTTTTTGGTGCCAACAACATCCGGAAATTACACACTCGCGTCATTGCAGACGCAACTTTGTGCAAGGAAACTCAGCGTCAACTAAGACACCGGAAATTACTAATTTGCGTGAAAACATTTTCACGCCAAAAAATGACGCAATAAACATCAGCATTTTGCAACCTCACAAGCCTAATTTTACCCGCAAAAATTCAATGAGAAAGCATTTGAAAAAAGACTAAACCCCAGGTAAGAAAAATATTTTCCTGAATATGTTTTCTCCTGTTAAGTGTGATCAGTCCACGGGTCATCATTACTTCTGGGATATTAACTCCTCCCCAACAGGAAGTGCAAGAGGATCACCCAGCAGAGCTGCTATATAGCTCCTCCCCTCTACGTCACACCCAGTCATTCTCTTGCACCCAACTAATAGATAGGATGTGTGAGAGGACTGTGGTGATTATACTTAGTTTTTATAACTTCAATCAAAAGTTTGTTATTTTAAAACAGCACCGGAGTGTGTTGTTCCTTCTCAGGGAGAATTTGAAGAAGAATCTACCTGAGTTTCTATATGATTTTAGCCGGAGTAGTTAAGATCATGTTGCTGTTCTCGGCCATCTGAGGGGTGAGGTATACTTCAGATCAGGGGACAGCGGGCAGGGTCACCTGCAAAGAGGTATGTAGCAGCTTATTATTTTCTGAGAATGGAATTGATTAGAAAATACTGCAAATACCTATATAAAGTAAGTTCAGCCTTAAATGCAGTAGTAGCAACTGGCATCAGGCTGTCATGTATGTATATTTTCACTTCAGTATTCTGGGGAATGGCACTTCACTGGAATGATACTGTATGAATAAACCTTAGCCTATATTGCAGTGAGAACGGCTAGCAGTAGGTTTCTGGGACAATTTATTATCAGGTTAAACGTTTTGCTGGCATGTTAAATCGTTTAATTTTCTGAGGTACTGGGTGAAAAATTGTGTTGGGCACTAATTATCCACTTGGCGGGCATTTTATTCAATTTTTGACAGTTTACTGATCTCCCTCACTGTTGTGTGTGAGGGGGAGGGGCTTAATTTGGCGCTTTTGCTATGCATCAGGAATTCAGTCACAAGTCTGTTTTTCTTCCCTGCATGATCCGGTTCGTCTCTACAGAGCTTAAGGGTCGTCAAAAGTTATTTTGAGAGAGGTAATCACTCACAGCAGACCTGTGAGATAGTGCTTGACTGTGATAAAAAACGTTATATTCTGTACTTTTTTTCTGTCATTTAAGGGTTAGTTATCCATTGCTAAGGGGGACAATCCTTTGCTAAATAGATAATTTTTCCGGTTAAAATTTGATTTTATTGTTTTTCAACTGTCATAACTTCTGTGCTTCTTAAAGGCACAGTACGTTTTTTCATACTATTGAAATTTAAATTGAAAAGTATTCCCAAGCTGCTGGTTTAATTGCTAGTGTGTTTAACATGTCTGATTCAGAGGAATATCTCTGTGCTATATGTGCTAAAGCCAAAGTGGAGCCCAATAGAAATTTATGTACTAATTGCATTGATGCTACTTTAAATAAAAGTCAATCTGTACAAATTGAACATCATTCACCAAACAACGAGGGGAAAGTTATGCCGACTAACTTGCCTCACGTGTCAGTACCTGAATCTCCCGCTCGGGAGGTGCGTGATTTGGTAACGCCGAGTACTTCAGGGCGGCCATTACAAATCACATTGCAGGACATGGCTAATGTTATGACTGAAGTTTTGTCTAAATTACCCGAACTTAGAGGGAAGCGTGACCACTCTGGGGTGAGAACAGAGTGCGCTGATAATACTAGGGCCATGTCAGATACTGGGTCACAGTATGCGGAACATGAGGACGGAGAGCTTCAATCTGCAGGTGACGGTTCTGATCCCAATAGAGTGGATTCAGACATTTCTAATTTTAAGTTTAAGCTTGAGAACCTCCGCGTTCTACTAGGGGAGGTATTAGCAGCTCTGAATGATTGTAACACCGTTGCAATTCCAGAGAAGTTATGTAGGCTGGATAGATACTATGCGGTACCGGCGAGTACTGACGTATTTCCTATACCTAAGAGGCTTACAGAGATAATTACTAAGGAGTGGGATAGGCCCGGTGTACCCTTTTCCCCCCCTCCTGTATTTAGAAAAATGTTCCCAATAGACGCCACCACGCGGGACTTATGGCAGACGATCCCTAAGGTGGAGGGAGCGGTTTCTACTCTGGCTAAGCGTACCACTATCCCGGTGGAGGATAGCTGTGCTTTTTCAGATCCAATGGATAAGAAATTAGAGGGTTACCTTAAGAAAATGTTTGTTCAACAAGGTTTTATACTACAACCCCTTGCATGTATTGCGTCTGTCACGGCCGCGGTCGCTTTTTGGTCCGAGTCCCTGGAAGAGACTCTTGACTCAATTACTATCGAAGAAATTTCAAACAGGCTTAAAACCATTAAGCTAGCTAATTCATTTGTTTCAGATGCCGTAGTACATTTAACTAAACTTACGGCTAAGAATTCCGGTTTCGCCATTCAGGCACGCAGAGCACTGTGGCTAAAATCGTGGTCAGCTGACGTTACTTCTAAATCTAAGTTACTTAACATACCTTTCAAAGGGCAGACCTTATTCGGGCCCGGTTTGAAAGAAATTATCGCTGACATTACAGGAGGTAAAGGCCATGCCCTGCCTCAAGACAGAGCCAAGCCTAGGGCTAGACAGTCTAATTTTCGTTCCTTTCGTAATTTCAAAGCAGGAGCAGCATCAACTTCCTCTGCTCCAAAACAGGAAGGAGCTGTTGCTCGTTACAGACAAGGCTGGAGACCTAACCAGTCCTGGAACAAGGGCAAGCAAGCCAGAAAACCTGCTGCTGCCCCTAAGACGGCATGAATTGAGGGCCCCCGATCCGGGAACGGATCTAGTGGGGGGGCAGACTTTCTCTCTTCGCCCAGGCTTGGGCAAGAGATGTCCAGGATCCCTGGGCACTAGAGATCATATCTCAGGGATACCTTCTGGATTTCAAAACCTCTCCTCCAAAAGGGAGATTCCATCTGTCAAGGTTGTCAACAAACCAAATAAAGAAGGAGGCGTTTCTACGCTGCGTACAAGATCTGTTACTAATGGGAGTGATCCATCCGGTTCCGCGGTCGGAACACGGACAGGGATTTTACTCAAATCTGTTTGTGGTTCCCAAGAAAGAAGGAACCTTCAGACCAATCTTGGATTTAAAGATCCTAAACAAATTCCTAAGAGTTCCATCGTTCAAAATGGAAACTATTCGGACAATTCTACCCATGATCCAAAAGGGTCAGTACATGACCACAGTGGATTTAAAGGATGCTTACCTTCACATTCCGATTCACAGAGATCATTACCAGTATCTAAGGTTTGCCTTCCTAGACAGGCACTACCAGTTTGTAGCTCTTCCATTCGGGTTGGCTACGGCTCCAAGAATCTTCACAAAGGTTCTGGGGGCTCTTCTGGCGGTGCTAAGACCGCGAGGAATTTCGGTAGCTCCATACCTAGACGACATTCTGATACAAGCTTCAAGCTTTCAAACTGCCAAGTCTCATACAGAGTTAGTACTGGCATTTCTAAGATCGCATGGGTGGAAGATAAACGAAAAGAAGAGTTCTCTCCTTCCACTCACAAGAGTTCCCTTCTTGGGGACTCTTATAGATTCTGTAGAAATGAAGATCTACCTGACAGAAGACAGGTTAACAAAACTTCAGAACGCTTGCCGTGTCCTTCATTCCATTCAACACCCGTCAGTGGCTCAATGCATGGAGGTGATCGGCTTAATGGTAGCGGCAATGGACATAGTACCCTTTGCACGCTTACACCTCAGACCGCTGCAATTGTGCATGCTAAGTCAGTGGAATGGGGATTACTCAGATTTGTCCCCTACTCTGAATCTGGATCAAGAGACCAGAAATTCTCTTCTGTGGTGGCTTTCTCGGCCACATCTGTCCAGGGGGATGCCATTCAGCAGGCCAGAATGGACGATTGTAACAACAGACGCCAGCCTGCTAGGTTGGGGCGCTGTCTGGAATTCCCTGAAGGCTCAGGGATCATGGACTCAGGAGGAGAGTCTCCTGCCAATAAACATTCTGGAAATGAGAGCAGTTCTCAATGCCCTTCTGGCTTGGCCCCAATTAACAACTCGGGGGTTCATCAGATTTCAGTCGGACAACATCACGACTGTAGCTTACATCAACCATCAAGGAGGGACAAGAAGCTCCCTAGCGATGATGGAAGTATCAAAGATAATTCGCTGGGCAGAGTCTCACTCTTGCCACCTATCAGCAATCCACATTCCGGGAGTGGAGAACTGGGAGGCGGATTTCTTAAGTCGTCAGACTTTTCATCCGGGGGAGTGGGAACTTCATCCGGAGGTCTTTGCCCAAATACTTCGACGTTGGGGCAAACCAGAAATAGATCTCATGGCGTCTCGACAGAACGCCAAGCTTCCTCGTTATGGGTCCAGATCCAGGGATCCGGAAGCGTCCCTGGTAGATGCTTTAACAGCACCCTGGACTTTCGGGAGAGCTTATGTGTTTCCACCCTTCCCGATGCTTCCTCAATTGATTGCCAGGATCAAACAGGAGAGAGCATCGGTGATTCTATTAGCGCCTGCGTGGCCACGCAGGACCTGGTATGCAGATCTAGTGGACATGTCATCCTGTCCACCTTGGTCTCTGCCTCTGAGACAGGACCTTCTGATTCAGGGTCCCTTCAAACATCAAAATCTAATTTCTCTGAAGCTGACTGCCTGGAAATTGAACGCTTGATTTTATCAAAACGTGGATTTTCTGAGTCAGTAATTGATACCTTAATACAGGCTAGGAAGCCTGTTACCAGAAAGATTTACCATAAAATATGGCGTAAATACCTATATTGGTGCGAATCCAAGGGTTACTCTTGGAGTAAGGTTAGGATTCCTAGGATATTGTCTTTTCTACAAGAAGGTTTAGAAAAGGGTTTATCCGCTAGTTCCTTAAAGGGACAGATCTCAGCTCTGTCCATTCTGTTGCACAAACGTCTGTTAGAAGTTCCAGACGTTCAGGCTTTTTGTCAGGCTTTGGCCAGGATTAAGCCTGTGTTTAAAACTGTTGCTCCGCCATGGAGTTTAAACCTTGTTCTTAACGTTTTACAGGGCGTTCCGTTTGAACCCCTTCATTCCATTGATATAAAGTTGTTATCTTGGAAAGTTCTATTTTTAATGGCTATTTCCTCGGCTCGAAGAGTCTCTGAGTTATCAGCCTTACATTGTGATTCTCCTTATTTGATTTTTCACTCGGATAAGGTAGTTCTGCGTACTAAACCTGGGTTCTTACCTAAGGTAGTCACTAACAGGAATATCAATCAAGAGATTGTTGTTCCATCCTTGTGTCCAAATCCTTCTTCAAAGAAGGGACGACTTCTGCACAATCTGGATGTAGTTCGTGCCCTAAAATTTTATTTACAGGCAACTAAAGATTTTCGACAAACGTCTTCCCTGTTTGTCGTTTACTCTGGTCAGAGGAGAGGTAAAAAAGCTTCTGCTACCTCTCTCTCTTTTTGGCTTCGTAGCATAATACGTTTAGCTTATGAGACTGCTGGACAGCAGCCTCCTGAAAGAATTACAGCTCATTCCACTAGAGCTGTGGCTTCCACTTGGGCCTTTAAGAATGAGGCCTCTGTTGAACAGATTTGCAAGGCTGCAACTTGGTCTTCGCTTCATACTTTTTCCAAATTTTACAAATTTGACACTTTTGCTTCTTCGGAGGCTATTTTTGGGAGAAAGGTTCTTCAGGCAGTGGTTCCTTCTGTATAAAGATCCTGCCTGTCCCTCCCGTCATCCGTGTACTTTTGCTTTGGTATTGGTATCCCAGAAGTAATGATGACCCGTGGACTGATCACACTTAACAGGAGAAAACATAATTTATGCTTACCTGATAAATTCCTTTCTCCTGTAGTGTGATCAGTCCACGGCCCGCCCTGTTTTTTATGGCAGGTCTAAATTTTTAAATTATACTCCAGTCACCACTGCACCCTTTAGCTTCTCCTTTCTCGTTGGTTCTTGGTCGAATGACTGGGTGTGACGTAGAGGGGAGGAGCTATATAGCAGCTCTGCTGGGTGATCCTCTTGCACTTCCTGTTGGGGAGGAGTTAATATCCCAGAAGTAATGATGACCCGTGGACTGATCACACTACAGGAGAAAGGAATTTATCAGGTAAGCATAAATTATGTTTTTTCCCAAATATGAAACTGATAGTCTGCAAAAGGAAATATAAATAGACCTGACTCATGGCAAATATAAGTACAATACATATATTTAGAACTTTATATTAATACATCAAGTGCCAAACCATAGCTGAGAGTGTCTTAAGTAATGAAAACATGCTTACCGAAAGACACCCATCCATATATAGCAGATAGCCAAACCAGTACTGAAACAGTTATCAGTAGAGATAATGGAATATGAGAGTATATTGTCGATCTGAAAAAGGGAGGTAGGAGATGAATCTCTACGACCGATAACAGAGAACCTATGAAAAGATTTCCCGTGAGGAAAACTATAGAATTCAATAGGTGATACTCTCTTCACATCCCTCTGACATTCACCGTACTCTGAGAGGAATCGGGCTTCAAAATGCTGAGAAGCGCATATCAACGTAGAAAATCAAGCACAAACTTTCTTCACCATCTCCATAGGAGGCAAAGTTTGTAAAACTGAATTGTGGGTGTGGTGAGGGGTGTATTTATAGGCATTTTGAGGTTTGGGAATCTTTGCCCCTCCTGGTAGGATTGTATATCCTATACGTCACTAGCTCATGGACTCTTGCCAATTACATGAAAGAAATTTACATTATAAACTGACTTATTTTATATTGCAAACTTGCATCTATTGTAGCAGCCAGCTGCACCCATGTCTAATCCATGTTTTATAGTAATAAAGAGGCAGTGGTACAGTCTGTAGCTTGCTATTGCCGCTCACACATTGACAAACGGCACATGCACTTCCTCCAGCTTCTTGCTGCACTTGTGTGTGTGTGTGTGTAATCAAATTTGCTTTGTTGAAAGCTAAACCTAGGCAGCCTTATATGCTAATTTCTAAGCCTTTGAAGGCCACCTCTTATCTAAGAGCATTTTGACATAGACACTACTAGTTCATGTGTGTCATATAGTTAACATTGTGCTCACACCTGTGGAGTTATTTGAGTCAGCACTAATTGGCTAAAATGCATGCCTGTCAAAAGAACTGAGATAAGGAGCAGTCTGCAGAGGCTTTGATACAAGGTAATCACAAAGGTAAAATGTGTATTAAAGGGATATAAAACCCAAATTTATTTTCTATGGCATGGAGAGTCCACGATTCATTCCAATTACTAGTAAGATATTCAACTCCTGGCCAGCAGGAGGAGGTAAAGAGCACCCCAGCAGAGCTCTTAAAGGGACACTGAACCCAAATTTCGTGATTCAGATAGAGCATGCAATTTTAAGCAACTTTTTAATTTACGCCTATTATGAAATTTTCTTCAGTCTCTTGGTATCTTTATTTGAAAAGCAAGAATGTAAGTTTAGTTGCCGGCCCATTTTTGGTGAACAGCCTGGGTTGTTCTTGCTGATTGTTGGATACATTCACCCATCAATAAACAAGTGCTGAACAAAAAGAATAGCTTAGATGTCGTCTTTATCAAATAAAGGTAGCAAGAGAACAAAAAAATTGATAATAGGAGTAAATTAGAAAGTTGCTTAAAATTGCATCACAAAAGAATAAAAATTTGGTTCAGTGTCACTTCCCTTACCCATAACCCCCAGTCATTCTCTTTGCCTCTGTCACGGGAGGATGTGCGAAGATAGTGTCTGAAGATATTTAATCCTTTTATGGGTACCTTTCCCTGCAAGCAAGGATTGGGGCTATGCTGTGTCCATGTAAATCTCTTTAGTAAGAGTAATGGTGGCTATTAGCAGTTAGAAATAAAGCAAAGACCACTTTGCCGCTTTCTAACACCATTGCTACCCCCTTTATAGAAAACCAGGGTTGGTTATGCTGTTCTTTCTTTTTCTATAGTTCCTGACAGAGTGGAGTTTCTGTCACACCTAAGAAGCTGTTCCTGCCCTGCAGCTGGATCCACAGGTAAGTTCCTTTGCTTTCTAGGTACTGAAGGATAGCACTTTGAAGGTTAATTTTTCAAGTGGATCAATATCTGGGACATATTTTCTCCTTGTATAGGGGTTAATAAATTGGGCAGCATTGCAGGCACTTGTGTATCTGAGAGGCTATTAAGGGGTTAATATTTTTTCCCCTTAACTTGTGAAGTGAGACTGGCTGAAGGGTTAATATGTTTTATGCTTACTACATCATTATTAAGCAAGGAAATACAGCAAAAGAGGATAAGTACAACTTTATTAATGGTCCTTTTTTTGTTAGTTGTACCAGACCGCCTCAGAAATGAGTGCTTTTACTCAGTGGCGCAGTTTCTTTTCATTTGGTCCGCTCACGTTTGTCTCCGCTCTTCTGTTTTGCTTTCTACATATAAAGAGCGGAGCTTCGTTCGTCAGTGAGTTTAATTTGTGGCGAACAGGTGGAAAACTTGTTTTTGGACAATCTGATCGCCTGTAAGAGAAGAAGATCTCTGATCAGGTGCAGGAGAGTCTCATTTTGCATTACTAGTGATGACTCCTGGTCCCGGTGTGGTAAGACTCCTCAGTCTGACTGAGGTTATAGAGGTGTGAGCTTTAGTTTATTCGAAGCAACTAGTAAACTGTTTTTACATTGCACTGGGGTAGAAGGTGAAATATATTTTCATTTACTTGGGAATTAGTTCTATAGTTATGGACACAGAACAAGATTTATCTGTTTCTTTTGATAGATGTTTACTTTGCCTGGAGGCTCAAATTGTACCTCCTGTGCAATTTTGTTCCACGTGCTTGTCTAAGACTTTAAAGATAAATTACACCCTTCTGAGCCATATGTCTCTCAGGATAATGCTATTCATGATATGCCTCAGCTTTCTCCTCAAACGTCCCAATCCTTAGTAATTTCACATGCAGTGCCCTGCGGTTCCTCTCAAACGCCTCCTGGGGGTATTTATTTACCAGGAGATTTTGCTGTCCAGATAACTTCTGCGGTTTCTGCAGCTTTATCAGCTTTCCCTGCTACGGTAACCGTAAGAGGAAATCTAAAAATATTTTTGCTAATAAGGTTTCTGACCACACCAAGACTCTGCTGGTCATCCTTTCCCTAATATCTGAGGAGGAGGATACCTCAGTAGCTTCTGGGGGTGAGATCTCAGACTCTGACTTCATAGGGAAAAATTCTGCAGATTCAGAGGAGGTTAATTTTATATTTAAACTAGAACACCTTTGATTACTTTTAAAGGAGGTCCTTGCTACTTTGGACGACTCCGACTCATCCGTCGCTATCAACCCTAAAAAGTCTAGTAAACTTAATAGAGTTTATGATGTTCCTTCATCCGTGGAAGTTTTTTCAGTTCCAGTCCGTATGTCAGAAATTATAGCTCAGGAATGGGAAAAGCCAGGCATTCCTTTTTCCCGTCCCCTGTTTTTAAAAAGATGTTTCCTGTTGCTGACTCTAAATGTGGCTCATGGCGTACAGTGCCCAAGGTAGAGGAAGCTATCTCTTCCAAGAGAACTACTATTCCTATTGAGGATAGTTGCTCTTTTAAGGATCCCATGGCCAATACTTTTATCTGTGATGCCAACATGCAAGAGGTTAGACTGGGAGCCAAGATTTCTAGTCTCACTGTTCTAGCTTGCAGAGATCTGTGATTGAAATCTTGGTCTGATGATGTGACTTCCAAGTCCAAACCTCTGTCTTTACCTTTATAAGGGTAAGATTCTATTTGGTCCTAGTTCTGAAATAACAGGTGGAAAGGGATCTTTCTTACCTCAGGACAAGAAGAATAGACCTAAGGGTCGCCAGAATTCTAATTTTCGTTCCTTTCGTAACTTCAAGGGACATAAGTCTTCCTCTATTAAACCGGAGCAATGTAGGACCTCATGGAGGTCCAGTCAGCCTTGGAATAAGGGGAAGCAAGCCAAGAAGCCTACCGCTGATTCTAAATCGGCATGAAGGGGCCGCCCCGATCCAGTCTTGGATCAAGTGGGGGGCAGGCTTTCCCGTTTCCGACAGGCTTGGATACACGATGTTCCAGACCATTGGACCGTGGACATAGTATCTCGGGGGTACAGAAAAGGATTCAAGAGTTGTCCCCCAGGGGCAGGTTTATCCTGTCAAGGTTATTTGCAAACCAGGTAAAGAAAGAGGCCTTCTTAAATTGTGTAAAGGACCTATCTTCCCTGGGAGTGATTTGTTCCGGTTCCCCTTGGGGAACAGGGTCAAGGATTCTATTCAAATCTCTTTGTGGTTTCCAAAAAGTAAAGGGACATTTCGTCCCCTCCTAGCCCTAAAGTGTCTCAACAAATTCCTCAAGGTTCCGTCCTTCAAAATTGAAACCATTCATTCCATTCTTCCTTTGGTCCAAGAGGGTCAGTTCATGATGACCATAGATCTGAAGGATGCCTGTTTTCATGTTCCTATTCACAGGGAACATCACCAGTTTCTGAGGTTTGCATATCTGGTCAAACATTTCCAATTTGTTGCCCTTCCTTTTAGCCTTGTTGCGGCTCCCTGAATCTTTACAAAGGTTCTAGGGGCTCTTTTAGCGGTGGTCAGAACCCACGGAATAGCAGTGGGCTACATCTTGGTTCAAGTGTCATCTTTTCATCTAGCAAAATCTCATACAGAGATGTTGTCTATTCTACGTTCCCACAGGTGGAAAGTAAATCTGGAAAAGAGTTCCCTAGTACCAGATATTAGGGTGTGTTTCTTTTATAAACTCCCTATCCATGAAAAGTTTTCTGACAGATGTCACAAAATCAAGGATCCTAGCTTCTTGCCTCTCACTTCAGTCTTCTATCTGTCCATCAGTGGCTCAATGCATGGAGTTGATTGGTCTGATGGTTGCTTCCATGGACATCATTCCTTTTGCTCGGTTCCATCTGAGACCTCTACAGCTATGCATGCTCTGTCAAATGGAACAGAGACCACTCCGACCTTTCGCAGAGGAAAGCTCTGGATCTTCTAACAAGAGACTCTCTCTCATGGTGGATTTCGCAGGATCATCTTTCTCTAGGTACGTGCTTCCTGAGACCTGCCTGGGTAATTGTGACCACGGACGCCAGCCTGTTAGGCTGGGGAGCATTTTTGGGGCTTCTTAAACGCTCAGGGCCTCTGGACTCGAGAGGAGTCTTTTTATTCATAAACATCTTAGAGTTGAGAGCAATCTTCAATGCCTTGATGACTTATCTGCCATCCACATTCCAGGGGTGGACAACTAGGAAGCAGATTTTTTTTGAGCAGGCAGACATTTCATCCCGGGGAGTGGGCCCTCTATCCGGAGGTATTATCAATGATAACCCTCAAGTGGGGAGTTCCGGAAGTGGACTTGATGGTGTTGCATCAAAACGTCAAGCTTCCAAAGTACGGTTCAAGATCAAGAGATTTACAAGCTGTTCTAATAGATGCTCTGGTGGTTCCATGGAACTTCAGTCTAGCATACCTATTCCCTCCGCTTGCTCTCCTTCTACGAGTTATTGCTCATATCAAGCAGAAGAGAGCGTTTGGCCTTGCAGGATCTGTTTCGCGGATTTGGTAAAAATGTCTTTGGTTCCACCTTAGAGGTTGGAAGTTACCTCTGAGGAAGGACTTTCTAGTTTTGGCTAGATGTGGCTTCTCTGAGAAGGTCATTGATACTATGCTTCAGGCTCGTAAGCGGGTTACTCGCAGGGTTTACCGTAAAGTATGGGTAAATACCTTTTATTGGTGTGAATCGAAGGGTTTCTCTTGGAGGAGGGTAAAGGTACCCAGAGTTTTTTGTCTTTTCTTCAGGAGGGCCTGGAGAAGGGTTTGTCAGTCAGCACTTTGAAGGGTCAGATTTCTGCACTGTCCTTTTGCACAAACGTCTGGCAGGTCTGCCAGATGTTCAATCTTTTGTTCAGGCTCTGGTGAGAATCAGGCCTGTGTTTAAACCTGTTGCTCCTCCTTGGCAGTGTTCATTTCGTCGACTAAAACTAGACTAAAATGAGCATAAAACTAAAGAAATTCTGATGACTAAAATGGGACTAAAACTAAAATGGCATTTTAGTCAAGACTATGATTAAAACTAAATCAAAATGGCATTTTAGTCAAGACTATGACTAAAACTAAATCAAAATGGCATTTTAGTCAAGACTATGACTAAAACTAAATAAAAATGACATTTTAGTCAAGACTATGACTAAAACTAAATCAAAATTTATGCAAGGTGTTATAATCAATCCATATCTAATTACTGCTCTTTTGTAAAAATAAAAAAAGCAAGGCTATCTTCTTGTTTATTTACTTGGTTTATTTAATATTAAGATAAATAAAGACATTTTATATACCGCAACATTTAAATCTGTATTGCATGTTCAAACCTTAATACAATAAATAAAAAAGGTTACTAAACCTTTACTCCAGGAGTATATAATGAGTTTGGAAGTTCTAGAGCAGTGTTAATTTAGTTGCCGATATTTTTTTTAATTTGTGAACAATCAATTGATTCTTCCTATAGAAATAAGAATAACCCACGAGTGGGGCTGCACAATTAATCGCATATGCAATTTAAAACCGTGATTAATCGCCACGATTTAAAAACCGCGAGAGTATGCAATTTTTAGCCCCGCCCCCTATGACATCACCTATTACATACAAGAGGGCTGGCTGTAACTGCTCATTGCGCGCAGGCTTCTGTAGGGAAAAGAGGGGGTGGGGGGGGGGAGTAGAAAGGCTATGCAGGAGCTGCGCTATGCAGGTTTTTTTTCAGCTCTGATGGCAGCAGTCGCAGCTGCCTACACAGGTAAAATAAAGCCTGTTTACATAGAAAAAATATAAAGCCTCTTCTTTTAAAGAAAGTATTTATTGACGCAAACAGTTCAGAAAGTGCACCACGGAAAAAAGTTCAGATAGTGAAGTACAAGTGCACTTTTACTCTACTGTCTGATCTACTTTCCATGGTGCACATTCTAAGATGTTTTTAAGCCCTTCAACAAGACTTTATTTTAAAGAAGAGGCTTCGTTTTTGAAAGATATATATTTTTTTTCTGTTGTATGGGAAGTTCATATGTTAATCGTACCACAGTTTGAATGACTTTACAAGAAAACATGGCAATGTTGTGTCAGAAGACCTAAGAACTGGCTAGTGGCTACTATGTAACCACAGCACAGGCAGCTAATTTTATTTAAACTATTTTGTGGTTTGCATTTTTATGCTCCAAGAGTGTATTGGACATTGAGAAACATGTACAGTAAGATTCTGTAGTGTTAAATAATTTTTTTATTTGACAATTAAGGTGTTAGTCATTTATAAGAAAATGGCTGGGCGATATGGGCAAAAATGAAAATCGCGAGTTTGGACCCAAAAAAATTGCGATTTTCATTTTTGCCCATATCGCCTAGCTTTACCCACGAGTATGGGTTTAAGTTATGCTGCGCCTGTGCTAGCTGCAGAAACTATTTGTTGTGTTGAGTTACTTGATACTTGTTTTAATTATTAACAGAGAACTGTTAAAGTTTTTATATTGTGTAATATGGGTAATGGCGTTACAGCCAATACAGTTTACAGTTTGTTTTTTTATATTTTAAAGTTGCACTTCTGTTTGTTTATGAAACTTGGTTTTATTTAATTTTAAGTTTAATAAAGACGTTATATATCACAACGGCTAAATCTGTGTCTGTATTGCATGTTTAAACCTTAATACCATAAATAATAACAGGTGTTATGTTTACTCCTGGAGTATATGAGTTTGGAATTAATATTGAAATGCTTAAATAATGCATTACACTTTGACTAAACCCCTTAGATTTTAGTTGACTAAAATCTACTGGAGATTTAGTCGACTAAAACTAAAACAATTCAGATGACTAAAATACAACTAAAACTAAAATGGCATTTTAGTCAAAAGACTAAGACTAAATCAAAATTAGCCGTCAAAATTAACACTGCTCCTTGGAGCCTTAATCTGGTTCTTAAAGGGCCGTAATACCTAAATGTTTAAACACTTGAAAGTGATGCAGCATAGCTGTAAAAAGCTGACTAGAAAATATCACCTGAATATCTTTATGTAAAAAAGAAAGATATTTTACCTCAAAAGTTTCTCAGTAGCCACATCACATTGTAAAGGACTTCTAAGCAACAAATCAGTATGTCTGTCCCAGGACAATGGAAGGAGTGAGCTTACGTGCACTCTCATCTTAGCAACAAATCAGTATGTCTGTCCCAGGACAGTGGAAGGAGTGAGCTTACGTGCACTCTCATCTTATTTCCCTATTCAGCTTAAGGAAGTTTACAATGAAATCTCATGAGAGTTAAGTCAAATCTCATGAGATCACAGTAAAAGAGTTCATGACCTCAGCATTGTTGATGCTGATTGGCTGCTGTTCATTTCTTTCTTTTTTTATTTATTTTTTACCTGCAGCTGAGCAGCAGTTGAGTATAACTTTTTACACAGAACTTACTCTGTTGAGCGGAGAAAATTGTGAGGTAAAATATCTTCCTTTTTTACATAGAGATGCTCAGGTGATATTTTCCGGTCAGCTTTTTACAGTTATACTGCATCAGTTTCAAGTGATTTAGCATATGAGTATTATGTCCCTTTAAGGTTTTACAGTAGGCTTTGTTTGAGCCGCTGCATTCTGTTGATATTAGATTATCTTGAAAGGTTTTGTTTCTGCTTGCTATTTCTTCAGCTCACAGAGTTTCCAAGCTTTCGGCTCTGCGGTGTGATTCCCCTTACTTTTTTTTTTCTCATGCGGATAAGGCGGTCCTTCGTACTAAATTGGGATTTCTTCCCAAGGTGGTATAGGATCGCAACATCAATCAAGATATCGTTGTTCCTTCATTTTGTCCGAATCCTCCTTCTCTGGAGAAATGTCTATTACACAACCTGGATGTTGTGCGTGCTTTAAAGTTTTAAATACGAGCAAAGAGAGAAGCAGCACTTCTGTTTAGCTCTGCACAGAAAGTGACAAATAACACCAGTTTTACACTTTTATTTGAGGAATATCACCGTCAAAAGCCCACTAGGTGATAAATATACTAACAGGGACTATCCGGTACAACTTTGGATTGGATACCTGCCGATTTCCGATATATCCACAAACGAGAACCAGCAGATTCCTAGGAAAGGCCGCAGCTGCGGCCTACTCCGGAACCTCCAGCCCTAAAAAGAGGGAAAAAGAAACGAGTGACCCATCCGATTACAGGAGTGCTATAAAGGGAGACCCCAGGAGACTACTAATGGTGAGATTGAACATATCTATTGACAGAAATAAGTTTTAAACACTTCGGGCCTATCTCCTAAAATGTAACAGAAGGAAATTAGCTGCACACATCCAGTTAGCTGACTATATCCTTTGGGACACTTTGCTGCTGAATTGTCACCCTCTTTGGTTTATAAGGCCAATTGGAGGATTAACACTATACTTTAGCAGGACTGCCAGTGGCGGGAAAGGAGGCCATCTTGTCTTGCAGCTTTTGATACAGGACAGTAATCTTTTCTAAACCACGCAGCCTTTATTCACTTAGGTGATTTACAAACAAGCTACAGACAATTGAGAGCCCATACGGCTGTTTTTTTCTCCTTGTCCAAATAACCTGTAGCTATCGAAGCTAAATTTGGTGTGACTGCAGTCTAAAAATATGCCAAACTTTTAGCCGCTGACCTTATGCTGTGCAAGTGTGGACTGATACCCTGCTAGTCTGTTAACATGAGTCATACGAAGGTATCTGGGGACATGTATCCCGGAAAATAGCATCCAAAGCGGGACAGAGAACACCAGTATTATATCAAAACCACCGTGACAATCCTTATGCATTTCTAGTCAGAGATAGCACAGTGAGAGCCTCCCCCTCCAACTTTTAAGAACCTCACGAGTTTCCTTTTTTTTCACCAAACAGATTATAACCCTATTGACACCTGCTCCTTGATCCACTACGTTATTTCATAGTGAGAACCTGGGGTTTTTTCACAGGTCTCCCGAAATGTCTGCCAGGAAATCCTCCTTAGACAAAAGAAACAAGCCTACATCTTTGAACACATACTTCAAGCCTTCCAAAACAATAAAACAGACCAACCAGACGCTGAGATCCCAGAAGAAATGGACTCAGATTCAGAATCTGCAGTATCAAACACAGATCAGACCCCAGTAACTAAAGCAGACCTGCAATCTTTGGTTTCAAAACAAGATATAACAGCTAGCTTTGATAAATTATGGACTAAAATTGATTCCATGCACACAGCAGTTACAGCTAGTCTAACAGAGATCAGGTCTGATATAGCAGAACTAGGAGGTAGAATGGATACAATTGAAGAACATACAGAAGCAATTACGGAGGATATGAATGGACTTTCACAAACCATTGCCTCACATCACCAACTGTTCATAGAGACGCAAGACAAGATTGAAGATCTGGAGAACAGGAGTAGAAGAAGCAATCTAAGGCTAAAAGGTATCCCGGAGACAGTGGATGGTAAGGAGCTACCTACCTATCTACAACAACTCTTCAGAAGCATAACTGGAAACAAGGGAAATAGTGATTTTACTATGGAAAGAGCTCACAGAGCTCTGAGGGCTAAACCTAAGGGGGAGGCTCCACCGCGAGATGTAATAGTGAAGATGCTGCTCTTCCAAGACAAAGAGCTAATACTCTCAGCAGCTAGAAATGCTCCTACGTTCAAATTCCAGGGGTCAGTTGTTCAATTCTATCAAGACCTATCTTTTAGGACTCTCCAAAGGCGGAACTCTTTTCGCCCCTTAACTCAGCTATTGAGGAAACAACAGATTCAATACAAATGGGGGTTCCCTTTCGCTCTGTATATCTTGAAGGACAACTTAACTGTGACTATCAAGGAAGCGGCAGACATCCCTGACTTATGCCAACGACTGGGGCTAGAAACACCAAAAATGCCTGATCCGCCGGTCTCAGCCCTACAACTGGAACCCCAGGCATTTCTGAGATCAAACACCATTCCTAGATGGAAAACAGTCAGTAAAAAACGTTCTAAGAATAAGTGAAACACAGCTTCCTTCTGGGAAATCCTTTTTTTTTTCTCTATCTCTGGAAGAGAAAAGAAATGAAAGCCACAAGTCGACAAATGCAGGAGGAACATAGCTATCTCACATGAAGTACCTTTTTATGTGACTCTCTAATGAGTAGGTGGTAGCCATGCTACCAGCTATGGAAGTTTTGTAAGCTTAATAGGTATACTACGGGACTCCCTGTATAGACCATCAGGTTATATATGAAGAACTCTGCAGGTAATGGGGTAAAGCATGGAGTTGGGAGAAAGATGAACTGCAGTTACCATGTGCCTGTAGAAGAGACAGGGCTCACGCCCATTGTTTTTGTTCTCTATTGCATAGTTATAACACTTGCACAGTTACTTAAACTTAAAATGTTAAGGTTATTTATCTTATTACCTTGCCCTCAAGTGAGGGAATTATTATGTTTTTTTTCTATGGTTTATTCACTAATTTGTTATTGTACTCACACTACTCACTACAATCCCCTTTTAGAGCCACATAATGTTGTAGCACATCACACACGCCCAGATGACACAGTTGTAGAATGGTCAGAGGCTTACCCCGGTCAGAGAAATTCCAGATGCACACATCTTCTCAAACTATATCCCAATATATTTATGATACATCCTATATCCACTTAGATGGCCCCTAAAATTAAATTAATTTCTCATAATGTGAGAGGCCTGAATACGGATGTAAAGAGACGAGTGGCAATGAACCAATATATAAATATCAAAGCTAATATTCTCTTCCTACAGGAGACTCACTTTCTTAACAATCAGGTTCCTAAATATTGGTCCAGACACTTTCAACAACATTACCATGCCACAGCCTCTACCAAAAAAAGAGGAGTTTCCATTTTGATTCACTCGGTCCTTAACTTTGAACTTGAATCCATAACCACAGATGAGGAGGGGAGATATTTAATAGTTAAAGGTCAAATTGATAACACAGACATAGTACTCTGCAATATATATGCACCTAATACGAAACAGACAGAATTCTTTGCCCATATATCGCATCTTCTAACTCAGTGGTCCCAAATTAGGATTATAGTAGCTGGAGATTTTAACATTAACTTATCTCCGATCCAGACACCCAGTCGAGAGACTTTATCACATAAAAAACAGCAACACAACCGGGATATAAAGCACATTCAGGAACACCTGGCGTCCCACACTCTTATAGATTCCTGGCAGGCCTTATATGGAACCACAAACGACACCACCTATTATTCCGCTGCACATAAATCTTATACAAGAATTGACTATATCTATACCAGCCAAATCTTTCACCCGATCTTACTATCCTCTGAAATATACCCCTGCGTTTGGTCTGACCACTCCATACTGACGCTATCTTTAGATGGGATACAAGATCATAAGCGGGAAAAGTCGTGGTCTTATGACCCACAATATTTCCAGCAGCCCCTAGCACAGGAACAGGTCCTGAAATATCTCAAAGAGTACTGGGACATAAATATAGATACCACCTCCAACCCTTTATACACATGGGCGGCCCACAAAGCATATCTTAGGGGAATACTAATGCAAGGGAAGGCGGCACATACCAGACAATGTCGAAAACAGATATCTACACTCCACCAAGAGATAGCCACTTTAGAGAAGTCACACAGGCTTACACATAGTGACAATACCTTAAGAACATTACAGGCAAAAAGAACCACATTAGCTAACTTACTGACTACAAATGCCACTAAAACACTACATAAACTGAAAGTACAATATTTCATATTTGCCAATAAACCAGACAGATATTTGGCACATAAACTACAGGAAAGAAATAGAGCCATGGCTATTCCCTTCCTACAGCTAGCCAATGGAGATACAACATCATCTCCTCAGGAGATAGTAGATGAATTCGCAAGGTACTATGGCCAACTCTATGATGGTCACAAAACTAAACACTCACCATCTATTACAAAAGACACACATAACTTTTTGACTGATGCACATCTTCCGGTTATCTCAGATGAGGACAAAATTATCTTAAATACCCCCGTATCTCCAATAGAGGTTATACAGGTTATAAAAGAATTGAAAGTGGGAAAGGCAGCGGGACCGGACGGCTTCCCGGGGGATTATTATAAGCTATTTCGTACAACATTATTAACTCATCTCACGAAATTCTGTAATCATTTCTTAGAGGGCCGGGAAATACCAAAGGAATTACTGGGGGCTAAAATTGTGGTCATTCCTAAAACAGGGAAAAATCCCAAACTCTGCGCCAGTTATCGCCCTATATCGCTCATAAATCAGGATCTGAAGATATTCACCAAGATATTGGCCAATCGCTTAAAAACTATATTGCCCTCACTTGTCCATCCGGACCAGGTGGGATTTATAGCAAATAGGGAGGCCCCGGATAACATAAGAAGAATGATAAATATTATAGAACACCTGGGAAAGAAGGAAACGCCTTCTCTGCTCCTATCTTTGGACGCGGAGAAGGCGTTTGATAGGATAGACTGGGGATACATGATGATGGTACTGCGGCACATGGGGTTTGATGGTCCCTTTATTAAAGCAATTCAGGCAATTTACTCTAGCCCCACTGCATAGGTTGTATCGGCAGGATATAGATCTAAACCTTTTCCCATAAGGAATGGGACAAGACAGGGATGCCCTCTGTCCCCCCTGATATTTGCTCTATGCATAGAGCCCCTAGCAGCTAGAATAAGACTATCCCCGGATATCGCCGGCGCCACTATAGCAAATCAAGAATACAAACTCACCCTCTTTGCAGATGACATTTTGGTCACCGTTACGAAACCCCTGTTGTCTCTCCCGAATTTATACAACCTCCTCGATAGATTCTCACAGATATCGGGATATAAAATCAATCTTGAGAAATGCGAGGCATTACCAATAGCTTTACCCCCCCATACAAAAAAACCCATAGAGCTTAACTTTGAGTTTAAATGAGTGAAACACTCTCTTAGGTACCTGGGGATCCAGCTAACATCTCAATACAACCAACTGTATAAGTACAATTATACTCCGTTATTTAAAACTATAAGAAAGGACCTCCAGAGTTGGAGAAGACATACTTTTTCTTGGTATGGCCGACTTGCCGCAGTCAAAATGAATGTTTTCCCACGGTTACTTTACCTATTCCGCACACTACCTTTACCTATCCCGGTTTTAGAATTATCCACACTACAAAAGGAACTAATAGCCTATGTTAGGGGTAGCAAAAAAGCAAGAATCCCTTCAGTGGTTCTGACACAACACAAAACTCTGGGAGGGGTAGGTGTCCCAAACCTAATTGACTATTACAAGGCAGCTAGAATATCGCAAACAATACTACTGGGGAGGAGACAAGGGGACATTATCTGGCCCAAGTTAGAGGCGGGGATGGAGGGACTACCAAATGCAGACGACATGTTATGGAAGGACCAAACAAGTAATACACTTATATATAGATCACCAATCCATGCATCCACCAAACAAGTTAAAAAATGGATAACAGATCACCACAACATACTACCTCCGAGATCAGTGATGATCCCACTTAGGAAAATTATGCCTCAAGAACTTTATACCACTATAGATAAATGGGCAAATAAAGGGCTGTATAGAGTTGCGGACGCCTTACTCAATAATACACTTATGACCTACACTCAGATTCAAGATAAACTGACTCCGATGAAGATAAGGTGGTTTCAATATTTACAGTTGTCCTCCTCCATCCGTAAATATATGGGCAATGAGAGAGCCTCTTCCCCCACAACACTGGAAAACATATACTCACTAACATCCAGGCCTAAACGTACAATCTCTATTATGTACATAGCGCTACAGAAAGACCCCAATGCCCCTAAAACAACTTTGATGCAGAGGTGGGAAGAAGACATTAATGTCAGATATGATAAACACACATGGGAGAATATATTTAGCTCCATGGGAAGAGGGTTGATCAGTGCAGATCTACGTGAAAATACTCTCAAAATAGCATTTCGCTGGTACCTCACACCAAATATTACCTCTCATATGTCACAGGCGGCATCCAACTTATGCTACAGGGGATGTGGGAACATAGGCACCTTTAAACACATGTGGTGGGACTGTGATGGGGTAAAACAGATATGGCATTCTCTCTCCACTTTACTTAGCTCTATCCTAGAGGAAGAGATAGAGCTTGATATTTCACAGGCCTTATTACACACAGGTTTCAAACAATATAATAAAGATATTAATGCCTTTATCAGAATCCTATGCACGACCACAAGAATAGCAATAGCATACCACTGGAAAACGGGGGCACCAACATGGATAGAGGTGAGGAATAAAATTAACAATATGTTTAGAATGTATGAGTCAGCTTCATGGATCATGAATACTAGAGAGTCATTTGAGAGGGTTTGGTTCTATTGGGCCCTGAATAACGCCACTACCGTTTAAACACTACATAGTGCAGACGTTTGATCTGGGGGTTGGATCAGAAGAAAATATATACACAATAGCAGAGGTGTGTTGGCTCGGGAAAGAATAAGTAGCCTCTATAAAGCAATTTTTAAATACCTCTTTCTTTCGTAACGTAAAATATTTGATATTGATATATGCAACTTTGATGTGAGTACAAAATTTGTTTTGTTTTTTTTCCCCTAGTTTTGAGATTTAGTTATTTCTTTCTCTTTTTTTTTTTTCTCTCTTTTTCTTTTCTCTCTTAATCTCTTTGATGTATGGATATATGGCTAGCCCTCCCCATATGTTACTCAGTTCTAATTTTTTTGAAAACTCAGGGCAATTTCCTTCCCTGTCCCATCCCTCCCCCTCCTGGTTTCCCCTTTCCCTCTTTTTCCTTTCCCCCCTCCTCCCTTTTTTCTTGTTTGTATGCCATAATGAAAGGTATTAATATGATGTTATGACAACTGCCCCCCACTCAAAGGGGCTCTGATGTATTTACCTCATGCAACAGTTTATAATTTGTTATATTTATGCTGTAAAAAACTCAATAAAAAACATTTAAACATAAAGTTTTAAATACAAGCAACTAAGGATTTTTTGCAATCTTCTGCCTTGTTTGTTGTTTTCTCTGGTAAGCGTAAAGGTCAGAAGGCCACTTCTACTCTTTCTCTCTGGTTGAGAAGTGTTATCAAGATAGCTTAGAGAATTACGGCTCATTCCACTAGAGCTGTTTCCTCTTCCTGGGCTTTAAAAAATGAAGCCTCTTGTGGAACAAATTTGCAAGGCGGCCACATGGTCCTCTTTGCATACCTTTTCCCAAACTTTACAAATTCGATACTTATGCCTCGGCTGAGGCTTCCTATGGGAGAAAAGTTCTTCAAGCGATGGTGCCTTCTGTTAAGGTCCGCCTTTCTTGTTCTCCCTCCCTTTCATTCTGTGCCCTCTAACTTGGGCATTGGTTCCCACTAGTAATTTGAATGAATTTGTGGACTCTCCATGCCATAAGAAAGAAAACAAAATTCATGCTTACCTGATAAATGTATTTTTTTTCCAGGCATGGAGAGTCCACGATCTGCCCTTGTATAAATTTGACGGCATTTTTTTTTTTTTGTACAAACCTCAGGCACCTCTATACCCTTGTGTTATCTTCTTTTTCCAATTTCCTTTGGCTGAATGACAGGGGGTTACGGGTAAGGGAAGCGACACTTAAAAGCTCTTATAGGGTGCTCTTTGCCTTCTCCTGCTGGCCAGGAGTTGAATATCCCACTAGTAATTGGAATGAATTTGTGGACTCTCCATACCTGAAAAGAAATGCATTTATCAGGTAAGCAAACATTTGTTTTTTTTTCTTCCATGATTCAGATAACTCATACAATTGTAAGCAACTTTCTAATTTATTATCCTATTATCAATTTTTCTTTGTTCTTTTGGTATCTTTATTTGAAAAAGCAGGAATGTAAGCTTAGGAGCCGTACCAGTTTTGGTTCACACCTAAGTAGTGCTTGCTGATTAGTGGCTAAATGTAGCCACCAATCAGCAAGCGCTACACAGGGTGCTGAACCAAAAATGGGCCTGCTCCTAATCTTTACATTTTGCATTTTGAAGAAAAATTGATAATACAAGTAAATTAGAATGTTGCCTAAAATTGCATGCTCTATTGAAATCGTGAAAGAAAAAATTGGGATTCATATTCCTTTAATATAACAGTGTTGGTTGTGCAAAACTGGGGAATGGGTAATAAAGGGATTATCTATCTTTTTAAACAGTAAAAAAAAATTAGTGTAGACTGTCCCTTTTAATATATGTAGAACAGGTGTATCATAGAAACTCAGGCATTCTGAAAATAATTGAAAAAGAAACACAATTTCTATAGAATGATTACTGATATTATTTTATTTGATTGCTTTTATGTATCTTTGTATTATCCTAATTTGGATGCAAAAATGTTTTTGTATAGGAGCGCAGTTACACATTGACAGGTTACACTACATTTTGCTGTCACATGCTGAAACACAATTTATTCATTTTATGTCTTCCATTTATAGAACAAGCATTCGGGATTTTCAGCTCACTAGGCGGAATGAACCATAGCACAGAGACCAGTGATGATCAGCAGGGTGAAGTGAGCGGGTATCCTGAGTCTGCATCTTCCATTAACATAAATAGGGAATAAGTGTATGGCCTAGCATTATGCTAATATCTGTGGGAAATACATTAAATAAGAAGCACAGGCTGCCCCCTAAAGGGCCTGATAGGTTGTGCAACTCCCTCTGCTGATTGGGTCACCTGCAGTTTCTGTTCGGTACCAGCGGTTCTCTGCATCAACAGTTATCAACTGCATATTAAAGTCCTTTTGGCATCTCCATCATTTAATTTTCCACATCCTTAAAATTCCTTATTTGATCATATGCTTTATTTATTTATTTAAAAGCATTATTTTAATATCTTTTTTTTTTTCCCCCCCTCTCTCAAGATCCTCGTGTACCAGTGAATTTTGAAACAGTTGCCAAATATTTTTTTATACAAAAGTACAGTAAATAAAAATATATTTAAAATAAATTATACCCCCCAATATTATTAATTTATTTAAATAGATGTTGGCCAATTGACCATTGCTTAAAAAGTTCAATCCTATTTAAATTAGTCTGTTATTTGTTGAGGAAAATAATGAATTAATTAAAACATACGTAAATCTGCCTGTACAAATAAACATTCTATTTCTGTGACTCCATTTCAGATGTGGGTAACTGCAGTAGTTTATATTAAGCCATCTCTTTCTGCCCTTGTACCTAGGTACTTGCGTCCTGCCAGTTAGCCGCAGAACAAAGTGAAAGGGGTACATCTCATAGCCCAAGTGAAACACAGGTTGATTCTATTGTAGGTAAGTCTGTTGCTTATTTGGATTAGGTTGCTGCTCAGTATCATTCCTTTCCTATTTGTTACCAGGGAAAATCAAGTACCGATTGTACAACTGTCATATACAGTTGTGCTCAAAAGTTTACATACCCTTTCAGAATTTGATTTCTTGGCCATTTTTCAGAGAATATGAATGATAACACAACTTTTTACTCATGGTTAGTGTTTGGCTGAAGCTATTTATTATCAATCAACTTTGTTTACTCTCTTTAAATCATGACAACAGAAACTACCCAAATGACCCTGATCAAAAGTTTACATACCCTGGTGATTTTGACCTGATAACATGCACACAAGTTGACACAAAGGGGTTTGAATGGCTATTAAAGGTAACCATCCTCACCTGTGATCTGTTTGCTTGTAATTAGTGTGTGTGTATAAAAGGTCAATGAGTTTCTGGACTGCTGACAGACCCTTGCATCTTTCATCCAGTGCTGCACTGACGTTTCTGGATTCTGAGTCATGGGGAAAGAATTGTCAAAGGATCTGCGGGAAAAGGTAGTTGAACTGTATAAAAAAGGAAAGGGATATAAAAAGATATCCAAGGAATTGAGAATACAAATCAGCAGTATTCAAACTCTAATCAAGAAGTGGAAAATTCTGCCAGGGTATGTAAACTTATGAGCACAACTGTACCTCCTACTTGTATAATTACGATAACATTAGGTCCGTTACCCTTTCGAATTTCCGATGTAAACACTTGTTGAAATGAAATTATGTGATGGTTGCTATGATCATCCCCAACGGTCAGATTCCTAATTGTGTCAAAAAGGTAGGACGTTCTAATCCGTCCTAACGGCGTTAAAGCTTAGCGCTGTTGGGACGGCATGGAACGTCCTAACAGCATAAAGGGGTTAAAGGAGAAAAAAAAATCTTGCATTATATTGAAGCTGGGTATAGTTTGAAACATGAATTCTTACTCTTTGTCAGTTAGGAAAACAGGTTTGTTCAGTTGTGCAGCGTTCCTCTGTTGCACTCAAGTAATTTCATGGGTCTTTAACCCCTTATGCCATATGGACACGGTACTTTGCTCAGTATACTGTGTTTACATAGTACCTATGTCCAACACAGAGGTGCATGTTGCGGTCCTTGCTGTCAGCTTAGACATCGGCAGCCACAACCAGGGGGCAGAAGGCACCTGCCTTCATATGGCAAGGGTGCTCTGATTGTTCTCCTTTACCATATGAAGCCAGATCACCGATCATTACAGAGAGTGACACTGTCTGTGCCATGCTCTGTAACTATTCTCTATTGGTGCTGAGTGGGAGGCGGGTGTTCGGCCCAGCGGAGGAGGTTGGAGAGATGGGCGGGATTCCCTATACTACAGAAAAAATAGAGAAAAAAAAAGATTATGATGGGAGAGAGAGGGATTATCCCCTACACTACACTACAGTAAAATATTGGCTGAATGAGGGGACCCTACACTACAGAAAAAAGGTGATCTTTGATGGGGGTCCCTACACTACAGTAAAAAATATAGCAGTGGGAGGGGGAGGGTTAGAGTGTTGTTTGGGGGGGGGTCAAGGAGGTGGGAGGGTGAGGAGGGATCTACACTACAGAAATATTGAATAAATATTTTAAAAAATGTATAAATAAAATTTATTTTAGTACCTAAGATGGTGGTGACCAGTGGGGCAGGGGGGAAGCTGTTGGGGATCCAGGTAAGAATCAGGGGGAGGTGTTAGTTAGGAGGGTAATCCCTACACTAGAGCAAATAATAACCTTACAAGCTACCTGATTAACCCCTTCACTGCTGGGAATTTCAGACGTGTGGTGCACAGCTGCAATTAGAGGCCTTCTAATTGCCAAAAACCAATGACAGAGCCATGCATGCCTGCTATTTATAAACAAAGGGAATCCCAGAGAAGCTTTTACAACCATTTGTCTTATGACTTCACAAGCGGTATGTAAATAATGTCAGTGAGAAACACAAAGTTTGCATAAAAAGTTAATTGTTTTTCTTTCGTTAAATAATGATGGTCCACAGTCCTCCATAACATATGGGATATTTTTCCCACCACTAGGAGGTGGTCAAGAACCCATACAAGAGCTTTAAAACACTCCTACCTCCCATCTCTCTCTTAGTTTTGTTCTTGGCCTTGTAGGAGATGGTTAAGAATATAAGTTGTTCCAGCTACTTGCTTATGGATTACAAATTGGGAGCTCAGACCTATGTGAGACCCATAATCCCTGAGGAATATAATTTACAAAGAAGAAAGAAAAGTCTAGGACCATTTTGGTATATTTGATGCCATGAAGACACAGCAGCTGAATGATACAGGGACACAGGAATACACGGTTATGTGCGCAGCATTTCCTTAATAAAACTTCAGCAATAACTATGCTCAGGCATTGCAGGACTCAACTAACAACCATATTGAGGTGCACAAGGAGACTCGGCTGCTTAAAGGAATTGCTTTATTGTAGAATTATAAAAACCAGCATGTGTATAAAAAGTCGCAATACACAATCTATAGGCCCAATGGGAGGAAGGTCCCCACTCCAGGGACTGTATGCGGACACGTTTCGGCTCAACCAGCCGTAATCGTAGCTACAGTCAGAAGTACCCATGAGCCTTATATACCCTATAAAGCAACGTGATTGTATAAAACACTTTACCTGGAGTGGAGCTCTGTACACACCCTCTTTTCCAATTGATTACAAAATGTGAAGTTGCAACTAAACATTGTCATCATATTACATTTGAAAAAGGAGTTGGATATTAAACACATACATAAATCAGCTCTTAAGCGAGTAAATTCATCTTATAGTTGGTATACCTTCAAACATAATGATTAAATTGATTTAAACACATCCTAAAAAAAGAAAAAAAAATCTATATATATATATACACACAATACTAGAAACATAGACTTAGTATTTATCATGTAAAACATATCAATATAGAAAAATAATAATAAAAGCTTCTGTAAATCAAAGAATTCATTCTCCAAAACCTTTTTTCTCCAAATGTGATTTACATGACTAATACAAACTGTCCATTCTGCATCTAGTGCTGGAATAGAGAAACAAACTAGAGTCAAGATACACTGTGTGTATGGATTCACAGTCTCCAGGCTATTCCCAGAAATTTATCAAGTCGTACTCAGAGTTAAGACCTTCCGGTATTCTAGTCCTGAGCCTGTGAATCCAATACACCTCCCTTTTAGCCAGCAACTTTTCTCTGTTACCCACTCTTTTGTTACAATTTACTACTTCTATAATAGTCCACCTCAGAGTATACACTTGTATTGTGAACCTGCCTAAAGTGTTGTACCAATGGGGTTGTCAGCGTACCAGCCTTGATATTTGTGATGTGTTCTCTAATTCTATCCCTTGTTTCCCTTGTTGTGTTTCCCTTGTTGTGAGTCCGGTATATTGAATGCCGCACATCGTACATGTGAGCAAATAAACATAGCTAGTCCTACAGTTTAAACATGAAAGATGTCTAAATTTTTCCCCAGTGGTTGCACTGGAGAAACCTTCTCCTGGTTGCTTGTATTCACACGCTATGCATTGGGAATAATTGCATTTGTAAAGGCCTTTGAATCTTAACCAAGATGATCCTGAGGACCCACATGATCTGAGTTGTGTAGGGGCAAGAATGTTGCCCAAACTCGCTCCTCTTTTGAAGGCATACCTACAACCCTTTCCTACCACTTCAACTAAGTCATCATCAGCTTTGAGCATTTGAAAATGTTTTCTAATAATATTACAGACCTGATGATATTGATTACTGTACTGGGTTATGAACGATACCCCCTCAAATGTATTAATATCTCTCTTTAGTCTTTAGAAAATTACTTCTATCCATAGCTGATACACTGAGTCTCGAGGCCCTTACTTTTGTTTGAAGGTATACCAACTATAAGATGAATTTACTCGCTTAAGAGCTGATTTATGTATGTGTTTAATATCTAACTCCTTTTTCAAATGTAATATGATGACAATGTTTAGTTGCAACTTCACATTTTGTAATGAATTGGAAAAGAGGGTGTGTACAGAGCTCCACTCCAGGTAAAGTGTTTTATCCAATCACGTTGCTTTATAGGGTATATAAGACTCATGGGTACTTCTGACTGTTGCTACGATTACGGCTGGTTGAGCAGAAACGCGTCTGCATACAGTCCCTGGAGTGGGGACCTTCCTCCCATTGGGCCTATAGATTGTGTATTGCGACTTTTTATACACATGCTGGTTTTTATAATTCTACAATAAAGCAATTCCTTTAAGCAGCCGAGTCTCCTTGTGCACCTCAATATGGTTGTTAGTGGATTTTTGAAACGGAGGATTGCACTGCAGCGCTCAGCGGACTCCTGCACCTAGTTGCACCACCCACCTCAATTATCATCCAATCAGACAGAGAAAATTGGAGAGAGCGGATGACGTCACACGCCAATCCGTGAGTGAGCCAAGAGGGGAGAAAACACGGCTACATATCAGGTAAAGCTGGTTTATTGTACCGGACTGATTGTGCGTTCTGGAGGGCGGAGAGTAGTCGGTGTTGTACCCTGTGGACAGGTCACTGCATGAAAGCTGTATCAGAGGCTTAATGTGTATTTATATCTCTTATTGAATGGAATATCGTGGATGAGGTGGGTGGGACTAGGAGACCCTTGTCATCACCGGATATCTCTACTTTTTTGACACTCAGAACTACATTTACTACCTTTTTTCTGAGGGGATCAAGGGTCTATATTTTGCTGAAGTTTTGCAAGTGCAGTCATTATCATTGACTGTTAATTGCAGGACTCAACCCTAGCCTCCCCCTGAGGGACTCCGGTATTTCCTACTGCAATCTTCTGTGGTACTCGATACCTGCACTAAATGGGCTCTCTACTGGATACTGCTGCAGCTATGTTGACATGCCTGGTAAGCCAGTGGAGGGTTGCTCTGTAAGGTAAATGCCTTTACACAGCACAGACACAGCCCAGAGGCTATTTTTAGGTACTCTGACACAGGAACAGCATAGCAAAGGGACTTAACCTGTTCCCCTCATTACACAATTTTTTTCTCCATATTATGTCCCTAACAGCTCTACTAGCATTAGGAACATTATTAGGGAAGCCTCTGACCTTTTTTAACACTCTGGCAGCTTTAGGGATTTTTATTTGCGTATGTTTAAAAAAAAAAAAAAGTGTATGGCCCTTTAAGAGAACCGGCAATAGCTTAGGCTGGGGAGCACATTTTTACAGGTATTATATAATTATAATGCTTGGTGCACTATATTTTATTCTCAAACAACCAAAAGTGTTTTTTTTCCCTAAGATATGGTGAGTCCACGGCTTCATCAATTACTGTTGGGAATATCACTCCTGGCCAGCAGGAGGATGCAAAGAGCACCAGAGCAAAGCTGTTAAAGGGACACTTAACCCCAATTTTTTCTTTCATGATTCAGATAGAGCATGCAATTTTAAGCAACTTTTCTAATTTTTTCTTCTTCTTCGTTCTCTTGCTATCTTTATTTAAAAAGCAGGAATGTGATGCATAGGAGCCGGTCCATTTTTGGTTGAGAACCTGGGTTATGCTTTCTTATTGGTGGGTAAATGTAATCCTCCAATAAGCAAGCGCTATCCATGGTGCTGAACCTAAAATGGGCTGGCTGCTAAGATTTACATCAAAAAATAGACTTAAGTGACCAGCGCCAAAAAATATAAATTACTACAAACTCCAACTAGAAAAAATAGGTTACCCTCAAAGACCTACAGGACTAATCAATACAAAATAAAAAGCACAAGGGAGCGCTGAAACCAGCTTAAGAGTAAGGATATATAGAGTATATATAATAATAAAACACCTAACCTGATACTAATATAATACTACTATAATAGGCAATATGTATAATACATGTGAATTATGTGTGAAAAAAATCTTTTCAAAATTGGAAAAAATTATATATGAAAAAATTCAATTCTATAGAAGATGCCAGCAACAAATACTAGAATTGCATATCTATATATAAAAAACTTTATTACAATATAGGTCGACCTATTCAAGACATACAATAATAAATCACAAAATTAAGAAAAAAATATAGAAAAAAATAAAATTAGTATAAAAAACTCCTTAAACCAAAAACCAGAAGTTCATGCATAAGAAACAGTTCCCAGGAGTGGACGATTTTTCCGCTTGTTACTATGTGGACCCACGCTCATACAAGGATGCTGTTCTGTGTATAGTTGTAAGAGGAGCGTTCCCAGGACAAAAGAGGCAGTCGCAGCCAATGATGGTATTTCCCCTACGGACAAGGAATCCTCTTAGTAAATGTCACACAGCAAATAGCAGGGGAAGTTACATCCGTACTTACATAATAATAAGCAGCAACTGGCCTCCAAACTTGAACCAACGATCTGTGGACACACCTTCCAATAGTAACCAATGGCCACTGGAAACAGAAAAGCTTTAACAGGGAAAAGCAATTAGATATACTAGGCTAGAAACCCAGTGAATTTTTTGCAGCTTTCTTTTACAGGATATGCATTCTAGCTCCCAAGGCCTGTTTGTAATGGCCAATGCTGCACAAAAAACACCTAGCAGAGGGTTATTCAGCCACAAGATATCTGCACAAATAAAATACTCCAAAGGTGTAGGAGTTAGTTTAAAATAGAGCAAATAGAGCAACTAGTTTCAAAATGTAATCTCTTTTTCAAGCTCTAAAAACCAAATGAACAATGCTCTCTTTTAAACCCACTTCCAGCCAGCTGATTTGATTAATCAATTAGTCTGCCACCTGTTTTGTAAAAGGCGAGGCTGTTAACATTAGTAGATTTATAAGCATTGTTTTCAGTGAAAATGTTTGCAGAATATACATTCATATTTAAAAATTCATATTTAAAAATTCATGTTTAGAACTAATTTTATATTTAAAAATCATTCATGTTAAAAATATTGCATAGTATTCTGGAAACAATATTAACATATTAACATACAATTTGTTGCCGGCATCTTTCTACAAAATTTTTTTACGAATATTATTACCCTAATAAACAAATAAAAAATAAAAATAAGGCTGCTGAGAAATATATATACTAAAAAACAATTTGTTATCCTTAGGAAAAAAAAATAATATATATATATATATTCACCAAACAGGGAATTGAACCCCTAACCTCGAATCTCAAAAGACATCAAATGCTTACACTTTAACCACTAAGCCATAGCTCATCTAAACATGGTAACTGCGAATGTATTCTATAAATGATAGTAAAGATTCGAACCCAAAGACTCATACTAGCTAAACCTGCAGGCTATACCATTCGGCCATCCTTCCCAATTCATAATTAGGTTCCGAATTTTTTATAAATAACTTCCATATTCCTATTAATTCATAAATATATGTATATGATGGGATTCAAACCAGTAACCTTCTGGTCCTGAAACAAGCAACTTAACCACTGGCCCACAATAGGCTCATGATAAAGACATAAGTCTATTGATATATATATATAAAGACATAATGGTCCAGACAAATCTAACAATAATATCATTTAACCCCTTAGTGACCGGAGCACTTTTCCATTTGTTGACCGTTTGGGACCAAGGCTATTTTTACATAATGCTGTAATTTTCCTCTTACTCATTTACTGTACCCACACATATTATATACCGTTTTTCTCGCCATTAAATGGACTTTCTAAAGATACCATTATTTTCATCATATCTTATAATTTACTATTAAAAAAATTATAAAATGAGGAAAAATGGAGAAAAAAAACAATTTTTTCAAACTTTGACCCTCAAAACCTGTTGCACATCTACAACCACCCAAAAACACCCATGCTAAATAGTTTCGAAATTTTGTCCTGAGTTTAGAAATACCTAATTTTTACATGTTCTTTGCTTTTTTTGCAAGTTATAGGGCACTAAATAAAAGTAGCACTTTGCTATTTCCAAACCACTTTTTTTTCAAAATTAGCGCTAGTTACATTGGGACACTGATATCTGTCAGGAATCCCTGAATATCCTTTAACATGTGTGTATGTATATATATATATATATATATATATATATATTTAGAAGACATCCCAAAGTATTGATCTAGGCCCATTTTGGTATATTTCATGCCACCATTTCACCGCCAAATGCGATCAAATAAAAAAAAATGTTCACTTTTTCACAAATTTTTTCACAAACTTTAGGTTTCTCACTGAAATTATTTACAAATTATTGCACAAATGGTTTTAAATGCTTCTCTGGGATCCCCTTTGTTCAGAAATAGCAGACATATATGGCTTTTACGTTGCTTTTTGGTAATTAGAAGGCCGCTAAATGCCACTGCGCACCACACGTGTATTATGCGCAGCAGTGAAGGGGTTAATTAGGGAGCATGTAGGGAGCTTGTAGGGTTAATTTTAGCTTTAGTGTAGTAAACAACCCCAAGTATTGATCTAGGCCCATTTTGGTATATTTCATGCCCCCATGTTGGCAGGCATAGTCAATAAATAGGGTTCCCATTTTATGATAAACGCTTTCATTATTCTCTCTAGGTCTCCTTTAACGTCCGCCTGCTCTATCAACAGTTGTGTGTGTAGTAGGCTCATGAATTGCGTAAGGTGTGGTTGCTTTAACGGGAGATGTCTGGTGATTTTGCTAGGGAGCTTCCACCATTTGCACAGCTTCGCCCACGCTCCGAGTGGGTTTTTGAATAAGATGTTATCTTTGAAGGCTAAGAAGGCTAGATGAAGTGGGTGAGCTAAGGACTTGACTCGAGTTGCTAGTCATTGAAAACTGAGGTGCGCGCTAGCCACTCAAAGACTATTTTTGTCAATTTCGCCCAATTATACCATTCGACATTCGGGAGTTTTAATCCCCCTTTGTCAGTTGGTAAGGCTAATTTAGTTCTACTAATTCTATGTTTCCTCGAATTCCACGCGAAGTTGCTAAAAGCACTAGAGATGATCTTCAGATCAGTTCGGGTTAGTAGCAAGGGGAGTAATTGCAAAGGATACAGTAGTTTGGGCATCGCTATCATTTTGATTAGGTTCACTCGACCCGATAGGGACATTGGTAGTCTAGCCCAGCCTGCCAACAGTGAGCGAATCTGTGCAATCACGGGTGGGATATTCAGTTTGTAGATTCAGGTGTGGGTTAACGTATAGACGAATGCCTAGATACTTAAAAGAAACGTCTGTGACTCTAAGCATAGTTTGTATAGCTGTGGGATGCAGTGGTTTAGTGAGATATGTCAGTTCCGATTTTTTCAAGTTCACTTTATAGCCTGAAATTGCTCCAAACTGTTGAAATATGGAGATGAGTTTGAGTATAGTGGTGTCTAGGTTGGTTACATACAGGAGTAGGTCGTCAGCGTATGATAGGTGTAATGAGTGAGTCCCTACCTTTGTTGCTTCTATTGTGTTTCTTATGTGTATGGCAAGGGGTTCTATGGCTAAGGTGAATAGGAGGAGCGACAGAGGGCATCCCTGTCTGGTGCCCCTTTCAAGGAAGAATGGCTGGGACTCTTCTCCGTTTACTATTATTGAGGTGCGTGGGTTGTGATATAGTGTTTGTATGAGATTGTGGAAGTCTCCAGTGATGCCAAACTTGCCCAGGGTGGTCAGTAAATGATCCCATTCCACTCTTATCGAACGCCTTTTCCGCGTCGACAGAGAGAAGGCATGCGTCCGGGAGTGCTTTAGTTTTATTTTGAGTTTTCCCCTGCCAGTAGTGGTTGATGACTGCCAGGGTTTTGCGTATGTTAGTGACTGAGGAGCAATGCCTCATGAATCCTGTCTGATCTTTATGAATGACTGTTCCTAGTACAGCAGCTAATTTGTTCGCCATTATAGCTGTGAAGAGTTTATATTCTTTGTTCAAGAGTGCTATCGGCCTATAAGAGGCAGGGATCGTCGGGTCTCTATATCTGGCTTCAGGATTAAAGGGACAGTCTAGGCCAAAATAAACTTTCATGATTCAGATAGAGCATGTAATTTTAAACAATTTTCCAATTTACTTTTATCACCAATTTTGCTTTGTTCTCTTGGTATTCTTAGTTGAAAGCTTAACCTAGGAGGTTCATATGCTAATTTCCTAGACCTTGAAGCCCACCTCTTTCAGATTGCATTTTAACAGTTTTTCACTACTAGAGGGTGTTAGTTCACGTATTTCATATAGATAACACTGTGCTCGTGCACGAGAAGTTATCTGGGAGCAGGCATTGATTGGGTAGACTGCAAGTCTGTCAAAAGAACTGAAAAAAGGGGCAGTTTGCAGAGGCTTAGATACAAGATAATCACAGAGGTTAAAAGTATATTATTATAACTGTGTTGATAATGCAAAACTGGGAAATGGGTAATAAAGGGATTATCTATCTTTTAAAACAATAAACATTCTGGTGTAGACTGTCCCTTTAAGCACATCTGTGAAGTCAGCTGGGGGAGTTGCTGTGCCCTTTAGGTAGGCTGTAAATGTTTGGGCTAGTAATGGGCTAAGCTCTGTTTGTAAGAGTTTGTAGTACTCAATTGGTATCTTATCAGGGCCTGAGGCCTTGCCTAGTTTGGCTGCTTTAATAGCTTTCAGGACTGACGCTTGAATTGGTGCGTTAAGGTGTTCTAATTTCTCTGAACTGAGGGAGGGGGGATCTATCTGATCCCAGAATCGATCACTGTCAGACAGTGTGCATGGCTGTGAGGAGTAGAGTGTGGAATAAAATTTTTATAACTCTGTTGTGATTGATTTATTATTTGAATGGAATACTCCCTGTACTTGAATAAAGGGAATTAGAGATTTGGGGGTAACTAATTTTACCACATTGGCCAACAGTCTCCCTGTCTTATTTCCGAATCTGTAAAACCGGCCCTTTCTATGTACCTGAAAGAGGTGATCCTGTTGACGCAGGGCATCGTCCCTTAGTTTCTTTTTGTCATAGTATTTAATTCTATTTTGGGGGAGGGATGGGCTAGGTATTGGTTGTAAGCAGCTGTTACTTCTGCGGTGTTTGTGGTTTCCACTTTTTTCCGTTTAGCATTATAGTGGGCAGTAAAACTAGTGATTTGTCCCCTCATGACTGCTTTGGAAGCACCCCAGAAGATGCCTGGGTTACTAAGATGTTGGGCATTGAAGTTGTGGTATTCGTCCCACTGAGCTTTTAGGTGTTTTCTGAACTCTATGTTGTGGTATAGGTAAGTAGGCAATCTCCAGTTCCCTTGGGCATGAGTGTGGGGCCGGGGGCTGAGTTGCAGCCATATGGGCACATGATCTGAGATTATTATGTCTGAGACATCTGTTTGTGGGATCTGTGTGTATAACTGTGTGGAGCACAAGAAATAGTCAATGCGTGAGAGTGTCTCGTGTGCTTTGGAAGCTCACGTGAAGTCCCTCCTGGTTGGGTGGCCCGAGCGTCACAGATCAATGAGGCTCAGCAACGTTTTGAAAGCAGCCACGATTGCGGTTTCCTTTTTCCACTTTTTAGCATAAATTTTCTCCTTTCTTTTTGTGTGTGCGTCAACCCTGCGATCTAACGGCAATCCCTGGGCCAAATTGAAGTCCCCCCCTATTAATAGCGGTTTGTCAGCATGTAAGGCCAGGGTGGTCTGTAAGGAATACCAAAATTGTGGTCGTAGTTGGTTGGGGCCATAGACGTTGCATATATTGTATGTTTGGTCATCTGTGTGTAAGCTAGCTATGATGTATCTGCCTTTTGGGTCTATTGTGATGGGATTGATTTGGACTGACAGTCCCTTCTTAATCAGTATAGCAAACCCCTCTTTTGCGCCCTTTGGTAGGGATATAAAATACCTGACCTACCCATCTGCTTTTTAATTTCTCATGCTCTGTTTCTGTGAGGTGTGTCTCCTGTAGGAGAGCGATGTCTGTGTGAAGACGCATTAGGTGCTGTAGCATGGTGCTTCGTTTGGCCATGGAGGTGAGACCTCCCACATTCCAGGACACTATTTTAAAGGGACACTAAACCCAAATTTTTTCTTTCGTGATTCAGATAGAGCATGCAATCTTAAGCAACTTTCTAATTTACTCCTATTATCAATTTTTCTTTGTTCTCTTGCTATCTTTATTTAAAAAGCAGGAATGTGATGCATAGGAGCCGGCCCATTTTTGGTTGAGAACCTGGGTTATGCTTGCTTATTGGTGGCTAAATGTAAGCCTCCTATCCATGGTGCTGAACCTAAAATGGACTGGCTGCTAATATTTACATTCCTGCTTTTAAAATAAAGATAGCAAGAGAACAAAGAAAAAGTGAAAATAGGAGTAAATTAGAAAGTTGCTTAAAATGTCATGCTCTATCTGAATCATGAAAGAAAAAAATGGGGTTCAGTGTCCCTTTAATGGGGGTGTACCATGGTGTTGGGAGGTGAGAGATAAATTTGGTGGATGTCTTGTGATGAGTAAATTTAGCTTGAACCTATACTGTCTTGGGCCAATTGAAGGAGAAGTGGGGGGTTCATCGTTTGGCTCACAGTGTGGTTGGCAGTTAAGTTTAACGGGGTTAGGAGTGTGTGCCTGAGATGTCAATAACTCAGTCTGTGCTGTCCATGGGTGGATGACTCTTGAGTCAGAGTCGTCAGCAATCTGGGCGGGATCATTGGGTGGGAGGAAGCTTGACAGTATCCCAGAAGGGGTTAAAATAAATACATTTTCAGAATTACAACAAAAACATAAACATGAAAAAACAGATACTCAGTTCTTGAGTTGAACATTAACAGCAGCTCTTGAAGCATGTTGCCTATTTGGCAAGTCGCATGGGATGAGAAAGTAGATGTGCACAGGGTGCTTCCCTCAACCCTCGCCATTGTGGATTTCATTGTCTAGGAACACTTGCAGTTGTTGCAGATTCAGGAAGAACTTGGGGCCTCCAAGCGTCATCAGCCTCAGCTTAGCAGGATAGAAAAGTGAGGCTTGTCGTCCCATGGAGTGTAGCTTGGAGCAGAGGGGGGCGAATTATTTTCTCTTTCTGGCGACTTCTGCAGAGAAGTCCCGGAAGATGAAGAGTTTGTGGCCCTCATAGAGTAAATCAGGTTTGGACCTGTATGCCTTTAGGACCGCCAGCTTCTCCTGATATCTGACTAGCTTGAAGATGACTAGTCTTGGTCTCTGGTTTGGTTTAGCTGGTGGTATTTCTGGGCCTATTCTATGTGCCCTCTCAATATCTAGTGGCATTATGTCTTGGTTCATCTGTAGAAATTTAGGTAATGTGTAGGCTGTAAACTCCAGAAGATCTTTATTTTTGATCGAGACTGGGACTCCCACAATCCTTAGATTGTTGCATTGGGAGCGATTTTCAAGGTCGTCAAGTTTTTCCTGTAGTGCTGAGTTGTGCCGTTCTAGACGTTGTATGGCAATGGTGGAGGTTTGTTGAGAGTCCACCACATCAGAGATCTTTTGCTCTGCTTGTTGCAGTCTAGTGGAGTATTGCCAGATCTCAGTAGTGAGTGTCCATACCCGCCTGCAATGTTTCCATTTTTGGTAAGAAGAAAGCCTTTAGGTCCTGGAGTAGGTTGTGGGATGGCTTAGACCTAGTATCTCTCTGGACAGGGAGGCAGGCTCTGGATGCATTTCTGCAGCATGTTTTCTGTTCCTGTCTGACATCTTTTGCTTACCAGCCATGATGGGAATAGCTTGAGACGCCGACACCTTGGAGTATTTGTCGACTTTCATAGGAATTGTTGTTCGCCGTGCCCCACCTGTATATTGCTGAGGTTGATGTTCTGTGTCTGTGATGAGTTAATGAACTAAAGTTGGTGGAGGGATTCTTGGATGGCCGCGTTATAGTCACCTGATGGCGTGGTGGCAATATGGGGGAGGCAGAATGATCCCAGTCTTGTTTTATTGTTTCATTTAGCGGGGTGGCTGCATTTGTCACAATAAGATGTGGCCAATAAACTACCCTTTTTTTTTTTTGCAGCTATGTGTAGGGAGCACTTTGTTGGATCAGAGTGCTTATTAGATGGCTTCCAGTGTGTGGGTTTTGTTCTGGAATAATGCCTTCTGTACTGACAATGTTAGGAAAATTTCCTGCTGTGCTGCTGTTCCTGTCACCCCAGAAATGCCCATGCACTAGTGTTGTGCTGCTTCAGAGATGAGGCAACCAGCCCACAAGAAGCTGTGCTATTCTATGTCTTCAGCTCTCCCCCAAAAGTCTCAGTATAGGTGTTAGGCAGTCTGTTATTTTTACTTTGCCCTGCCGGATTTTTCTTGCAGCGTGTACAAGGGGAAAGAGAAAAGAAGGTTGTTTTTTTTGTTTTTCTTTTCAAGATGGCGAGCGCTCTGAGGGACAGTGTGTGTCGCCGGCCTACCCTGCTTGTTCGGTGCAGTCCGGCTCCTGGATGTAGTCTCTGCTGTGCTAGGCAGGCTAGATTGTCTCCTGCTGTGTAGCTTTAGAGTCAAGGACGTGTGGACTGTCCCTTGTTCTCTGCCGCTCCTGATCGCAGCTCTTCTCCGGCTGCTAACTTGCCGGCGGGGGAGCCAATGCTGGAGGCTCCTTGCTGTGGGGGTTCCCGGGCAGGATGTACTTATATCCTGTCAAGGCTAGGTAGTGTGCCTTGGGTCAAAAACCAGCTGCAGAGGGTTCCAAGGTTCCAAAGAAGAGAAAGTACGGAGCTCCCTTGTCTTGCTGCTAGTCGGAACGCCTGCCCACCGAAAGTCTGTGAAGAAGCTGAGGTTTTATTGTTCATTTAGAGCAATGCCTTGTCTTATTAGACTTGCTGTGCTAGCCTGCTGGGCATTGTGGCTGAAATCTTGGTAGTAGTTAACCTGTGGCTTAGCCTAGGCTTTATAGCTGCAGTTGCAGGTTCAATATTTTATGTTTCTTTCACATCCACGTTTCTGGCGTTTCCTTTCAAGGATGAGACCTTGTTTGGACTTGGTCTGGCAGAATTATCCTCTGACTTTACGAGTGAAAAAAGGGTTTTCTATCACACGTCAAGAGAGTAAGACAAAATGAAAGTTTTCCTTTTCCTCTTTCTGCAGGGTTAGTCATGTCTTGGAATTCAACCAATCTTAGTCTAATCTAAGATTTCCTCCCAGGGGCAGATTTCTCCTTCTAGAGAATCTGCAATCCAGGTATGACAAAAGGCATTCCTTGAACTGGGTTCAGGATCTTCCTCTTTGGGAGTGATTGTTACAGTCCCAGTCTGGGAACGGGATCTAGGTATTTATCTCAAGTTTCTCAGGTTCTGAACTTCAAAGTAGTATCCATTCTACTTTGGTTCAAGAGGGCCTGTTCATAATGAACATATACCTGAAGGATGTGTATTTATTGTTCCCATGATTAGGGATCTTCTCAAGTTTTTTTGAGTTTCGTCATCCTAGAAAGACTTGTTTAAGTCTTGGGGTATTGCAAGGGTGCTTTTCTGGACAATATATGGTTCAGGTTTCATCCTTCCTTCGAACAAGGATGGGAAATGAATCTGGAGAAGAGTTCCCTTGTTCCATCTACAAAGGTGATTTATTTGGGAACCTTAAAGGGACAGTAAACACAATTTTATTTGTTTAAAAAGGTAGATAATCCCTTTATTACCCATTCCCCAATTTTTCATAACAAACACAGTTATAATAATATACTTTTCTCCTGTTAAGTGTGGTCAGTCCACGGGTCATCATTACTTCTGGGATATTATCTCCTCCCCTACAGGAAGTGCAAGAGGATTCACCCAGCAGAGCTGCTATATAGCTCCTCCCCTCTACGTCACCTCCAGTCATTCTCTTGCACCCAACGAATAGATAGGATGTGTGAGAGGACTGTGGTGATTTTAATTAGTTTAGTACCTTCAATCAAAAGTTTGTTATTTTATAATAGCACCGGAGTGTGTTATTCATTCTCTGGTAGAATTTGAAGAAGAATCTACCTGAGTTTTTTCTATGATTTTAGCCGGAGTAGTTAAGATCATATTGCTGTTTCTCGGCCATCTGAGGAGAGGTAAACTTCAGATCAGGGGACAGCGGGCAGATTAATCTGCAAAGAGGTATGTAGCAGTTTATTATTTTCTGACATGGAATTGATGAGAAAATCCTGCCATACCGTTATAATGTAAACTCAGCCTTAAATACAGTAGATGTATCTGGTATCAGGCTGTCATGTATGTATATTTTATACTTCAGTATTCTGGGGAATGGTACTTCACTGGATTTATACTGTATGCATAGACTTAACCTAATTTGCAGGGACTTTAGGTTTTTAAATAACAATTAATTTATTGAGGTTAAACGTTTTTTGCTGGCATGTAAAATCGTTTATTTCTCTAAGGTACTGGGTGAAAAAATGTTTTGGGCACTGTTTTTTCCACTTGGCAATAGTTTTGTTTAAATTTAAACAGTTTACTGATCTCTCTCACTGTTATGTGTGAGGGGGAGGGGCCATTTTTGGCGCTTTTACTACGCATCAAAAAACTCAGTCAGAGGTTCATTTTCTTCCTGCATGATCCGGTTCATCTCTACAGAACTAAGGGATCTTCAAAGCTTGTCTTGAGGGAGGTAATCATTCACAGCAGAGCTGTGAAGATTGTAGTTGACTGTGATAAAAAACGTTTATTTGTGTATTTTTTCTGCTGTCAGGGTTAGTTATCCTTTGCTAATGGGAACAATCCTTTGCTAAAATTGTATATTTCTTACAAAGATTTGTTGCTATAATTTATTTATTTCAACTGTCATAATTTTTTCTGTGCTTCTTATAGGCACAGTTTGTTTTCATATTATTGTAAATTACTTAAAAAAAAAGCATTTCCAAGTTGCTAGTTAATTGCTAGTGTGTTAAACATGTCTGATTCAGAGGAAGATACATGTGCTATATGTGCTAATGCCAAAGTGGAGCCCAATAGAAATTTATGTACTAACTGTATTGATGCTACTTTAAATAAAAGTCAATCTGTACAAATTGAACATATTTCACCAGACAACGAGGGGAGAGTTATGCCGACTAACTCGCCTCACGTGTCAGTACCTGCATCTCCCGCGCGGGAGGTGCGTGATATTGTAGCGCCGAGTACATCTGGGCGGCCATTACAAATCACATTACAGGATATGGCTACTGTTATGACTGAAGTTTTGGCTAAATTACCAGAACTAAGAGGTAAGCGTGATCACTCTGGGGTGAGAACAGAGTGCGCTGATAATATTAGGGCCATGTCAGACACTGCGTCACAGGTGGCAGAACATGAGGACAGAGAACTTCATTCTGTGGGTGACGGTTCTGATCCAAACAGACTGGATTCAGATATTTCAAATTTTCAATTTAAGCTGGAAAACCTCCGTGTATTACTAGGGGAGGTATTAGCGGCTCTGAATGATTGTAACACAGTTGCAATACCAGAGAAAATCTGTAGGTTGGATAGATATTTTGCGGTACCGGCGAGTACTGATGTTTTTCCTATACCTAAGAGACTTACTGAAGTTGTTACTAAGGAGTGGGATAGACCCGGTGTGCCGTTCTCACCCCCTCCGATATTTAGAAAAATGTTTCCAATAGACGCCACCACACGGGACTTATGGCAAACGGTCCCTAAGGTGGAGGGAGCAGTTTCTACTTTAGCTAAGCGTACCACTATCCCGGTGGAGGATAGCTGTGCTTTTTCAGATCCAATGGATAAAAAATTAGAGGGTTACCTTAAGAAAATGTTTGTTCAACAAGGTTTTATATTGCAACCTCTTGCATGTATTGCGCCTGTCACGGCTGCAGCAGCATTTTGGTTTGAGTCTCTGGAAGAGACACTTGAATCATCTACACTAGATGAGATTACACACAAACTTAAAGCCCTTAAGTTAGCTAACTCATTTATTTCAGATGCCGTAGTACATTTAACTAAACTTACGGCTAAGAATTCCGGATTCGCCATTCAGGCACGCAGAGCACTGTGGCTAAAATCCTGGTCAGCTGATGTTACTTCTAAATCTAAATTGCTTAATATACCTTTCAAAGGGCAGACCTTATTCGGGCCCGGGTTGAAAGAGATTATCGCTGACATTACAGGAGGTAAAGGCCATGCCCTGCCTCAGGACAAAGCCAAAGCTAAGGCTAGACAGTCTAATTTTCGTTCCTTTCGTAATTTCAAAGCAGGAGCAGCATCAACTTCCTCTGCACCAAAACAGGAAGGAGCTGTTGCTCGCTACAGACAAGGCTGGAAACCTAACCAGTCCTGGAACAAGGGCAAGCAGGCCAGGAAACCTGCTGCTGCCCCTAAGACAGCATGAATCAAGGGCCCCCGATCCGGGACCGGATCTAGTGGGGGGCAGACTTTCTCTCTTCGCCCAGGCTTGGGCAAGAGATGTTCAGGATCCCTGGGCGTTAGAGATCATATCTCAGGGATACCTTCTGGACTTCAAATCCTCTCCCCCAAGAGGGAGATTTCATCTGTCAAGGTTGTCAACAAACCAAACAAAGAAGGAAGCGTTTCTACGCTGCGTACAAGATCTTTTATTAATGGGAGTGATCCATCCAGTTCCGCGGTCGGAACAAGGACAAGGGTTTTACTCAAATCTGTTTGTAGTTCCCAAGAAAGAGGGAACTTTCAGGCCAATCTTGGATTTAAAGATCCTAAACAAATTCCTAAGAGTTCCATTGTTCAAGATGGAAACTATTCGAACAATTTTGCCCATGATCCAAGAGGGTCAGTACATGACCACAGTGGATTTAAAGGATGCTTACCTTCACATACCGATTCACAGAAATCATTACCGGTATCTAAGGTTTGCCTTTCTAGACAGGCATTACCAGTTTGTAGCTCTTCCATTCGGATTGGCTACGGCTCCAAGAATCTTCACAAAGGTTCTGGGTACTCTTCTGGCGGTACTAAGACCGCGAGGAATTTCGGTAGCTCCGTACCTAGACGACATTCTGATACAAGCTTCAAGCTTTCAAACTGCCAAGTCTCATACAGAGTTAGTACTGGCATTTCTAAGGTCGCATGGATGGAAGGTGAACGAAAAGAAGAGTTCTCTCTTTCCACTCACAAGAGTTCCCTTCTTGGGGACTCTGATAGATTCTGTAGAAATGAAGATTTACCTGACAGAAGACAGGTTAACAAAGCTTCAAAATGCATGCCGTGTCCTTCATTCCATTCAACACCCGTCAGTAGCTCAATGCATGGAGGTGATCGGATTAATGGTAGCGGCAATGGACATAGTCCCCTTTGCACGCCTACATCTCAGACCGCTGCAATTGTGCATGCTAAGTCAGTGGAATGGGGATTACTCAGATTTGTCCCCCACTCTGAATCTGAATCAAGAGACCAGAAATTCTCTTCTATGGTGGCTTTATCGGCCACATCTGTCCAGGGGGATGCCATTCAGCAGGCCAAACTGGACTATTGTAACAACAGACGCCAGCCTACTAGGTTGGGGCGCTGTCTGGAATTCTCTGAAGGCTCAGGGACTATGGAATCAGGAGGAGAGTCTCCTTCCAATAAACATTCTGGAATTGAGAGCAGTTCTCAATGCCCTTCTGGCTTGGCCCCAGTTAACAACTCGGGGGTTCATCAGGTTTCAGTCGGACAACATCACGACTGTAGCTTACATCAACCATCAGGGAGGGACAAGAAGCTCCCTAGCAATGATGGAAGTATCAAAGATAATTCGCTGGGCAGAGTCTCACTCTTGCCACCTGTCTGCAATCCACATCCCGGGAGTGGAGAACTGGGAGGCGGATTTCTTAAGTCGTCAGACTTTTCATCCGGGGGAGTGGGAACTTCATCCGGAGGTCTTTGCCCAAATACTTCGACGTTGGAGCAAACCAGAGATAGATCTCATGGCGTCTCGTCAGAACGCCAAGCTTCCTCGCTACGGGTCCAGATCCAGGGATCCGGGAGCGGTTCTGATAGATGCTCTGACAGCACCTTGGACCTTCAAGATGGCTTATGTGTTTCCACCCTTCCCGATGCTTCCTTGATTGATTGCCAGAATCAAACAGGAGAGAGCATCAGTGATTCTAATAGCACCTGCATGGCCACGCAGGACTTGGTATGCAGATCTAGTGGACATGTCATCCTGTCCGCCTTGGTCTCTACCTCTGAAACAGGACCTTCTGATCCAGGGTCCATTCAAACATCAAAATCTAACTTCTCTGAAGCTGACTGCTTGGAGATTGAACGCTTGATTTTATCAAAACGTGGGTTTTCTGAGCCAGTTATTGATACCTTAATACAGGCTAGGAAGCCTGTTACCAGAAGGATTTACCATAAAATATGGCGTAAATACTTATATTGGTGCGAATCCAAGAGTTACTCATGGAGTAAGGTTAGGATTCCAAGGATATTGTCTTTTCTACAAGAAGGTTTAGAAAAGGGTTTATCCGCTAGTTCCTTAAAGGGACAGATTTCAGCTCTGTCCATTCTTTTACACAAACGTCTGTCAGAAGTTCCGGACGTTCAAGCTTTTTGTCAGGCTTTAGCTAGGATCAAGCCTGTGTTTAAAACTGTTGCTCCGCCATGGAGTTTGAACTTAGTTCTTAATGTTTTACAGGGTGTTCCGTTTGAATCCCTTCATTCCATTGATATCAAGTTGTTATCTTGGAAAGTTCTGTTTTTAATGGCTATTTCCTCGGCTCGAAGAGTCTCTGAGTTATCTGCCTTACATTGTGATTCTCCTTATCTTATTTTTCATTCAGACAAGGTAGTTCTGCGTACTAAACCTGGGTTCCTACCTAAGGTGGTCACTAACAGGAATATCAATCAAGAGATTGTTGTTCCATCTTTGTGTCCTAATCCTTCCTCGAAGAAGGAACGTCTGCTACACAATCTAGATGTAGTCCGTGCCCTGAAATTTTATCTACAGGCAACTAAGGATTTTCGTCAAACGTCTTCCCTGTTTGTCGTTTATTCTGGCCAGAGGAGAGGTCAAAAAGCTTCGGCTACCTCTCTCTCTTTTTGGCTTCGTAGCATAATACGATTAGCCTATGAGACTGCTGGACAGCAGCCTCCTGAAAGAATTACAGCTCATTCTACTAGAGCTGTGGCTTCCACTTGGGCCTTTAAGAATGAGGCTTCTGTTGAACAGATTTGCAAGGCTGCAACTTGGTCTTCTCTTCATACTTTTTCCAAATTTTACAAATTTGACACTTTTGCTTCTTCGGAGGCTGTTTTTGGGAGAAAGGTTCTTCAGGCAGTGGTTCCCTCCGTATAAAGAGCCTGCCTGTCCCTCCCGTCATCCGTGTACTTTTGCTTTGGTATTGGTATCCCAGAAGTAATGATGACCCGTGGACTGACCACACTTAACAGGAGAAAACAAAATTTATGCTTACCTGATAAATTCATTTCTCCTGTAGTGTGGTCAGTCCACGGCCCGCCCTGTTTTTTATGGCAGGCTAAAAAATTTTTTGGATTATACTCCAGTCACCACTACACCCTTGGGCTTCTCCTTTCTCGTTGGTCCTTTGGTCGAATTACTGGAGGTGACGTAGAGGGGAGGAGCTATATAGCAGCTCTGCTGGGTGAATCCTCTTGCACTTCCTGTAGGGGAGGAGATAATATCCCAGAAGTAATGATGACCCGTGGACTGATCACACTACAGGAGAAATGAATTTATCAGGTAAGCATAAATTTTGTTTTTACCTCTGTGATTACCTTGTATCTATGCCTCTGCAAACTGTCCCCTTATTTCAGTTCTTTTAACAGACTTGCATTTTTAGCCAATCAGTGCTGACTCCTAGGAGCTTCACGTGCCTGAGCTCAATGTTATCTATTTGAAACACATAAACTAACGCCCTCTAGTGGTGGAAAAATGTCAAAATGCTTTCAGATTAGAGGCAGTCTTCAAGGTCTAAGAAATTAACATATGAACCTCATAGATTTAGCTTTAAGCTAAGAATACCAAGATAACAAAGCAAAATTGGTAATAAAAGTAAAATGGGAAGTTGTTTTAAATTACATGCCCTATTTCAATCATGATAATGTATTTTTGACTTTACTGTCCCTTTAATAGAGTCTCTATCTAGGAGATCAGATAATCTGATCTTTTCCTCTTTCTGCAGTCTACTGTCCGGCCAACAGCAAGCTCTAGTGGTCCGGTAGATAGCTTAGCCATCTTGCAACCAGAAGGTTGGGAGTTTGGATCTAGCTGCAGTTGATTTTACCTTCACTTTTCAGTGACTCAATGTATGAAGGGAATTGGTCTGAGGGTTACCATGGACATCATTCTTTTTGCTTTTTCCATAAAATGGAGAACATTCGGACCTGTCTCAAAGGATAGATCTAGGTCAGTTGACAAGACTCTCTCCCATAGTGGTTTTCTGTCTCAGGGCGTGTGCTTCTCGAGACATTCCTGGGTGACGTGACCACGGACGCCAGCCTGCAGGGCTGGGAAGCAGTCTGGGACTTGTTTAAGGCGCAGGGATTATGGACTCGGAAGTGTCTGCTCTCCTCTTTAGCATCTTGGAGTTGAGAGTGATTTGCAATGCCCTGATGGCTTGGCCTCAGTTGTCCTTAGCTGGGTTCCAGTCGGACAATATCTTCTCAGTGGTTTTCTTCAACCACCAGGGAGGAACTTGGAGTTCCTTAGACATATATAGGCGGTGACTGGGATTGTTCAGTGGGCGGAAGCTCACAGTTGCTGTCTGTCATCCACTTTCCAGGATCGGACTTCTGAACAATCAGATATTTCATCCTGGGGAGCGGGTTCTCCATCCACAGGGTTCGCTAGGTAAACCCTCAAATGGGGGGGTTCCGGAGTTGGCTTCTGAGGGCTTTTCGGCAGAACGCTAAGCTTCCAAGGTACAGTTCAGGGTCAAGTGATCTGCAAACCGCCCTGTTATATGTTCTGGCTGTTTTTCTTGGGATTTTAGTCTTGCATACCTATTTTGTCCGTTTGCTCTCCTTCTACGAGTCATTGCCCGTATCGAATAGGAGAGAGGGTCAGTGATTTTAATAGCTCCTACGTGGTCTTGCAGGATCTGGTATGCAGACCTAGTGGATATGTCGTATCTCCCACTTTGGAGTCTGTCTCTGAGGAAGGACCTTCTGATTCAGGGTCCCTCCCTTCATCCAAATCTCGTTTCTCTGATGCTGACTGCTTGGAGATTGTACGTTTAGTTTTGTCTAAGCGTCATTGAGACCTTGATTCAGGCTCACAAACCGGTTACTAGAAAGATTTACCATAAGATATGTCGTAAATATCTTTTTTTGGTGTGAATCCATGGGTTACTCTTGGAGTAGGGTCAGGATTCCTAGGATTTTGTTTTCTCCAGGAAGGTCTGGAGAAGGGTTTGTCAGTCAGTACCCTGAAGGGCCAGATTTCTGCATTATCTATTTCGCTACAGAAGTCTCTGGCGGACGTTCCAGATGTGCAATCTTTTTGTCAGGCCCTGGTCAGAGTCAGGCCTGTGTTTAAGTCTGTGGCTCCCCTTGGAGCCTTAACCTTCTTAAAGTTTTGCAGCAGGCTCCATTTGAACCATTACATTCCATAGATATTAAGTTGTTATCTTGGAAGGTTTTGTTTCTTTTTGCTGTCTCTTCTGCTTGGAGAGTGTTGGAACTCTCTCAGTTTTGCAGTGTGATTCATCTTATCTTTCATGCCGATAAGGCGGTTTTCCTTCGTTAAGCTTTCTTCCTAAAGTGGTTTCGGACAACAGTGTTAATCAGGAAATGGTTGTTCCTCCTAATGGCCTAATCCTCCTTCTCATAAGGAACGTTTGTTGCACAACTTGGATGTTGTGCATGATCTTAAATTCTATCTACAGGCGACTAAGGTTTTTCGCCAGTCTTTTGCCCTGTTTGTTTCTCTGGGAAACGTAATAGTCAGAAAGCTACTGCTACTTCTCTTTCTCTCTCTGAGAAGTATAATTTGTTTGGTTTTTGAGACTGCTGGACAGTAGCCTCCTGAGAGAATTATGGCTCATTCCACGAGAGCTGTTTCCTCTTCTTGGGCTTTCAAAAATGAAGCTTCTGTGGGACAAATTTGCAAGGCTGCAACTTTGTTTTCTCTGCATACTTTTTATTTTTTTTTATAAATTTGATTATTTTGCCTTGGCTGAGGCCTCTTTTAGGAAAAAGGTTCTTCAAGCAGCGGTGCCTTCTGTTTAGGTCTACCTGTCTTGTCCCTCCCTATTCATCTGTGTCCTCTAGCTTGGGTATTGGTTCCCAACAGTAATTGATGAAGTTGTGGACTCATATCTTAGGAAAGAAAACAAAATGTATGCTTACCTTTGTAAATTTCTTTCTTTTCAGATATGGTGAGTCCACTGCCCCACCCTTTATTTTAAGACGGTTATTTTTGTCTAGACCTCAGGCACCTCTACACCTTGTGTTGCTTCTTTTTTCTCCATTTCCTTTTGGTCTAATGACTGGGGGTTGTGGGAAGGGGAGTGATACTTAACAGCTTTGCTGTGGTGCTCTTTGCCTCCTCCTGCTGGCCAGCAGTGATATTCCCAACATTAATTGATGAAGCCGTGGACTCACCATATCCGGAAAGAAAGAAATTTATCAGGTAAGTATATATTTTTTTTTATTATTATATAAAGACTCCAGCTTTACTCCCGGCAACACATTACATGTCATCTATTAGTGTACATAATTCTATAGTATATACCCCTCTAGCTTTCATTTACTGAACTCTGCATGTTAAATCCAGCACACTGCAATAGGAAATATGTATTGTAATACAACAGAGGAGATCATTTAGAGATCAGATCTATTGGTATCTCTTTAAACCTATGTCGTGTAATTTATATGCACAAAGGTTCTTTCATGCAGATACTGAACATTGATAATGATAATGATTATTTTCAGTTCCTGAGGTTTGTATATCTGCAAAACTCTGCCAGTTTGCACTCTATGTGGGATTCAATCTTTCCGGTGCTCAGAATCATGGCATTTCTGTTGCTTCTTATCTGGCTGATATCTAGAGCTATTGCTCATATTTTTAAACCTCTGTCTTTCAAGACGATAGTTGGATTATCAATGTACTTAAATCTCCTTGTATCCTGCTATGAGGGTAGCATTTGCTGGATAATTCCAGCAGTCAATCGGTCATTTTTGCTCGCTTATTGATCCAATGGGCTTACAGGACATAGATCTAATATCCTCTTACTTGAGTCTCATACTTCCAAGCTATTGTGCAAGATCAAAGGATCCTAAGGCTCACATATTAGTCACCTTGGTATGTCCATGAGACTTTCATCTAGCATACCTGTTTCCTTTGATTTGTTTTTATTCCAAGAGTCATTTCTTGGTTCAAACAGGGGTCAACGTCAGTAATATTAGTTGCTCCAGCCTGACGCCGCAGGACATGGTGCAGATGTCCTTTTACTTTCAATGGCTTTTTTCCTCTAAGACAGAATCTGTTGTCTTAACGTTCTCTTTTCTATCATGATGTCATCTCTTTTTTAATGGCGTGCGGTTTGAAAACCTAGTATTGGAACATAGAGATTTATTTGATTAGGTCATTGAATCTTTGACACAGGCCAGAAAGCATGTAACACACGAGATGTGGCATAAGATTGGAAGACACATTTTTAAGTGGTGTTCTTCCAGAGGGTTTTCTTTGTATCCTTTTTCATTGCTAGAATCCTTCAGTTTTTCCACAATGATCTTCAAGGGTTTTTGAATGATTATGGTCCTTTGAAGCAGATTTGCGAAAGCTGCAACATGTCTTATCTGCACATTTGTTTCAGAGTTTATCGCAAGCAGCTTTGGACAGGAAAGTCCATCAGGCCGCAGTGTCGGCTAAATAATAGCTGCTAAAAAAATTATCCCACCCTTTCCATAACATAGACAATTGGCTTGGGTAGTAATCCCATATGTTATGGAGGACCGTGGACCATCATTTTACGAAAGATAACAACTTTTATGCTTACCTGATTATTTTCTTTCTAAATGATGATGGTCCACAGGCCTTGCCTGTTTCAAATTTTGGGGGACAGTTCTAATGACACCTCTATAGACCCTGCTTTGCTTTTCCTACCGTTCTTTCCTATTCTCTACTCGGGTATGTGTAAAACTGAGAGCGATCGGAGGTGGGAGGGTTTTTAAGCTCTTGACCTCCTCCTAGTGGAGGGAAATATATCCCATTATGTTATGGAGTACTGCGGAACATCATTCCACTAGAAAATAATTTATCAGGTAAGCATAAATTGTTTTTTGTATATGATCATATTTGGCACGAAATAGTGGAGCAACAGTAACAGAAAAACACTAATCCTGAGCAGGTCTTTACACCTTTGCAGGGGTACATAGTTATGCCAGGTCACTAATACATAAAAGGCATGCTGTACCACGTTAGAACATTTTGTTTCTCTTGTTAGGTGTATCCAGTCCACGGATCATCCATTACTTGTGGGATATTCTCCTTCCCAACAGGAAGTTGCAAGAGGATCACCCACAGCAGAGCTGCTATATAGCTCCTCCCCTAACTGCCATATCCAGTCATTCTCTTGCCAGCTCTCAACATAGCTGGAGGTAGTAAGAGGAAAGTGGTAAAATATGGTTAGTTTTTTCTTCAATCAAAAGTTTATTGTTTTTAAATGGTACCGGAGTGTACTATTTTATCTCAGGCAGCATTTAGAAGAAGAATCTTCCTGCGTTTTTCTATGATCTTAGCAGAAGTAACTAAGATCCACTGCTATTCTCACATATGTCTGAGGAGTGAGGTAACTTCAGAGGGAGAATGGCGTGCAGGGTATCCTGCAATAAGGTATGTGCAGTTTTAAGTTTTTCTAGGGATGGAATTTGCTAGAAAATGCTGCTGATACCGGATTAATGTAAGTTAAAGCCTAAATACAGTGATTTAATAGCGACTAGTATCAGGCTTGCTATCAGAGGTATATACTCTGATTATTGTGCAATATAAAACGTTTGCTGGCATGTTTAATCGTTTTTATATATGCTTTGGTGATAAAACTTATTGGGGCCTAGTTTTTTTCCACATGGCTGGCTTTATTTTTGCCTAGAAACAGTTTCCTGAGGCTTTCCACTGTTATAGTATAAAAGTTACAGTTGGTGCAGTTAAAATTACAAACTGTGACATTCAGCTTCCCTCAGCAGTCCCCTGCATGCTATAGGACATCTCTGAAGGGCTCAAAAGGCTTCAAAAGTAGGAGCTGTGGCAGTTGTTATGACTGTTTAAAAAACATATTTTTCGTTTTGTTAATCTGTTTTTTTGTATTAAAGGGTTAATCATCCATTTGCAAGTGGGTGCAATGCTCTGCTAACTTGTTACATACACTGTAAAAATTTCGTTTAACTGCCTTTTTTCACTGTTATTTCAAATTTTGGCAAAATTTGTTTCTCTTAAAGGCACAGTAACTTTTTTTTTTATATTGCTTGTTAACTTGATTTAAAGTGTTTTCCAAGCTTGCTAGTCTCATTGCTAGTCTGTATAAACATGTCTGACATAGAGGAAACTCCTTGTTCATTATGTTTAAAAGCCATGGTGGAACCCCATAGGAGAATGTGTACTAAATGTATTGATTTCACTTTAAACAATAAAGATCAGCTGTTCTCTTGAATTGTCACCAGAGGATTCTGACGAGGGGGAAGTTATGCTGACTAACTCTCCCCACGTGTCGGACCCTTTGACTCCCGCTCAAGGGACTCACGCTAAAATGGCGCCAAGTACATCAAAGACGCCCATAGCGATTACTTTGCAGGACATGGCGGCAATCATGGATAATACCCTGTCAGCGGTATTAGCCAGACTGCCTGAATTCAGAGGAAAGCGCGATAGCTCTGGGGTTAGACGTAATACAGAGCGTGCAGATGTTTTAAGGCCCATGTCTGATACTGCGTCACAATATGCAGAAGCTGAGGAAGAGCTTCAGTCTGTGGGTGACGTCTCTGACTCGGGGAAACCTGATTCAGATATGTCTACTTTTAAATTTAAGCTTGAGAACCTCCAGGTGTTGCTTGGAGAGGTTTTAGCTGCTCTGAATGACTGTGACACAATTGCAGTGCCAGAGAAATTGTGTAGACTGGATAAATACTACGCGGTGCCGGTGTGTACTGACGTTTTTCCAATACCTAAAAGGTTTACAGAAATTATTACTAAGGAGTGGGACAGACCCGGTGTGCCGTTTTCCCCCCCTCCTATTTTTAGAAAAATGTTTCCAATAGACGCCACCACACAGGACTTATGGCAGACGGTCCCTAAGGTGGAGGAAGCAGTTTCTACTTTAGCAAAGCGTACCACTATCCCTGTCGAGGACAGTTGTGCTTTTTCAGATCCAATGGATAAAAAATTAGGTTACCTTAAGAAAATGTTTATTCAACAAGGTTTTATCCTGCAGCCCCTTGCATGCATTGCTCCTGTCACTGCTGCTGCGGCGTTCTGGTTTGAGTCTCTGGAAGAGGCCTTTCAGACAGCTACTCCATTGACTGAAATACTTGACAAGCTTAGAACACTTAAGCTAGCTAATTCTTTTGTTTCTGATGCCATTGTTCATTTGACTAAACCAACGGCTAAGAATTCTGGATTCGCCATCCAGGCGCGTAGGGAGCTATGGCTTAAATCTTGGTCAGCTGACGTGACTTCAAAGTCTAAATTACTTAACATTCCCTTCAAGGGGCAGACCCTATTCGGGCCTGGTTTGAGGGAAATTATTGCTGACATTACTGGAGGTAAGGGTCATACCCTTCCTCAGGACAGGGCCAAATCAAGGGCCAAACAGTCTAATTTTTGTGCCTTTCGAAACTTCAAGGCAGGTGCAGCATCAACTTCCTCTGCTACAAAACAAGAGGGAACTTTTGCGCAATCCAAGCCGGCCTGGAAATCTAACCAGGCCTGGAGCAAAGGCAAGCAGGCCAGAAAGCCTGCTGCTGCCTCCAAGACAGCATGAAGGAACGGCCCCCTATCTGGCAACGGATCTAGTAGGGGGCAGACTTTCTCTCTTCGCCCAGGCGTGGGCAAGAGATGTTCAGGATCCCTGGGCGTTGGAGATCATATCTCAGGGATATCTTCTGGACTTCAAAGCTTCCCCCCCACAAGGGAGATTTCACCTTTTGAGATTATCTGTAAACCAGATAAAGAAAGAGGCATTCTTACGCTGTGTGCAAGACCTCCTAATAATGGGAGTGATCCATCCAGTTCCACAGATGGAACAAGGACAGGGATTTTATTCAAATCTGTTTGTGGTTCCCAAAAAAGAGGGAACCTTCAGACCAATTTTGGATCTAAAGATCTTTAACAAATTCCTCAGAGTTCCATCGTTCAAAATGGAAACTATTCGGACCATCCTACCTATGCTCCAGGAGGGTCAGTACATGACCACAGTGGATTTGAAGGATGCTTACCTTCACATACCGATTCACAAAGATCATCATCGGTTCCTAAGGTTTGCCTTTCTAGACAGGCATTACCAGTTTGTGGCTCTTCCCTTCGGGTTAGCTACAGCCCCAAGAATTTTTACAAAGGTTCTGGGGTCTCTTCTGGCGGTCCTAAGACCACGGGGCATAGCAGTGGCCCCTTATCTAGACGACATCCTGATACAGGCGTCAAACTTCCAAATTGCCAAATCTCATACAGACATAGTGTTTGCATTTCTGAGGTCGCATGGGTGGAAAGTGAACGAGGGAAAGAGTTCTCTATCACCCCTCACAAGGGTTTCCTTCCTAGGAACTCTGATAGATTCTGTAGAAATGAAAATTTACCTGACGGAGTCCAGGTTATCAAAGCTTCTAAATTCCTGCCGTGTTCTTCACTTCATTCCGCGCCCTTCGGTGGCTCAGTGCATGGAAGTGATCGGCTTAATGGTAGCGGCGATGGACATAGTGCCATTTGCGCGCCTACATCTCAGACCGCTGCAATTATGCATGCTCAGTCAGTGGAATGGGGATTACAAAGATTTGTCCCCTCTGCTAAATCTGGATCAAGAGACCAGAGATTCTCTTCTCTGGTGGCTATCTCGGGTCCATCTGTCCAAAGGTATGACCTTTCGCAGGCCAGATTGGACAATTGTAACAACAGATGCTAGCCTTCTAGGTTGGGGTGCAGTCTGGAATTCCCTGAAGGCTCAGGGATCGTGGACTCAGGAGGAGAAACTCCTCCAAATTCTGGAGTTAAGAGCAATATTCAATGCTCTTCTAGCTTGGCCTCAGTTAGCAACCCTGAGGTTCATCAGATTTCAGTCGGACAACATCACGACTGTGGCTTACATCAACCATCAAGGGGGGACCAGGAGCTCCCTAGCGATGTTAGAAGTCTCCAAGATAATTCGCTGGGCAGAGACTCACTCTTGCCATCTATCAGCGATCCATATCCCAGGTGTAGAGAACTTGGAGGCAGATTTTTTAAGTCGTCAGACTTTTCATCCGGGGGAGTGGGAACTCCATCCGGAGGTGTTTGCTCAGTTGGTTCATCGTTGGGGCACACCAGAATTGGATCTCATGGCGTCTCGCCAGAACGCCAAGCTTCCTTGTTACGGATCCAGGTCCAGGGACCCAGAAGCGACGCTGATAGATGCTCTAGCAGCACCGTGGTTCTTCAACCTGGCTTATGTGTTTCCACCGTTTCCTCTGCTCCCTCAACTGATTGCCAAAATCAAACAGGAGAGAGCATCAGTGATCTTGATCGCGCCTGCGTGGCCACGCAGGACCTGGTATGCAGACCTGGTGGACATGTCATCCTTTCCACCTTGGCCTCTGCCTCTGAGACAAGACCTTCTACTACAAGGTCCTTTCAATCATCCAAATCTAATTTCTCTGAGACTGACTGCCTGGAGATTGAAGCTTGATTTTTATCAAGGCGTGGCTTCTCCGAGTCAGTCATTGATACCTTAATACAGGCACGAAAGCCTGTAACCAGGAAAATCTACCATAAGATATGGCACAAATATCTTCATTGGTGTGAATCCAAAAATTACTCATGGAGTAAGGTTAGGATTCCTAGGATATTGTCCTTTCTCCAAGAGGGTTTGGATAAAGGATTATCAGCTAGTTCTTTAAAGGGACAGATTTTTGCTCTGTCTATCCTTTTGCACAAGCGTCTGGCAGAGGTTCCAGACGTCCAGGCATTTTGTCAGGCTTTGGTTAGAATTAAGCCTGTGTTTAAACCTGTTGCTCCTCCATGGAGCTTAAACTTGGTTCTTAAGGTTCTTCAAGGAGTTCCGTTTGAACCCCTTCATTCCATTGATATCAAACTTTTATCTTGGAAAGTTCTGTTTTTGATGGCTATTTCCTCGGCTCGTAGAGTCTCTGAGTTATCAGCTTTACAATGTGATTCTCCTTATCTGATTTTCCATACAGATAAAGTAGTTCTGCGTACAAAACCTTGGTTTTTACCTAAGGTAGTTTCCAACAAGAATATCAATCAAGAGATTGTTGTTCCATCATTGTGTCCTAATCCTTCTTCAAAGAAGGAACGTCTTTTACATAATTTGGACGTAGTCCGTGCTTTAAAGTTTTACTTACAAGCGACTAAAGATTTTCGTCAAACATCTTCCCTGTTTGTTGTTTACTCTGGACAGAGGAGAGGTCAAAAGGCTTCGGCAACCTCTCTTTCTTTTTGGCTTCGGAGCGTAATACGCTTAGCCTATGAGACTGCTGGACAGCAGCCCCCTGAAAGGATTACAGCTCATTCTACTAGAGCTGTGGCTTCCACCTGGGCCTTTAAAAATGAGGCTTCTGTTGAACAGATTTGCAAAGCGGCGACTTGGTCTTCGCTTCATACCTTTTCAAAATTTTAAAAATTTGATACTTTTGCTTCTTCGGAGGCTATTTTTGGGAGAAAGGTTCTACAGGCAGTGGTCCCTTCCGTTTAAGTACCTGCCTTGTCCCTCCCTTCATCCGTGTACTTTAGCTTTGGTATTGGTATCCCACAAGTAATGGATGATCCGTGGACTGGATACACCTAACAAGAGAAAACATAATTTATGCTTACCTGATAAATTTTTTTCTCTTTTGGTGTATCCAGTCCACGGCCCGCCCTGTCCTTTTAAGGCAGGTCTAAATTTTAAACTTCAGTCACCACTGCACCCTATGGTTTCTCCTTTCTCGGCTAGTTTCGGTCGAATAACTGGATATGGCAGTTAGGGGAGGAGCTATATAGCAGCTCTGCTGTGGGTGATCCTCTTGCAACTTCCTGTTGGGAAGGAGAATATCCCACAAGTAATGCATGATCCGTGGACTGGATACACCACAAGAGAAATAAATTTATCAGGTAAGCATAAATTATGTTTTTTGTATCAGTATGCTCCTTTAACTACATATTTTGTAGCTTTTATTCTCTCTATCCAACAGATCCAATGCTGGACCTTGATATCCAAGAGCTTGCCAGTCTGACGTCAAGTGATGGAGACCTGGAAAACTTCAGCCGACTGTTTAGCAAGCTACAGGCAATGAAAGGTAACACAATGTGACTCAGGATCCCAACATTACATATCTGCATTTTGCACCAGAGTATGGTTGTGACATTTGCTGCCTTTTAATTAACAAAAGGTCTGCATAGAAAACAGAGCATTCAAAGTTTTTCGTTTGCATAATTTACATTGTTTTACAATTCAGGGACCTACTTCTTGTAAAGCATTTTGCTTATTTTTATCTTCTCATTTACTGCAGGCAGGGGCTGATGCAATTGAGCTCTGAACCAATTCAAGTGATCACTATGTCTCATGCTCCCTAATGAGGCCAAATAGCAAATTCTTTAACCTGAAAATCAACTCTCTGGTTTAGACACTTTTTCAGTATTTTGAAAACCTAGGTCAGTGATGGCGTAGCTTGGCATTCCAGATGTTTCAGAACTACATTTCCCATGATGCTCGACTGGATTTCAGAATGCCTAAGCATCATGGGAAATGTAGTTCTGAAACATCTGGAGTGTCAAGGTTCGCCATCACTGACCTAGGCTATAGATTTTGGAAAAATTTGACACAGTACAATTTTTACATAAAACCAGGCGGTGTTTCATTTTCCCTTAAAGAGACAGTAATTGTTTTTTCCTTAAAGGGACACTGAACCCAAAAATTTTGTTTTGTAATTCAGATAGAGCATGCAATTTTAAGCAACTTTATAATTTACTCCTATTATCAATTTTTCTTTGTTCTCTTGCTATCTTTATTTGAAAAAGAAGGCATCTATGCTTTTTTGTGTTCAGTACTCTGGACAGCAATTTTTTATTGGTGGATGAATTTATCCACCAATCAGCAAGGACAACCCAGGTTGTTCACCAAAAATGGCCAGCATCTAAACTTACATTCTTGCATTTTAAATAAAGATACCAAGAGAATGAAGAACATTTGATAATAGGAGTAAATTAGAAAGTTGCTTAAAATGTCATGCTCAATCTGAATCATGAAAGAAAAATTTTGGGTACAGTGTCCCTTTAATGTGTTTCCAATTACTTTTTTTTACCAGCTGCAGAGTATAAAATGTATGAGATTTGCTTTTTAAGGTTTATTTGTGTATATTAATTAGCTGCTTTTTTGTTTTGAAGCCACAACCTAATAAAATAGGTTGAGCTTGTAGGTATGATCAGATCTCATTACTGTATCACATTATGTACACATACCTGCTTCTATATGTTATATCTGTCTGTAAACCAATCGCCATTACTTTGGAGAGCACAATGGAAAATTGACATTTTATTACCTTCTCTTCTATACCCCACTGGGAGTGTAATTTCTTCTGCTGACTGTGTTAACACAGCTTGGCCTTAAGGCCAAAAACTTTCAGGATGGGTGGGGATACCACAGGCTAAATAAAGTAATTCAAATGTCAATATAAGGTTAAAGGGACAGTAAACACCAGAATTTTTGTTGTTTAAAAAGGTAGATAATCCCTTCATTACCCATTCCCCAATTTTGCATAACCAACACAGTTATAATAAGATACTTTTTACTTCTGTGATTACCTTGTATCTATGCCTCTGCAAACTGCCCCCTTATTTCAGTTCTTTTGACAGACATGCATTTTTAGCCAATCAGTGCTTGCTCTTAGGAGCTTCACGTGCCGGAGCTCAATGTTATCTATATGAAACACATGAACTAATGCCCTCTAGTGGTGAAAAACTGTCAAAATGCTTACCGATTAGAGGCAGTCTTCAAGGTCTAAGAAATTAGCACATGAACCTCCTAGATTTAGCTTTCAACTAAGAATACTAAGAGAACAAAGCAAAATTGGTAATAAAAGTAAATTGGAAAGTTGTTTAAAATTACTTGCCCTATTTAAATCATAAAAGATATTTTTTTTACTTTACTGTCCCTTTAATGGAAATACTTGTAAACAATTAGACTCCAGCAGGTAAAGTGGAACAAATTAAAGGGGAGTTTTGATTAAACTGTCCCTTTTAAATTTAACTCCTAAACATTAACACATTTTGTATTCCAATTTTAACTAAAAATATGATTTAAATCTCATTTTATTCTGGGGTGTTTTGTGTGCTCCTGTCTTAGTATATATCTTATTAATAAAATGAAGCTGTAATATAAACTGATGCTGGTCCTGGGGAAAAGTAAATTTTGCTACACTTTATTAAAGGGACAGTAAAGTAAAAAAAAAAAAAAACTTTCATGATTTAAACAACTTTCCAATTTACTTTTATTACCAATTTTGCTTTGTTCTCTTGGTATTCTTAGTTGAAAGCTAAATCTAGGAGGTTCATTTGCTAATTACTTCAGTCTTGAAGACTGCCTCTAATCTGAAAGCATTTTGACAGTTTTTCACCACTAGAGGACGTTGGTTCATGTGTTTCATATAGCTAACATTGAGCTCAGGCACGTGAAGCTCTTGGGAGTCAGCACTAATTGGCTAAAGATGCAAGTCTGTCAAAAGAACTGAAATAAGGGGGCAGTTTGCAGAGGCATAGACACAAGTTAATCACAGAGGTAAAAACTATATTATTATAACTGGGTGTTGATTATGCAAAATTGGGGAATGGGTAATAAAGGGATTTAGCTACCTTTTTAAACAAAAAAATTCTGGTGTTTACTGTTCCTTTAATGAATTAAATGGCCTTTCATTATCCCATATGTATCTTAAGTCTTATTAAAGCTCTATCTTTAGCAAACATTATCAATTACAAACCATTTGCTTCTTTCCCACCACAGAAAAAGCTGCATCATTGCCTCATGAGCAACGGAAACTGCATGCAGAAAAGGTAAGGTGTAAAATATTATTTTCAGCATAAAATGCCATTTAAAGGGATAGTAAAGTCAAAATTAAACTTTCATAATTCAGACAGAGCATGCAATTTTAAACAACTTTCTAATTTACTTATGTGATCAAGTTTGCTTTGTTCTTTTGGTATCTGTTATTGAAGAGTAAAACTAGGTAGGCTCATAAGAGCTCAGGAGTGTGCACTCTATGGCAGCAGTGCTTTGCAAGATTGTAATACAAAGCTACAAATAATGGTGTAGCTGCCCCCCTCAATACACTCCCCACCTCACCGTCCCAGATCCATTTCCAAAACACTTATTTCCACCCCTCCCTCACCCTTCTTCCCCCACCCTCCATGAATATTTATCACCCGCCCCTCGTGCATGAGCGCTCCCTCTGTTGGCACGCCCAAATCCGGAACTCATGTGCAGCGATGGGCTGCCCATCCGCCTCTCTCGTATCCCTCCCACGCCACCATCGATCAGCACCATCGCTCGCCGATGCTGAGGGGGCCACAGAGTAGGCCCCTCTGCCTCGGTTGCCTAAAAAAGGGTATTGCACGATGCCTCAACATCGAGGCATCGCTGCAATACTCTGGAAGCAATCGCTTTCGGTGCTTGAAACCCCAGAGGACGTGCCAGGCCCACCCTTGGTCATTAACTGACACCCAATGTAGGACGTGCCTGACACGTCCTCAGTCGCCAAGGGGTTAAGGAGCAGCTAGATTTGTTCTCATTGGCCTACTATGCCTTAAAGGGACAATTAAACACCTTTAGATGGTAATATAAAATAATAAATTGTATTTGTATAAAAAAAAGTCTGCAGTATACTTTCATTATTTATTTTGCCACGGTTTACTGTAATTCCATTCTGAAATTGTGAGCTTTTCAATTCCTGTTAGAAATGGAAATGCAGAACACTGTTATGTTCCCCACAGTCATTAGCTGCAGACTCTAGTGACCTATTTATAACTGACCCTAATTGGCCACAGCAGAGAAGGTAACACAAGTTACAACATGGCAGCTCCCAGTGTTTTATAGACACTCAAACTTTACACTTATTTTGTGAATATTTAAACAACTAATGAAACTATAAAAAATACATCTACATGTTGTTATTCTCCGACTAATCTTGTATTTGCATCATTCTATCTAGAATGTATTTAGTGTTTAATGTCCCTTTAATAAAGTCTGTATAGGCTGACATATACATCTGGGGCTCATTGTTCAGCTAAGGACTGGCTTTTATTTCCGTGCTGACTGATAAGTTGCAGGAAGTTCTCCTTTGTAATAGATACAAATGGTCTAAGAGAGGCTGCACCCTCGGTAGACACCATCCCACAGAACAGGTTTTCAGTTATGTTTGTCGCTAGTTTAGCACCACTCTCTTTCATGATTCAGATAGAGCGTGCAATTTTAAACAACCTTTCTAATTTTCTTCTGTTTTAAATTTTTCTTGGTATCTTTTGTTGAAAAGCAGGAACATAAGCTTAGGAGCCGGCCCATTTCTGGTGCCCTATATGGCAGTTTTGCAAGAATGTTATCCATTTACAAGAGCACTAGATGGCAGCACTATTTCCTGCCATGTAGTGCTCCAGACACCTACGTGGGTATCTCTTCAACATAGAATATCATGGGAAAGAAGCAAATTTGATAATAAACTCTCTTGAATTATATGCACTGTCTGAATCACAAAATATTTTGGGGGGTTTCATAGCCCCTTTAAGTGATAGTTGCAAGTTTAAAGAGTCACTAAGTTAAAATTAACTTTTGTTAAGGTTTTGTTTTAGTTGCATGTTTAAAGGGACAGTAAAGTCAAAATTAAGCTCATGATTTAGCATGCAATTTAAAACAAAACTATTATCAGACTGAGCACAGTCTTCATATTTACACTTTCTAAGGCACGTTATTGCGCATGTGCAAGAGTTGTCACAAGGTTAAATAGGCATTTCAGTGCAAAAAGTAAACTGCTATATAATATTATTATTATTAATCATTTGTAAAGCACATACATATTCTGCAGCCCTAGATCATTAGGTACATTATGCCATGGTATCATTTACAAAAAGACAAATACATAAATGATGAAGAGTCAGATGACCCTGTCTGTGAGCTACTATGGAGAGGATGTATTTGATTTTGTTTTCAATAAGCTCAAGTCTGATATAATTTCCGTTTTGGGAACGTTCTCTCTCTGGAACTGATACTTGCGATTTTGTGTTCGCAGGGGCGTTTCCAAGGAAGTTGTGCACTATTGGTTTGGAACAAAGTTCTGTTCTAATTAATATTATCGAACCTTCGGGTCGATTTTTCTTGGACCTTAGACAGTTTTGGGGTGTCCTTATACCAGGGAGGTACTGGTTGGGCGCTATCTGCTGTTCCTTGGGTTCATGTCACCCTCGTGGTGCTGATTATCCTGTCGGATTCTGAAAGTCACTTGGCCTATCGATATGGACTCCAGGCTCGGATTCTTCTACGAGGTATGGGGCCTGGTGCGTAGATCCAACGCTTCTGAGAGGAAGGTTGGGAGTTATATAAACTGGCCTTTTTAGGGGCCTATGGCCACTCCACCCTGAATGTGCCCGATATCATCTGATCTTGGAAGCTAAGCAGGTTTGGGCCTGGTTAGTACTTGGTTGGATCAAGGTGCTACAATTTGCTTGAGTTACGTGACAGACTTTTTCAAAACGTCATCGGGGTTCCTAAGGGTCCCTGGGGACTCAGAACCGTAGTTTTCCATTTCTGTAGTGTTTGGAGATGTGAATGACCTCCGGAGGTCTGGTATTCCGGGTGATGGACAATTTTTGTCTTCACTTGCGGTATTTTCCAGATGTCGACTCTTGTAGCCTAGATGCATTCCTTTTGCGGTGGCAGAGTTTTTTCCTTTCCATTTTGGGTTGGATCATCTGTTCTGGAAGTGCGGAGCATGTCCTTCTTCCTTTTTTTTTTTTTTCTCAGCGTTTCGTTTGCTCCAGTGCGTGGAGTGCAGGGGTCACCCTGCCTTTTCTGCCAGGAGTTGCAAGGCTCCCATTGTTATTTCTGTTGCAGGGATTTCGGGAGACCGATCCGCTAAGGATTTCTGGAGACTGTCTTCTTCTCAATCTAAGAACGGCCCCTTGTCATACCATGGTTTTTAAACTCTTGGGTGCTATCCTTCGACCTTATGCAGATCTAGCTTTTTGGGCTTGAGGGTAGGAGGTCCGTGGTCAGTCACAGACTTTTGCCTTTCTGTGGTCTGGAAAATGACCTTCCTCTTCACCAGTGGGTGCATCAGGTCATTCGGTCTCTCTACAGAGGATAGCCTTGCAATCCAAGGGTACTGGTTGCCCATTTCTTCAATTGGTCAGGAGTTTTTTTTTTCAAACTCATGGGTTTGAGGCTGTTGCTAGGTAATCTTAGTCTACGGACTCTAGGTCGACGGACTAGATGGTGGACAGCTCTGTCCTGAGGGCGCTCCTACCATGGGCGGCAGCTATAGATTCCTCAGGAAGTTAAATCTTTCGATCAGTTCCGTTTTTCGAGGACTCTGGCTTAGGACCACGTCTCTTGCCTGGAACGGGCATGGACGGTTCCCTCGCGTGTACTTTTGAGGGTGGGGTTTCTGACTCTCATGGGAGATTACGGTCTGCCTGAGGCTTAAAGGGACATGAAACCCAAAAATGTTTTCATGATTTAGACAGAGCATACAATTTTAAACAACTTTCCGATTTACTTCTATTTAATTTGCTTCCTTCTCTTGTTATCCTTTGCTGAAAAGTTTATCTAGGCAAGCTCAGGAGCAGCAGAGAACCTAGGTTCTAGCTGTTGATTGGTGCCTGCATATATATATTTATTGCGATTGGCTCACCCATGTGTTCAGTTAGAAACCAGTAGTGCATTGCTGCTCCTTCAGCAAATGATTCCAATAGAAATAAACAGATTAGATAATAGAAGTACATTAGAAAGTTGTTTGAAATTGTATTCTCTATCTGAATCATGAAAGAAAATGTTGGGGTTTTATGTCCCTTTAAGTTTGAGGTCTCAATGACGGGTCCATACTTATCTTCTGGGACATTTGTGCTTCCTTGTAGACTCCAGTTGTCGTTTCAACTGAGCTGGCGATATTGGCCGAAGGGTCCCGCCTATATTGGTAGGGTGGTGTTACCGTTGCTTTGCTCCCTTTTCTTCTCACCTAGGGTGGGGAATGGGTTCTTGCGTGTTCTCCTTGACTTGGAGGTACCTCAGAATCTGTGAAGACCCGTGGGTCCTTGTTTTTCTCGCCACGTAGGTTTTTTTTTCCCCTTCCTGGCGTACTTAGAATCATGGAACTGGATTCTGGTATTAGGATGCTGGGGGTCAGAGTACTTCTTCCCTGGGGTAGTGTTCCTTCTTCTGGAAGGCCGTAGTGTCGGACCCAAGCACGAAGTTACCTGTCATGGCTCATGGAGCATGCCAGTTTTAGTAGCGGTCAGAGTTCTACTCTGGGGTTTTGATCCCTTGTTGATCCATCCCTTTTCTTCCATTCTGGGACTCTTGTTTTAGGTCTTTAACTAGCCTTTGGGCTGGTACCGTTTTATACTGGAGGGAAGGTCGGGGATTGGTCTGCTCTGTGCAGTGTTGACCGTTTACTATTATTGAGTTTGTACTCCCCTTTGGTGGGGGTCTCTTGGTGCCCATCTTCTACTGGTAGCGTCTGCTGCTGGGATGGGACGCTCCTGGGAGTCCGGAAAATTCTGGTCGGAAGCTGTTGAGATTTTTCGGCACTTCTGGTGGGATGAGTCCCACGGTGGCTTAGGGTCAGCTTTGCTGCTTGGTACTTAGTCATTGTCGGTTCTTGATACAGGTGGCTCTGTGTTTACTTGGAGAGCTCTTTTTTTTTTTTTTTTTTTTTTTAACTGCTAGGACAGTTATCCTGGGTCTGCTTGTCTATGCTTGTCTAACCTGATGGGTTTTTACTTGGCTATGATGCAATAAGGACCTCGCGGTTTTCTGGAACACCATATGTGGTATGGTGCTGTGTAAGGGATGAGGGTGGCCTTCTGGTCATCCTAGTGATGGTTTTTTCCTGAGTATGGACTTATTTTTCTGTCCTTGTCCTCTAGGGAGTTCTTTTCCCTGGGCAGTGGTCCTGTGGCAACCTTGGGTTGCTCTAAATTTGATTGAGCCCGTGTTGGATGGTCCTTTGGATCTCTTATGGGGTCCTTTATTCTCCCCCTTGGGGGTAGATAGAGGTTTTTGACTTTTAAAAGTACTTTTCGTGGGAGTCGGGAGCCGCTGGGCTGGCTCCTCGAAGGCTTTTGTGCTCAGCAAACTCTGGGTCTGAGTAGTCTCTAGCACGGCTTTGCAGGTTATGTAACTGATGAGCAGTTACCTGGGCTTCCAGTTTTTCCCTTGTTGTTAAGAGTTTTTGTAGGGTGTTGGGTAATTTCAGGCTGTGGTGCCTTTCGAAGGGGCCGCCTTTTTGCACCCGCCCTTTGTTTGTCTTTAGTGTCCTTTAGCTTGGGTATTGTTCTCCCAAAAGTAATGAATGCAGCTGTGGACTCTTCCCGTCAGAAGAAAAAGAAAATTATCAGGTAAGCATAATTCGTTTTTCTTCTTAAACGGGAAGAGTCCACAGCTCCCGCCCGCGTTTTATCTATGAGGCGGCAGTAACATTTTTTGTTCTTCTGGCACCTTTTTCACGCTGATATTTCTCCTACTGTTCCTTGTTCCCTTGGCAGAATGACTGGGGGGGGAGGTTTTTAAGCCTTTGGCTGGGGTGTCTTTGCCTCCTCCTGGTGACCAGGTTCTGAATTCCCAAAAGTAATAAATGCAGCTGTGGACTCTTCTCCGTCAGAAGAAAAGAAAATTATCAGGTAAGCATAATTTGTTTCTTTTTAATGACACGATGAGTCCACGGATCATCTTAATTACTATTGGGAATACCACTCCTGCCCTGCAGGAGGCGGCAAAGAGCACCACAGCAAAGCTGTTAAATATCCCTTCCCTCCCAACCCAGTCATTCTCTTTGCCTATGTTAAGTGCAAGGAGGTGGTAAATTAGGTGTTAGAAAAAGATTCTTCAATCAAGAGTTTATTATTTTTTAAAGTAGTGCAAGATTGTGCTGCTTTGTCCTAGGGTGAAGCCGTAGACCATATCAGTCTCTTCAGTAGAGCAGTGGTGGCTTTAGAGCAATGGGAACTTGTGGGACATAATTCACACTGCGCCTCACATATTCTGAGGCTGCCCTTACACTGAAAACCTGAGGGATATTACTCAGGACTTTCGTTTATTTGCAGGTCCATGTGAGGGAGAGGACCTCTCAACCCTGGGAACTACCTTGCTGTCAGGCAGAAGATGAGGTAAGTGGTGACTTTATTTCTGGGGGTATAAAGAAAACTGAGAAAAAGTTTGGGCACTTTATTTTTTATACAGACCTCATTGGAATTGGGCTCTTTGAAAGGGTTACAGAGAGAGATTATCCTAGCGTATTAGGGGAGTAAGGGACACTATGGCAGCTTGGACGCAGGCACTGGGGCTGAATGTGACAGGTGACTCATCTCCCAGCGGTTTCATGACTAATAATAACCGACCGGGAGATTACATATTGACAACGATGAGCGGTTTCTGCAGAGAGCGAGCTCAGTGTGAGGTTGTTTCACTGTAAAATTTTAGTAATCGGATTAAGAAGCTACCTAAACAAAAGATGCTGACCAATCTGCTAATTTTAGTCAGACTATTTGCGCTTGGGAGACAGCACCTCTTTTTTAGCACTTCCGGTTATCATAAGGAAAGGAGATTTTTAGATCAGAGTGGTTGCGCTTAGAGAAAGCGCTACAGCTGAGTCAGGAATTTGTGTAGAAGGGCTGACAGGCACCTCAGCTGGGTTAAGCTGAGGTGGAGGGGGGTTTGCAATTCTCAAATATCTCATGTACCTATTTAGCCTTAGCCATTTCTGCCCACTTAATAAACAAGTTTCTCTTTAAAATTTAAAGAGACAGTAACGTTTTTTTTTTATGTGTTAATTTTTATGAATAAAGGTTAAGACTTTTATTGATTAATCATCCATATGTGAGTCAGATTGGTCCAAGAGACCCCACAAAGTGTCTCCTTATGTTTTTGAAACAAATGTGAAACTACCAATCCTTTTCTTTGTTCCTTATGTTGTGAGAACTTTTCTATAAGGATAAAGCTCAAGTCTCCACAAAATTTTATAACCCACACATGCAGTGCCCTGTGCTTCCTCGCAAACTCCATCTGGAGTTACTTTGCAAGACATTGCTACTCTAATGTTATTGGAGATATCGATTATATTGTCTGCCTTTCCCATTCTACAGGGAAGACGCTTGATGAAATGTATTTAATCAGATAAACAGTACTAACTATTCCGGATGTTTCTTCCCTGAAGCCTGAAAGAGGAAGATACTTCGGTAGTATATAAGGGGAAAATTTCAGACTGGGTAAGACCTTTATCTGATACTGAAGTTGTTTCTTTCAGTTTAAGCTTGAACACCTCCGTTTGCTACCCAAGGAGGTTCTATCTATTCTGAACGACTCCAACATGATTGGCGTAGTCAATCCTAATCAGTACAGTAAAACTAAACAAGTAATTTTGGTACCAGAAAGAGACCAGGTACCCCTTTTTTCTCCATCTCCTAACTTTTAGGGATGCTTCCTATGTCAGACTCTATTGAGGAGTCTTGGCGGACGGTTCCCTAGGAGGTAAAAGAATGTATGTACACTAGGGTTTACAATGACTACCTGCAGTGGTAACATCACTAGTGCGGCAGCATAATGGATTAATGTGTTGTCTATTTCTATTGGACAGACACTTCCCTCATAAAAATCCAGGACTGGATAGGGGCCTTGAAGTTATCCAACTTCTGTTCTACAGATGTTTGCCTTCAGGGGATGTTAAGATTTCAGGCTTCCTACAATGACCCGCAGTGTGTTAGGGTTAAGATCCTGGTCTGCGGCTGTCTCATTTAAGTCTACATTTTTGGGGGATTCCTTACAAGGGAAAGACCTTGTTTGGACCTGGTTTGACGGAGATAACTCTGATATTACGTGAGGTAAGGGCTATCCCTCCCTCAGGATAAGAGAAATAAATCGGACGTCAGAGTAATTTTATTTCCTATTGAATTTTTAAGGAAAATTCTTCTACCCCCTCTACCAAGTGGGAGCAGTCCAAGCCTTCCTGGAGACCCAATCAGTCTTGGAATAGGGGAATGCAGTTCAAAAAGGCCTGCTGTTGAATCAAAGGTCCACTCAGCCTTTTATCCTTCTAAGGCTTTTCTTCCTCGTTTAAAAAGTAGATACAAACTGGAGTTTAAGATTTTTCCTCCCGGGGGCAGGTTTTGCCTTCAAGATCTTCTGCAGACCGGACAGAAAGAGAGGCATTCTTACACTTGTATGGAACTTCTCCGACCTGGGAGTGATAGTTTCTGTTCCAAAGCAGGAACGAGGTCTGGGTTTCTACTCAGTTCTGTTTGTGGTTCCCAAGAGGGAACCGTCAGACTAATTTTATTCATGAGTCTAATCAAGATGGAAACTATTAGTTCCATTCTTCCTTTGGCCCAAGAGAGGGTCAGTTAATGACAACAGTGGAATTAAAGGACGCGTTCCTACATTTTCCTATTCACAAGGATCATCACAAGTTTTTAAGGTTTGCCTTTCTAGTCAAACACTTCCAATTTGTGGCTCTTCCTTTTGGTCTTGCTACAGCTCCCAGAATTTTCTCAAAGGTTCTGGGTTCGCTGTTGGCGGTGCTTCAGGTTACGGGGCATTGCAGTGGTGGTCTATCTGGACGAAATCCTGGTCCAGGTGCCATCCTTTCTACAAGCAAGATTCCTCACAGCAATATTGTCTTCCTTCCTGCAATCTCACGGTTGGAAGGTAAATTTTGAAAAAAGCTGCTTAGTTCCAAACACAAGGGTATCTTCCTTAGGAACATTAGCTTCCCTATCAAGGTAGTTTTTTCTGACAGAAGTCAGGAATTCAAAGATTTAGATTCTGATCTAGTTCTGCTGTCCACTCCTTGGCCATCAGTGGCTCAGTGCATGGAGGTATCAGGCTGATAAAGGCGGCATTGGACATCAACCCGTTTGTTCGGTTTCACCTCAGACCTCTGCAGTTAAACATGCTCAAGCAATGGAACGAAGATTATGCGGACTTGTCTCCTCAAATAATACTAGAGCAGGAGATAAGGGATTCTTTTCAATGGTGGTTGCCTCTGGATCATCTCCCCCAGGGAACCTGCTTTCGCAGACCATCTTGGGTGATTATGACGACAGATGCCAGCCTTCTAGGATGGGGAGTAGTCTGGGGCTCCCTAAAGGCTCAGGGAGTTTGGACTCGGTCAGAGTCTGTTCTACCCATAAACATTCTGGAGCTGAGAGCGATCTTCAATGTTCTTCTGGCCTGGAGTTAGCCTAGTTCCAGTTTATCAGGTTCCAGTCGGACAACATAACTTCAGTGACTTACATCAATCATCAGGGGAGAACGAGGAGTTCCTTAGTGATGATAGAGGTAACCAACATAATTCAGGGGGCGGAAGCCCACTCTTGCTGTCTGTCGGCGATCCTCATCCCAGGGGTGGACAACTGGGAGGCGGACTTCCTGAGCAGCCAGACTTTTCATCTGGGGGAGTGGGAACTCCATCCGGAAGTGTTTTCCAGCCTGATTCTCAGATGGGGTCAGCCGGAATTGGATCTCGTGGCATCTCGGCAGAATGCCAAGCTTCCGAGATACGGGTCGAGGTCCAGGGACCCTCAGGCGGTACTGATGCCCTGGCGGAGCCTTGGACCTTCAATTTAGCATACCTATTTCTTCTGTTTGCTTTTCTTCCTCGAGTCATTGTTCGAATCAAGCAAGAGAGGGCCTCGGTGATCCTCATTGCACCAGCTTGGCCTCGAAGGATTTGGTATGCGTATCTGGTGGACATGTCATCTCTGCCACCTTGGAATTGTCAGTTGAGGAAGGACCTTCTACTTCAAGAACTTTTCCTTTATCCTACTCTAGTTTCCCTGAAACTGACTGCTTGGAGATTGAACACTTATTTTTATCCAAGCGGTCATTGAGACCATGATTCAGGTTCGTAAACCTGTAACTAGAAAGATTTACCATGAGATAGGGCGTAAATAGCTTTATTGGTGTGAATCCAAGGGCTACTCTTGGAGTAGAGTTATGATTCCTAGAACTTTGTCTTTTCTCCAAGAGGATTTGGAGAAAGGATTATCTACAAGTTCCCTAAGGGGTCAAATCTCTGCCTTATCTATTTTGTGATGTTCCAGATGTGCAATCCTTTTGTCAGGTTTTGATCAGGATCAGGCCTGTGTTTAAGTCAGTTACTCCTCCATGGAGTCTTAATTTGGTTCTCAAAGTTCTGCAAGGGGCTCCGTTTGAGCCTATGCATTACTTAGATATTAGGTTGTTATCTTGGAAAATTTTATTTCTTGTAGCTCTTCTGCTCGTAGAGTGTCAGAGCTCTCGGCATTGCAGTATGAGTCCACTTACCTTATTTTTCATTCAGATAAGGTAGTTTTACGTACTAAATTGGGATTCTTCCTAAAGTGGTTTCTGATCGGAAAATTAATCAGGAGATTGTTGTTCCTGCCTTGTGTCCTAATCCTTCTTTTCAGAGGGAACGGCTTTTGCAGAATTTGGACGTGGTTCGTGCCTTAAAATTTTATCTGCTGTCAACTAAGGACTTTCTTCAGTCCTCTGCCTTGTTTGTGTTTTTTTCAGGAAAACGTAAGGGTCTGAGGGCTACGGCTACTTCTCTTTCTTTTTGGCTGTAGAGTATCATTCGTGCATATGAGACTGCTGGCCAGCAGCCTCTAGAGAGAGTTAAGGCTCATTCCACGAGGGCTGTTGCTTCCTCGTGGGCATTCAAAAATGAGGCTTCTGTGGAACGGATTTGCAAGGCTGCGACTTGGTCTTCTCTTCATACCTTTTCAAAATTTGACACTTTTTTTCCTCGGCTGCGGCCGCTTTTGGGAGAGTTCTTCAAGCAGTGGTGCCTTCCGTTTAGGTTCCCTGTCTTGTTCCTCCCGTATCATCTGTGTACTCTAGCTTGGGTATTGATTCCCAATAGTAATTAAGATGATCCGTGGTCTCATCGTGTCATTAAAAAGAAAACAAAATTTATGCTTACCTGATAAATTTATTTCTTTTTTGACACGAGTCCTGTTTTTTAAGACAGGTTGTTGGTTATTATAAACTTCAGAGACCTCTGCACCTTGTTTCTTCCTTTCTCTCCTTTAGGGAGGGGATATTGAACAGCTTTGCTGTGGTGCTCTTTGCCGCCTCCTGCAGGGGAGGAGTGGTATTCCCAATAGCAATTAAGATGATCTGTGGACTCATCGTGTCAAAAAAGAAATACATTTATCAGGTAAGCATAACTTTTCTTTTTTTTAGTTTAAAATGTAGGTGCTATCTTGACTTCCATGTCCCTTTTAAACCATTCTCCCTTTTGTAATCTTAGAAAGTGTAATTTCTCACCCTTTAATATGTATACTAAACCGGTGTAACGAAGTCTCCTTTAGGTTAATCATGTCTCTCAGATATTGATTCTCAACTCGCTACACATGATTAGTTGTGTTGTCTTTGTTCACTTAGGTTGCTAAAGCATTTTGGATGGCGATAGGAGGAGACCGTGATGAGATTGAAGGCCTTTCTTCTGAGGAGGAAAACTGAACAAACTCTAGTGATAATGACCAATAAGCTGCAGAGCAGGAGGGAGATGCTGTGGTTCCTGTGATGAAGAGACTTCCCCCTTGTGTGCACACAGTGTTAGCACTAAACCATCTCATAATTCTTGTTGTCTTTTCCATTTGGTCTTTGTGGTCATAGCAGCGGTATATTTATTAGAACAAACGTTTGTTTAATAAACTATTTTATATTCATTAAAGTGCCAACTCTGTGCATGAGCTTTCTTGTGCAGATTTAAACCCAAGGGGGATAAATATAATATTAAAATACTCCTTTGACGTCTTTAATTAGGGTATTTCTTTCTTAGAACTTGGCTATGGAATGTTATTACTTCTAGAATTAAATAAAACGTTTATTTGTGTTTTTGTTAAATTTAAGGGATAGTCTAGTCAAAACTAAACTTTCATGATTCAGATCAGATAAGACATGCAATTTTAAACAACTTTCTAATTTATTTGTATCTTCAAATGTGCTTTGTTCTAAACCTAGGTAGGCTTATATGCTGATTTCTAAAACCTTGAAGGCCGCCTCTTATCTCAGTACATTTTAACAGTTTTTCACAGCTAGACATCACTAGTTCATGTGTGCCATATAGATAAGGGGGAGTTACCTAGGAGTCAGCAATGATTGGCTAAATTGCAAGATTGTAAAAAGCACTGAGATAAGGGGCAGTCTGTAGAGGCTTAGATACAAGGTATTCACAGAGGTAAAAAGTATTAATATAACAGTGTTGGCTATGCAAAAACTGGGAAGTGGGTAATAAAGGGATTATCTATTGTTTTAAACAATAAAAAAAATCTGTAGTAAACTTTCCTTTTAAAGACACAATTGATTAAGCCAACTGAAATGCATATGGATTCCTAATACAAAGGTTATCACGTAAATTATTATGGGTCACTGAGCAGTTTCTATATTGTTGCTGCGCATGTCTTGTATGTGCTGGGAGAAACCTCAACAAAGTCTATTTTTGCTACATTATTTAATAAATTTTTAATTCTTTCAAGTAGGACTGTCTCCCATTAGAGCAGACACCATCTTCATGCAGTTAATAAAGATATTTAGCTACGTGATGGTGGGGAGGAATGTTACTTCCTGTCCACACTTTGCATTGCTCTTCACACACACCAAAACTGTGATACTAAGATAAGCAAACAATTTATTTTTAAAGACACGATGAGTCCACGGATCATCATCCTTACTTGTGGGATTACGCCTCCTGGTCAGCAGGAGGAGGCAAAGAGCACCACAGCAGAGCTGTTATATAGTTCCTCCCTTCCCTCCCACTCCAGTCATTCTCTTTGCCTGTGTTAGTGATAGGAGATGGCAAAGTGAGGTGTTACTTTTTGATTCTTCAATCAAGAGTTTTTTATTTTAAAAACAGTGCCAGATTGTGCTGTTTTATTTAGGGTGTAGCCGTAGTCCATATCAGTCTCTACAGAAGAGCAATTGGTGGCTTTAGAGCAATGGGAACTGGTGGGACATAATTCTCACTGTGCCTCCCATATGATTATGCTGCCCTTTTGATGATAGCCTAAGTGATATCTAAATCAGGCCCTATCTGTTTCCACAGGGCTATGGGAGGGAGAGGACCTCCTACACCTGATGGAGCTGTCTTGCTGTCAGACAGCGTTGAGGTAAGTGCAGTTTCTTGTGATTCTGGGACACTTGGTTAAGCTCAGAGGGGACTCTGCACTCATAAGTTAAAGCTTTAGTTCTCTGGGATTTAAGACTCTTCAGATGAAGGGGGTTTCCCATGAAGACAGCATGGGTACTTAAACTGGGCTAGGCTAAGGGGACTCTACCGGACATTTTTTATTATTAATCTCCCGGTACGGACTGTATAGATGTCCACGAGGGGCGGGGCTTATGTTTGTGCGCTTCTTAGATGTTGCCCAGTTTACTTGACACTTGTTCTGGTTTTACTAGGAACGCAGCTGCTACGTAGTTCTCTGGGCAGGGTGCTGAACCGCATGGTTAAAAAAGGAGCGGGTCCAGATCTGGTAGGGGGTAGACTTTCCTTTTTTATTCAGGCTTGGGTGCGAGATGTTCAGGATCCCTGGGCTATAGAAATAGTGTCTCAGGGATACAAACTGGAATTCAGAAATTCCCCCCCAGGGAAGATTTCTTCTTTCAAGATTATCTGCAGACCAGATAAAAAGAGAGGCGTTCTTACATTGTGTAAAGGACCTCTTTCATGAGGGTAATTTGTCCCGTTCCAATACAGGAACAGGGACAGGGTTTTTATTCAAATCTGTTTGTAGTTCCCAAGAAGGAGGGAACCTTCAGACCTATCCTAGACCTCAAGAGTCTAAACAAGTTTCTCAGGGTTCCATTGTTCAAAATGGAAACTATTTGTACCATTCTTCCATTGATCCAGGAGGGTCAATTTATGACAACAGTAGATCTAAAGGATGCATATCTTCATGTTCCTATCCACAGAGATCATCACAAATTCCTGAGGTTTGCCTTCCTGGACAAACACTTTCAGTTTGTGGCTCTTCCTTTTGGTCTAGCCACGGCACCCAGAATTTTCACAAAGGTTCTGCGGTCTCTGCTAGCGGTTCAAAAACCACGTGGCATTGCAGTGGCGCCTTATCTGGACGATATTCTAATCCAGGCATCATCTTCTCAGCAAACAAGATCCCATACTGACATTGTGCTATCCTTCCTGAGAACTCACGGGTGAAAGGTAAATCTGGAAAAGAGTTTAATTCCGCAGACAAGGGTTTATTTCTTAGGAACTCTAATCGACTCCATATCCATGAAGATTTTTCTGACAGAGGTCAGAAAGTCAAAGATTCTGAATACATGTCGAACACTTCATTCCACTTCTCGGCCATCAGTGGCTCAATGCATGGAGGTAGTCGGTTTGATGGTAGCGGCAATGGACATCACACCGTTTGCACGGTTTCATCTCAGGCCTCTGCAGTTAAACATGCTAAGGCAATGGAATGGAGATTATACGGATTTGTCTCCTCGAATAACCCTAGAACAAGAGACAAGGGACTCTCTTCAATGGTGGTTGTCTCTGAATCATCTGTCCCAGGGGACGTGCTTTCGCAGACCATCATGGGTTATTGTGACAATGGACGCCAGCCTTTTATGTTGGGGAGCAGTTAAAGGCTCAGGGAGTGTTGACTCGGACAGTGTCTCTCCTTCCCATCAATATCCTAGAGTTGAGAGCAATCTTCAATGCTCTTCGAGCCTGGCCTCAGTTGGCTTCGGCTCAATTCATCAGATTCCAGTCGGACAACATAACGACAGTGGCTTACATCAATCATCAGGGAGGAACAAGGAGTTCCTTAGCGATGACCGAAGTAGCAAAGATAATCCAGAGGGCGGAGACTCATTATTGTCATATGTCGGCAATCCACATCCCAGGAGTGGAGAACTGGGAAGCGGATTTTCTGAGCAGACAGACTTTTCATCTGGGAGAGTGGGAACTCCATCCAGAAATATTTTCCAGGCTGATTCTCAGATGGGGTCAGCCGGAATTGGATCTCATGACGTCTCGTCAGAATGCCAAACTCCCGAGATACAGGTCCAGGGATCCCCAGGCCGAGCTAATAGATGCCTTAGCGGTTCCTTGGTCCTTCAACCTAGCATACCTATTTCCCCCGTTTTCTCTTCTTCCCCGGGTTATTGCTCAGATCAAACAGGAGAAGGTGTATGTGATCCTCATCGCTCCTGCGTGGCCTCGCAGGATTTGGTATGCCGACTTGGTAGACATGTCATCTCTGCCTCCCTGGACACTTCCATTGAGGAAGGATCTTCTCATTCAGGGACCCTTCCTTCACCCGAATCTAGTTTCTTTGAAGCCAACTGCTTGGAGATTGAACGCTTGATTCTATCCAAGCGAGGTTTCTCTGATTCGGTCATAGATACCTTAATTCAGGCACATAAACCTGTAACTAGGAAGATTTACCATAAGATATGGCGTAAATATCTTTATTGGTGTGACCTAAGGGCTACTCCTGGAGTAGAGTTAGGATTCCTAGGATTTTGTCTTTTCTCCAAGAAGGATTGGAGAAGGGATTATCGGCGAGTTCCCTAAAGGGCCAGATCTCTGCTTTATCTATTTTGTTATACAAACGTCTGGCAGATGTTCCAGATGTTCAATCTTTTTGTTAGGCCTTGACTAGAATCAGACCTGTTTTTAAACCAATTGCTCCTCTATGGAGTTTGAATTTAGTTCTTAAAGTTGTTCAAGGGGATCCGTTTAAACCTATGCATTCTATAGATATTAAGTTATCGTGGAAAGTTTTTTGTTTCTTGTTGCCATTTCTTCTGCTCGAAGAGTGTCTGAGCTTTCGGCATTACAATATAATTCACCTTACCTTATTTTTCATTCCGATAAGGTGGTGTTACGTACTAAACTTGGTTTTCTTCCTAAGGTTGTTTCAGACAAGAATATTAATCAGGAGATTGTTGTTCCTTCCTTGTGTCCTCATCCTTCTTCTCAGAAGGAGCGTCTTCTACACAATTTTGACGTAGTACGTGCTTTAAAATTTTACCTTCATGCAACTAAGGATTTTCGTCAATCCTCTTCTCTGTTTATAATTTTTTCTGGAAAACTTAAGGGTCAGAAAGCTACGGCTACCTCTTTTTTTTCTTTTTTGCTGAAGAGTATCATCCGCTTGGTATGTGAGACTGCTGGACAGCAGCCTCCTGAACGAGTTACGGCTTATTCCACTAGGGCTGTTGCTTCCTCATGGGCATTCAAAAATGCTTTGGTTGAGTAGATTTGTAAAGCTGCAACTTGGTCTTCTCTTCACTCTTTTTCTAAATTTTACAAATTTGATACTTTTGCCTCGGCTGAGGCTGCTTTTGGGAGAAAGGTTCTTCAAGCAGTGGTGCCTTCCGTTTAGGTTCCCTGTCTTGTCTCTCCCTTATCATCCGTGTACTCTAGCTTTGGTATTGTATCCCACAAGTAAGGATGATGATCCCTGGACTCATTGTGTATTTAAAAAGAAAATTTATGCTTACTTGATAAATTTGTTTAGACACGATGAGTCCACGGCCCGCCCTGTTCTATGAGACAGGTTATTAATTTTTGGAAACTTCAGACACCTCTGCACCTTGGCTTTTCCTTTCTCTTCCTAACTTTGGTCGAGTGACTGGAGTGGGAGGGAAGGGAGGAGCTATATAACAGCTTTGCTGTGGTGCTCTTTGCCTCCTCCTGCTGACCAGGAGGTGTAATCCCACAAGTAAGGATGATGATCCGTGGAATTTTCTTTACCAAACTATTTAGTCGTAAGCATCCCCCCCCCAAAAAAAAAAAGTATTTTATATTTATTTGCTTTGAGGGGGGGTGTCCATGTATTAAGAGATCTATGAGTGGCATTTTTCTTTTAAGGGGGGGGGGGGTTATTCCATGCTTAAAGGGACAGTCTAGTCCAAATAAACTTTTATGATTCAGTTAGGGAATGTAATTTTAAACAATTTTTCAATTTACTTTTATCACCAATTTTGCTTTGTTCTCTTGGTATTTTTAGTTGAAAGCTAAACCTAGGAGGTTCATATGCTAATTTCTGAGCTCTGGCCTCTTCTCTTAGGGCATTTTGATAGTTTTTCACCATTAGAGGGTGTTAGTTCATGTGTGTCAGATAACACTTTGCTCATGGAGTTCAGGTGAGCCAGCTCTGATTGGCTAAAATGAATGTTTGTCAAAAGAACTGAAATAAGGGGGCAGTTTGCAGAGGTTTAGATACAAGGTAATCACATAGGTAAAAAGTGTATCAATATAACTATTGGTTATGCAAAACTAGGGAATGGGTAGTAAAGGGATTATCTTTTTAAACAATACAAATTCTAGTGTAGACTGTCCCTTTAATTCATTAGAATGTGTTTACAGAAAGAAAAGAGAAGGGCGCCTCCTAGTGTAGCCAATTTTTATAAGGGAGATAATGCAAAAGTAAGCATACTCACAATGTGGAAAGGCAAAGGTAATGCCTAGATGAGCAATCTGGGAACTTCACAGTGTCCCAGCTGACTGTGCACTATGCTTAGAGGGCTGCTCCTCCCAAATGCAGAAGGGATATCTGTATTCTGAAAATCAAGAGCAAAAAACAAGAGGGCGACCCCTAGTGCAGATCAATGATGAACCAATGGTGAAAATCTGTTAGTACTGACGAATGGATACTCACAAGATGAATTGCACCCTGAAGTGCAAATATGGCATACTAGGAATATTATAGTGTCCTAGTGCACAAATCCAACCCAAAAGAGGCACTGTCGTGATGACAAATGGACTTTAGGTATATGAGATGGACATCAGGATGGTGGAAAAGATAAAGAGAACTCCAGTATCGATAAAAAAATATTTAATAAAAAGATAAAAAATGTACATACACAGATCAACAATGATATCTGTTTGTAAAATTGCTACGCGTTTCTAAGCGTTAACCACGCTTTTTCCTCAGGCAAATGATTTTGCCTGAGGAAAAAGCGTGGTTAACGCTTAGAAACGCGTAGCAATTTTACAAACAGATATCATTGTTGATCTGTGTATGTACATTTTTTATCTTTTTATTAAATATTTTTTTATCGATACTGGAGTTCTCTTTATCTTTTCCACCATCCTGATGTCCATCTCATATACCTAAAGTCCATTTGTCATCACGACAGTGCCTCTTTTGGGTTGGATTTGTGCACTAGGACACTATAATATTCCTAGTATGCCATATTTGCACTTCAGGGTGCAATTCATCTTGTGAGTATCCATTCGTCAGTACTAACAGATTTTCACCATTGGTTCATCATTGATCTGCACTAGGGGTCGCCCTCTTGTTTTTTGCTCTTGATTAGAATGTGTTTGTTGCTTTAGTGATCTACGCTTAGTACTTGTTTAGTGTCAGGAGAGAGGTTACATACATAAGTAAAGTCTGCTTTGAGGGCCACAAGATGATTGGTGGTGGTGTGGTTAAATGCATAGTAAGCTCATCTCATTTAAGCTAAAATACATTAGAATGCCCCTTTAAAGGGACAAACTCTTTTGAGGTTGTAATATGTAGTAAATTTAATTCTGAAAAGTGTCGGTAAAAGTGCAGACTTAACTGCTATATTCCACACTGGCATTGATTGTACACTCTGACCCATTTATAACCGTCTCTAATTCGCCTCAGAGAAGGAAACCTAGGTTACAACATGATTGGGTCCATTGCTTTTTTTTCTCTCTCTCAATGTTTAAACTCTTATAACCCTAATCTGTATATTCTTTTCAGATTAAGCTCTGCTTTACAAACATCATTTAATCTAGCATGTATTTACTGTTTTATGACAATTTAAAGGCCAGTAGTTACTGTTAAACTAGTTTTCAATGACTGTATGCATTGAATGTGTGTAAATTTACTTCTTTATTTTTGTGTATAAAATAAAGTTTGGCCAATTGAAACCACAACCCATTTAAATTAGCTGAGCTTGCAGGAAGGTTCGACAACCGTATCTTATCCCTGTATACATAAATGCCAGTTCCTAGGTGCTAAAATTTTCAACTGCCCTTTCACAGACTCACCGGAATGATGAAAATACAGCTGCTTCTAAAGTTATAGTTTACAGCTGTATTTTCTGTAGAAAAACTAGTATTCATATTTTCACTATAAAGGTGGTTGATTCAACAGGCAGCAGTAGCTATTTCACTTTACAAATCACAAATTTACCTTCATTTTGTTAACTGTTTACTACAGCAGATGAAATCGACTCTTAAAGGGGAGAAAATGTACAACATCCCTTCAAGAACTATTTTTGTAGTAATTTGTGGATTTCCGTAGCTATCTGTAAATGCCCTAACTTAAAGTTTTGCGTCACGTAAATATGAAACCAGTGTGGTTATGTTTATTTCTATTGAAAACTCCACTGCTTTAAATCACTCAGTAGTTAAACTAAGTGTTGTACAGACAGTAAAATGTAGGTAACCCCTTTTGCCAATTACAGCTACATAAATTGGATCTGTTATCTATTAGGCCAAAATGAGCTATTGGAAAGAATTATGTCACTGCTGTGCATTTAATTAGCAAATCTGCAGAGAGTAGCACGCTTTATTTATGAGTGTGTTATTTTCCCCGTTTCCCTCTGTTGGAGCCATCAACATTTGATAATCCTTTTTGGGGGATTTTTTTTCCACAATTGGAGTCCCATTTTGGGGTTTTTCTAGTTTTATTTTAGAATGTGTTACTCAGAGTATGATGTAACTGGAAACAAAGCATTTTATACATGGGAGCGTGGTTCCAACACGATCTGTCCTCAATCTTTCCCTGGCGTTCAGAGTTCCCCGCTCTGGACACAATTTTATTACAATATACTTGGAAATGAAAAGTGGAAAGAAGTAAAATGATTAAAAAATAAATAAATAAAGATGTTGAAGTGGCTGTTCACTCACAAAAGTGTATATAACAATCCCACAAATTGTATATATATAATCTTAATAAATATATATATATATATATCTCAGCACAGCAATGCAAAAAAAGAGGGAGGACTCAAAGTACAAAAAGAATAATATGCTAGAGCATTTTATTATTGCACTATTTCTTGCATTTAATTATGTGTTTCGTCCCATACAAATGGGTTAAACAGTTACAATTTAGCTTTAGAGCAGCAGCTACTGGCACAGAGTTGAATACATCTAATGAGCCAATGACAAGAGATATATATGTGTAGCCACGAATCGCCAGCTAACTCCCAGGAGAGCTCTGCTGCTCCTGACCTTCTTTGCTAAGCTTTTCAACATACCAACAGAACACAGTAAATTAGATAAAAGGAGTAACTTGAAAAGTCTATTAACATGCTCTGTCTGAGCCATGAACGTTTACAGGCAACATAAAACAGATGTGTAGACGACCCTACCAAAAGAGCACACTTGTATCTGATATAAACAATAACATTATTAGCCATGCTATTTAAAGGGATAGGAAACCCAACATTTTTCTTTCATGATTCAGGTAGATCATGAAATTTTAAATAACTTTTCAATTTACTTCTATTATCTAATTTGCTTCATTTTCTTGCTTTCCTATGTTGAAAAGCATAGCTAGGTAAGCTCAGGAGCAGCAAAGCACTACTGGGAGCTCTTCTCATTGGCTCACCAGATGTGTTCAGCAAACTCCCAGTATTGCATTGCTGCTCCTTCAACAAAGGATATCAAAAGAATGAAGCAAATTTAATAATAGAAGTAAATTGGAAAGTTGTTTCAAAATTGTATGTTCTATCTGAACCATGAAAGTAAAATTTGGGGTTTCATGTCTCTTTAAATACATTTTTTTTTTTAAATTAAATTATTTTAGAGATTTGAACAGCTTTGGAAAACAGATGATTATTTGCTGATTTAAAGGGCCATGATACCCAAATGTTGAAACACTTGAAAGTGATGCAGTATAGCTGTAAAAAGCCGACTAGAAAATATCACCTGAACATCTCTATGTAAAAAAGAAAGATATTTTACCTAAAAAATTCCTCAATAGCCACATCCCATTGTAAAAGACTTCTAGGCAGCAAATCAGTATGTCTGTCCCGGGACAGCTAAGGGAGTGAGCTTACGTGCACACTCATCTTATTTCACTATTCAGTTTAACCCCTTAATAACCGCCGACGTACACCGTTCCTCAAAAAAAAAAATACAGTTAATGCCTGAGGACGTACGGAGTACATAGTCCGTATTGGAAAGCTTTTCGTTATTGCAGTGATGCCTCGATATCGAGGCATCCTGCAATAACACTTTTTTCCCCCACCCGATGCAGAGAGAGCCAATCTGTGGCCTCTCTGCACCGGCCATCGATGGCCACAATCGTTAGTGGGTGGGAGCTGATGTGGGCGGCCAGTACCCAAGATGGCTCCTAATAAGTTAGAGGGGGAGGGATCAGGGAGGTTGGGGGCTAAGGGGGGATCCTACACACCAGCATATGTAAATATGCTTTAAAAAAACCATACTTTTTATTTTAGTACTGGCAGACTTGTGGGGTGGGGAGGGAAGAGAAGAGAGCTGTTTGGGGGGTGTAATGTGTCAGGTGGGATGCTGATCTCTACACTAAAGCTTAAATTAACCCTACAAGCTACCTAATTAACCCGTTCACTGCTAGCCATAATACACGTGTGATGCGCAGTGGCATTTAGCGGCCTTCTAATTACCAAAAAGCGACGCCAAAGCCATATATGTCTGCTATTTTTTAACAAAGGGGATCCCAGAGAAGCATTTACAACCAATTTTGCCATAATTGCACAAGCTGTTTGTAAATAATTTCAGTTAGAAACCTAAAGTTTGTGAAAAAGTAAACATTTTTTTTTATTTGATTGCATTTGACAGTGAAATGGTGGCATGAAATATACCAAAATGGGCCTCGATGAATACTTTGGGATGTCTTCTAAAAAAAATATATATATATACATGTCAAGGGATATTCAGGGATTCCTGAAAGATATTAGTGTCCCAATGTAACTAGCGCTAATTTTGAAGAAAAAAGTGGTTTGGAAATAGCAAAGTGCTACTTGTACTTATTGCCCTATAACTTGCAAAAAAAAGCAAACAACATGTAAACATTGGGTATTTCTAAACTCAGGACCAAATTTAGAAACTATTTAGCATGGGTGTTTTTTTGGTGGTTATAGATGTGTAACAGATTTTGGGGGTCAAAGTTAGAAAATGTGTTTTTTTCCCATTTTTTTCCTCATATTTTATATAGTAAATTATAAGATATGATGAAAATAATGGTATCTTTAGAAAGTCCATTTAATGGCGAGAAAACAATTTATGTAAGAATTTACCTGATAAATTAATTTCTTTCATATTGGCAAGAGTCCATGAGCTAGTGACGTATGGGATATACAATCCTACCAGGAGGGTCAAAGTTTCCCAAACCTCAAAATGCCTATAAATACACCCCTCACCACACCCACAATTCAGTTTACCGAATAGCCAAGCAGTGGGGTGATAAAGAAAGGAGTAGAAAGCATCAACAAAAGGAATTTGGAAATAATTGTGCTTTATACAAAAATCATAACCACCATAAAAAAGCGTGGGCCTCATGGACTCTTGCCAATATGAAAGAAATTAATTTATCAGGTAAATTCTTACATAAATTATGTTTTCTTTCATGTAATTGGCAAGAGTCCATGAGCTAGTGACGTATGGGATAGCAATACCCAAGATGTGGAACTCCACGAAAGAGTCACTAGAGAGGGAGGGATAAAAATAAACAGCCATAATTTGCTGAAAAATAATCCACAACACAAAATATAAGTTTATTCTTTAAATGACAAGAAAAACTTAAAACATCAGCAGAAGAATCAAACTGAAACAGCTGCCTGAAGAACTATTCCACCAATAACTGCTTCTGAAGCTAGCAAATACATCAAAACTGTAGAATTTAGTAAATGTATGCAAAGAGGACCAAGTTGCTGCTTTGCAAATCTGATCAACTGAAGCTTCATTCTTAAAAGCCCATGAAGTGGAGACTGATCTAGTAGAATGAGCTGTAATTCTCTGAGGCGGGGTCTTACCCGACTCCAAATAAGGTTGATAGCAGCATACAAAGCTGAAGAGGTCTCGTGAAAACGAGCAAAAGGAATCGCGTCCGATACTGCAGTCATGAGGCCTAAAACTTCCATGCACATAGCCACTGAAGGAAATGACTGAGACTGAAGGTGCCGACAAGCTGCAACCAATTTCAAACGTCTCTTGTCTGTTAGAAACAAAGTCATGGACACTGAATCTATCTGGAAACCTAAAAAGGTGACCCTTGTCTGAGGAATCAAGAAACTTTTTGGTAAATTGATCCTCCAACCATGTCTTTGAAGAAACAACACCAGTTGATTCATGTGAGATTCTGCAGAACGTAAAGACTGAGCTAGTACCAAGATATCGTCCAAATAAGGAAACACCGCAATACCCTGCTCTCTGATTACAGAGAGTAGGGCACCTAGAACCTTTGAAAAAATTCTTGGAGCTGTTGCTAGGCCAAATGGAAGAGCAACACATTGGTAATGCTTGTCTAGACAAGAGAATCTCAGGAACTGATAATGTTCCGGATGAATCAGAATATGAAGGTATGCATCCTGCAAGTCTATTGTAGACATATAATGTACTTGCTGAACAAAAGGCAGAATAGTCCTTATAGTCACCATCTTGAAAGTTGGTACTCTTACATAACGATTCAAAATTTTCAGATCCAGGACTGGTCTGAAAGAATTTTCCTTCTTTGGGACAATGAATAGATTTGAATAAAACCCCAGACCTTGTTCCTGAAAAGGAACTGGCATGATTACCCCTGAAGACTTCAGGTCTGAAACACACTTCAGGGAAGCCTGAGCTTTTACTGGATTTGCTGGGATGCGTAAGAGAAAAAATCTTACTCTGAATCCTATTCGATATCCTTGAGAGACAATGCTCTGAATCCATTGATTTTGGATAGAATTTATCCAAATATCCTTGAAAAACCTTAACCTGCCCCCTACCAGCTGAGCTGGAATGAGGGCCGCACCTTCATGCGGACTTAGGGGCTGACTTTGGTTTTTTAAAAGGCTTGGATTTATTCCAATTTGAGGAAGACTTCCAATTGGAAACAGATTCTTTGGGGGAAGGATAAGATTTTTGTTCCTTATTTTGACGAAAGGAACGAAAATGGTTAGAAGCCTTAGATTTACCCTTAGGTTTTTTTATCCCGAGGCAGAAAAATTCCCTTTCCCCCCCAGTAACAGTTGAAATAATAGAATCCAACTGAGAACAAAATAAATTATTACCTTGGTAAGAAAGAGATAGTAATCTAGACTTAGATGTCATATCAGCATTCCAAGATTTAAGCAACAAAAGCTCTTCTAGCTAAAATAGCTAAAGACATGAATCTAACATCAATTTTGATAATAACAAAACATGGCATTACAAATAAAATGATTAGCATGTAATAGTAAGCGAACAATGCTAGACATGTCAGGATCCAATTCTTGTTGCGCTAAATTCTCCAACCAAAAAGTTGATGCAGCCGCAACATCAGCCAAAGTAATTGCAGGCCTGAGAAGATGACCTGAATATAGATAGGCTTTCTTTAGATAAGATTCAAGTTTCCTATCTAAAGGATCTTTAAAAGAAGTACTATCTTCCATAGGAATAGTGGTACGTTTAGCAAGAGTAGAAATAGCCCCATCAACCTTGGGGATCTTTTCCCAAAACTCTATAGAAATTGCTGGTAAAGGATACAATTTTTTTTAAACCTTGAAGAAGGAATAAAAGGAGTACCTGGCTTATTCCATTCCTTAGAAATCATATCAGAAATAGCATCAGGAATAGGAAAAACCTCTGGAGTAACCACAGGAGGTTTAAAAACAGCATTTAAACGTTTACTAGTCTTAACGTCAAGAGGACTGGCTTCCTCAATATCCAAAGTAATTAACACTTCTTTTAACAAAGAACGAATATACTCCATTTTAAATAAATAAGTAGACGTTTATTAGAAGGCGGGAATGCAGACAAAGCCTTCTGAATAGAATCAGTAACAAATTCTTTAAAATTCGTAGGTATATCATGTACATTAGAAGTTGAAGGAACTGCAACCGGCAATGTACTATTACTGATGGATATATTGTCTGCATGTAAAAGTTTATCATGACAACTATTACAAATGACATTCGGAGATATAATTTCCACAATCTTACAACAAATGCACTTAGCTTTGGTAGAACCGATGTCAGGCAGCAAAGTTCCAACAGATACTTCTGAGACAGGATCAGATTGTGACATCTTGCAAAATGTAAAAGAAAAAACAACATATAAAGCAAAATTATCAATTTCCTTATATGACAGTTTCAGGAATGGGAAAAAAATGCAAATAGCATAGCCCTCTGACATAGAAAAAGGCAAGAGGCAAATAGCAATGGAGTAATAAAATAATGAAAAAATTTGGCGCCAAGTATGACGCACAACGTGACTGAAATTTTTTTGGGCGCCAACAACATCCGTAAATAACACACTTGCGTCACTAACGATGCAACCCTTTGTAGGAACTCGGCATCAACTACGACGCCGCAAATGACGAACTTGTGCCAACGGACGTACTTTAACGCCAAAAAAGTCTTGCGCCAAGAATGAGGCAATAAAGTCTAGCATTTGGCGCACCCACGGGCCTAGTACTGCCCGCAATTTGAAAAATATAGTCAATCTGAAAAAAAGACCAAACCCCAGGTAAGAAAAAAATATTTCTTAAAATGTTTATTTTCCCCAAATATGAAACTGACAGTCTGCACAAGGAAATACATGAACCTGACTCATGGCAAATATAAGTACAATACATATATTTAGAACTTTATATAAATGCATAAAGTGCCAAACCATAGCTGGGGTGTCTTAAGTAAAAAAAAAACATACTTACCGAAAAGACACCCATCCACATACAGCAGATAGCCAAACCAGTACTGAAACAGTTATCAGTAGAGGTAATGGTATATGAGAGTATATCGTCGATCTGAAAAGGGAGGTAGGAGATGAATCTCTACGACCGATAACAGAGAACCCATGAAATAGATCTCCAGTGAGGAAAACCATTGCATTCAATAGGTGATACTCCCTTCACATCCCTCTGACATTCGCTGTACTCTGAGAGGAATCGGGCTTCAACAATGCTGAGAAGCGCATCTCAACGTAGAAATCTTAGCACAAACTTACTTCACCACCTCCATAGGAGGCAAAGTTTGTAAAACTGAATTGTGGGTGTGGTGAGGGGTGTATTTATAGGAATTTTGAGGTTTGGTAAACTTTGCCCCTCCTGGTAGGATTGTATATCCCATACGTCACTAGATCATGGACTCTTGCCAATTACATGAAAGAAAAACGGTATATAATATGTGTGGGTACAGTAAATGAGTAAGAGGAAAATTACAGCTAATTACAAACACCGCAAAAATGTAAAACCGCCTTGGTCCCAAACAAACAGAAAATGGAAAAGTGCTGTGGTCATTATGGGGTTAAGGAAGTTTACTATGAAATCTCATGAGATCATAGTAAAAAAGTTCATGACCTCAGCACTGCTGATGCTGATTGGCTGCTCTTCATTTCTTCATATTTTTTTTTTACCTGCAGCTGAGCAACAGCTGAAGTATTTTTTTTTTTACACAGAACTTACTCTGCTGAGCTGAGGAAATTGTGAGGTAAAAAGAAAATGTATGCTTACCTGATAAATGTATTTCTTTTTAGACACGATGAGTCCACGGATCATCTTAATTAATAATGGGATATTCACCTCCTGGTCAGGAGGAGGCGGCAAAGCTGTTAAATAGCTCCTCCCTTACTGAAGTTAAGGAAAAACCAAGGTGCAGAGGTGTCTAAAGTTTAAAATAACCAACAACCTGTCTTACAAAAACAGGGCGGGCCGTGGACTCATCGTGTAAAAAAGAAATAAATTTATCAGGTAAGTCCACGGATCATCTTTTTTTTTTTTTTTTTTTTTTTTTTTTATTGAATAAATAATACTACAACAGAAATTTATACAACAAAACAGACATTACAGGTATCTTATCTGGAGACACAGCTCCAAGTAGCTGTACATCTGATAAATCTAATGACTTATAAACAACAAATGCCTAAACAGAATGGATATAGTCAGATACAGATTCCTATCTTCTTTAAAGCTGAAGAAATCTTGTCAAAACCTGACAGGACATAATTTAATTTTGTGTTTCTACCTTATATACCTATAAAAATAAACAATTATTGGTTTCACTATTACATTTTCCTGTAATTTTTTCCCTTTTTTTTGGGTTCCATCAGACAAAGAAAACTAAACAAACAAACCAACAACAACAACAAAAATAAATAATAAAATTATACCTACCTAAGCAAAAGTATTTCACTCTCAATCCCCGCCCCCCCCCCCCACTCTCCCAGAACGCCACCGACTGGGAATCCCATATATTAAGATCAATCCATGTATGTGGAAAAACATTAAGTATCGTTAATTCCGCAAAACTCGCTGACGAAAGGAACGGGGAAAGAATCCGCTTCTGTAAGGGATATGGATAAGACAGAATAACTGGCGACCATCTCCAGAGAAACTCCTCCGATGCCTTATAAAGATGAAAAGATTCAAATACAATTTGGTCTTGTAAGATTCTAAAGACCATAGCTAATACCGGGATACGCCTAGCTTTCCAATTATTAAGAATACAGTATCTGACAGTGAGGATAATCGTATTTAAACTATAGTGTTAACATTAATGGCCTCTTGTGGGGGAAATAAAAAGATGACATCCTCCGCAGATAATCCAATTGATATTTTATATAGTTTATTGAACCAAAAAATGATCTTTAACCACAATTGTCTTACCATAGGGCATGTCCAAAACATATGAAGCACATCTGCCCTATCATGTGAACAGCGAGGACATGAACTAGGATAAAATCTGGCGACTTTCCACGGTGAAAGATAAAAATTATTAATCAACTTCATGTGGGATTCGTTCCAAGAAATCGGAACTGTACACTTACGTAGAGTCAAAACTCTGAGTAATCTTATCATGGTTTACGGTGCGGGTATTAAAGGCAGCCAGGACTTACAAATGTTCTCCCTTAATAGGAGACTCTGCTTAGTCAACATGATATCATACATCAGAGATTTCCTGCCACAAATTTTTGTATGAGAGGCTTAATATCCGCCCAAGCCGAAAAGGAAGACAGGGGCTAGTTTTGAGATAAAACGAAATGTCGAATTTGAAAATAAGCAAATAGATTAGATCTAGCTAGATCAAATTTATAAAAAATAGTATCCACCATTAATAATTGATCATTCTCATCAAATAACTGTTTTACATAATGTAATCCTTTATCAGACCAGACTTTAAATACTTTTTGATATAAACCTGGCAAAAAGTTTGGATTATTTGCGATAGGAAGCCATTCAGAGAAAGAATAATCTATGTCTAACATTACACAAAATTTTTGCCAGGCTGAAACTATATTTCTGAAAGTGATGAGACAACTAACGTTCTGGGGCAGCTTCTGAACTGAAGTATGTAATATCGCTTTTAACGCAAATGGGGCAATCAGATCATTTTCTAGCTCTACTGTTGAAACTAATCTAGTGCCAGCAAGCCAATCTATTTCTGTCTTAACCATCGCAGCCAAGTTATACAATTTAAGGTCAGGGAGCGCTAGTCCCGCCGAACCAGAATTTTGCATTAGTCTTGCAAGCGCGATTCAAGGCCTTTTGTTATTCCAAATAAATTTAGAAACTTGAGCATTAAAAAGCTTTAAATCTTTCTTCAGTAAGAATAAAGGAAGGTTCTGGAGAGGGTATAACAGCCGCGGAAAAATGATCGATTTTATCAAATTAGCCCTAGCTGTAATAGACAGTGGGAAAGCGGCCCAAAGACACAGATCTGACCCAATTTTCTGAAGTAAGGGCTCAAAATTGGCTTTATACCAAAGTTTAGGATTTTTATGCAAAACTAAACCTAGATATTTAATCACATCAACCAATTTGAATGGAATATTAAGACCAGCTACCTGAGAACTATTTATACACATTAATTCACTCTTTTCTAAGTTTATCTTGTAACCTGAAAAAGAGCTGAAAACTTCTAACACATGTAGAATCAAAGGGATGGACTGTTGGATATTGGTTAAAAATACTAACACATCATCTGCATACAGCAGCGTTTTAAGACGTTGTGTACCAAGTGGGACTGCTATCAGGACATCTCTAAATCGAATCGCGAGAGGTTCCAGCGCAATGTTAAAGAGAAGTGGAGACAAAGGGCAACCTTGCCTGGTGCCTCTCTGTAATGTTATTTTAGGAGATAAAGACCCATTAATAAGTAAGTAGGAGAGGGGCGGAGCCAACTAGGAAATAGTACAGTCGCACATTCCAGATGCTCCGGCTCTAAGATTTACACATAGCAAAGTTAAGGACTGTTTCAGCTTAAATATTTGGGCCTCCATCAAGACTACCTTACACAAGAGATTTGTGTTCCTATTTCCACGGAGGGATCTACCAGATTGTTTGAATTTCTCAATTTAGGGGCAGGTATTGCTGCTGGGTGGCTCTGAGGTCGGCCATCTTGGGCCTATCATTACATTACTATTCTGCGCTCTCCACTATCTCTAACTATGGTGACTGCGGAACAAATTATGGAGGACATACACTCTTTTATAGATGGATGCCGTGGTGTGTTTAAGCGCTTAGCCACTCTGACGCCTCGGCGGACGGATGTCATACTTGCGGCTCATGCTGATCACTCAACCACTAACTTGGCTACTTTAGGAGGGGGTGGCGCCTTGGGGCCCCGGCGTCCCTCATCCTCCGGACATGAGAATCTGAGAGTGGAGAGTGGACCTGTAGCGGCTCACCTGACCTGGGGAGAAATCGTGGTCATGACACGCAAGGTCAGTCAGCCAGCACCCACAGTAGCTATTCCCCCAGCAGACGCGATCACACATACAGCGCTTGGGCCAGCTATGCATCCTGAACTCAATCCGCAAGAAATTGGGGCCAGGATATCTGAGAACCGCCGTAGGACCCTAGAGCTACGTAGAGCATATCCCGATACGGTAACAAAGAATTTACAGGCTCCTTTGTTTGCCTCAGCGATTACCTTGACAGTTCCACTGCAGCCTCATATATCACTCTGTACAATCTTTTCCCTTCTGAGAGGCTGGGATCCCGGTGGCGACCTGGACTATTTAAAGCCTGACATTTAACCTACTCCAGAGATATTGTCCTGCAGTGTTTAAGTGGACTTGAACTTAGTAACAGAAATCAGCCATTGCTCCGTTAGCAAAATGGAAGTGAGCTCAATCTTTTAGGACATACTGCTGCAGCATACATGGTTACTTGTTCATACTGTCTATATTAATGCCCACGCAGCTTTATATGTACAGATCTCCCTGATAGCTTTTCCCCATCACACCACAGTCTCATCTAGGTCGCAGTATTTAAGGGGAGCATTTGTAACAGAGGTGCTAACTGGTATCTTTACATGCAGAACATTACTTATTGCACGCTCCTGATATAATTTATGCCACATCCATGTTCATTACTTCGAAGAGCTCACTGATACTGCCTTGTTTTTTGTCTAATATTGTCCTCCACAATGTATTAGTTGCATATCTGTTTATAATTTAATATCATCACTTTAGTGTTCCCAATGTATGCATGTGTTTAAGTTTCACATTAGTGTTCTTTGAATCTCTACTGCTCCAGTCCAACTGTAGGTTATGCATATACTATGTGATTCTTAGGTTATTGGAACAGTGAGAGTACCCTTCAAGTCTCTAGGACTATTGATCGCTAGGGAAACCATATCACAAATAGTTTTATGTACTTAGCTTTCTCTTTTCTTGTATATTATGCTAACTAGAAATCTCTAATTTAGGGTATACCTTTGAATATTCAGTCACTTTTACATCTCAAATGATCCCTATACATTTACACGACCCTGCTGTAGACTGAGTTAAAAAAAAAAAATTGGACCTAATTTTCTTGTCTTACTGTTTTGATGTGCCTTTGGGCTGTGCTAATACTTCTATCAAATAGTGGTCAGGCTGCCGCGGACGAGGCAGCAGGACTCTCTTTCTCATCCTATTTGAATGACGCCAGCTCCAATCTACACTTATAAGCTATATGACAGGTTGCTATCCACATACACCATCAGCTTACATTCAGCACTTTCATTACAGCTATTGATTATATGTAGTCCAATATGATACCTGCCCCCTATATATATATATATATATACATACTGATTATTATATTCAAACTTCCACCCCCTCTTGTTGTTATTGCTGCTCTTGTTAGTAATAATAACTTAATAATACACCTCCTAATTTAGGAGACTTAACTACACGGCTTATCTTGCTTCTGCCATAATCTGCCCATTTCTATTTCCATCCTACATTACCATACTAGCTATACCAGCTCTACTATGCTATTTATACCACTTGCTTAGTTATCTTTAAACACAACACACCCACCTACTCAAGTACAATAACTATCTATAGCATGTATCCCATCAGACACAAATACTTACATACTTTCCTTAAACCCTATCTAAAAGTAAAACAGAAAAAGAGGTTCCATACATTTATTCCTATTTAGACTTTTGTCTTCTATCCATATATAAATTGTTGCATTGATATGTACCATTTGTGCCTGTTGTACTGACATATCTTATATAAGTTGTATTGTTTTCGCACAACCTCAATAAAATCTTTAAAAAAAAAAAAAAAAAAATATAAGTAAGTAGGAAATTGGGTTATGATATAATCTAAGAATAAATTGTAAAAATTCCCCTTTCAAGCCAAACTTCTCCATTGCCCTAAAAAGGTATTGCCATACAATCGAGTCAAAGGCTTTGACAGCGTCGAGAGAGAGGATAGCAACCTCTTGCCATAATGGCTTCTTCCTTACCTTATCCACATTCCAGGCATAATCGAGAAAGTTAACCAATTTGCGAATATTTTTTACTGGATTTCTAGCTACTATGAATCCAGTCTGATCTGGGTGAATGATTTTATGTAAACAAGTAGATAATCTTGAAGCAATAATAGCCATTAAGATCTTGTAATCTATATTCAGTACCGAGATCGGACTATAAGAGGCCGGATATTCAGGGTTTTTACCTTTCTTTAAAATAAGAGAAATATTGGCCGCTGAGAAGTAGCTAGAGATAGAATTATTAGAACTATAGTAGAAGTTAAAAAGCTTTTCTAAGATTGGCAGTAGGTCCTCACCAAGACATTTATAGAGCTCTGCTGGGAACCCATCTGGTCCGGGCGCTTTATTCAACTTCAAATGATCTATGGCTTTTCTAATTTCATCTATGGATATCGGAGCATTGATCAGTATCAAATCCTCGCTACTTAATTGAGGAGTCTTTATCGAAGACCAAAAGATATCTTGATTATCATTATCCATCTCAACTCCAGAATACAATTGTTGATAATAAGCAAAAAAAGCCTCCATGATCCCATTAGTCTCCATATATCTTCCCTTGTCGGTTTGAATCGCGGTAATAAAGTTTTTCTTTTTTCTAACTTTAGTGAGTCTGGCCAAATATTTTGCAGAAGAGCCATGAACTCCTTTAAATTGGAGATTTATTTTTGCTTCTTCCTCTAAAAGTTTTTGTTTTAGGAACAAATCTCTTTCCTTCCTATTATCTTGATACTTTTTCCAGTTTGCCGAAGTACGCCTTAAACAATATTTTCTATAAGAGTTCCTAAGTCTATTCATAATTTGTATCTCCCATGCTTTATTCTTTTTCTTATCTATACTAATATATGTTTGTATTTCTCCTGCATCACAGCTTTAAAAGCTTCCCAGAGAGTTTCAGGTTTATTAGAGTAGCTTGAGTTATCAGAATAATATTGCTGACACAGAGATCTCAAAAAATTAACAAATTTGGGGTTAGTATACAAATATCTAGGAAAATAAAAACTAGGCGTTTGAATCCTATTTTTTAACCGGGTAGGGAATGACAAGGAAATAATTGCGTGATCTGATATGGTAATATCACCGATTCCTGTCTCTAGTTTCTGAATGGAAAGTTTCTCTGAAATTAAAAGAAAGTCTATTCTCGAAAAAGTGCCATGTGCTTTAGACTCACAAGAAAATGACTGTTTATCAGGATTTTTTAAACGCCATACAGCTACTAACTTTAGCCTTGCACAAAATTGTGATAAATATTTTGCATTTTTTTCATATATTAATCTATTTTTATTAGAGAGTCTGTCTAAAGCAGGACATAACGTAGCATTAAAATCACCCCCTAATATTAAATTTTCAGAAATAAAAGGAAATAGTTTAGTTTTTATTTTCTCCCAAAACTCTCTAGAGAACTTATTTGGCGCATATACATTACAAAATACAAATTTAATATTTTTTATATGGACTTGGATAAGAATGTATCTTGCAGCCGGATCTATTTCTACCTTGTCTATCTTATACTCCAACTCTTTATGGAAGAGAATCGCGACCCCACATTTTCTAGATAGCCCAGTCGTAGAGACTACTTCCCCCACCCACTTTATCTTCAGTTTAGCCGCTTCTTGCTCATTAAGATGTGTCTCCTGAAGGAGAACAACATCTGGTTTATACCTTGCCACGGTTTTAATAACTAAGTTACGTTTAATGGGGGAGGTTATCCCTCCTATATTCCAAGATAAAATCTTAATTCCTTCCGCCATCTAAGATCAGGCTATTAGCAATTTTATCAGGGGCAATCCATTCGGGGCGAACCGCGGGAGCAGCGCGGGGGGAAAAGTGAGGGGGGAGCGGCGAGGAAGAGAGAGAGGGAAAAAAAAAATACACATAAAACAATTAAAACTAATAACAACTTCGCTATCCCTATCTAACATTGAGTGTCTAATCCTCATCATTATAAATTAAATTAGAATCCTAACCACTATCTGTTTTCCATAGTGAGGTTAACTGCTCTCAATGAATTTTTTCCTCAACTATAATTCTGGCTGGGTAGACCATACGAGCCTTTAACCCTTTATTTATTAATTGCGTGCAATAGGGGGCCATCAGTCTTCTTTTAGACGAGGTCTCAAAAGAGAAGTCCTGAAAGAGTAATATCCTGCTATTTCCAAATACTGGAGGATCAGATTTTTTAAACAATTTCAGTAAATCAACTTTGTCTTGGAATTTTAAGAGTTTAAATAAATAGACAGACTCTACTCTTTGTGACTCCGTCTGGAGAAGACTTCTTGGGGCCTAATCTATGGGCACGCTCGATCGTAAGTGGTAGTAAGTGGGAAGGCATGCCAAGTGCAAGGGGTAGTGTAGTGGACGTAAATTTTATTAAGTCTTCATATTCTAACTGCTCAGGAAGCCCCACTAATCTGATATTATTACGCCTGGAGCGATCTTCAAGACCCTCCAGGCGTAACTGCATATTTTTAATTTTAGATTCTTGTTTTTGTAGTGTATCAGTCTGAATATGTGTCTGATCTTCCATATCAGAGATCCTAGTCTCTGCTTCTGTTAACCTTACTGAAAACTGTCTTATTTCAGCAGTCAATGTGCCTATTTCAGTAGCAATTGAGCCTAGCTCTTTTTTGATAACTTCAAATTGCGGTGAGAACACTTCTGATATTTTAGCTATAAGGGCTTGCGAATCAAATGTAGACCTGCTAGGTTCCATTGTAATATCTAAACTGGTGTCAATTGATTTATTTTTCTTGTCTTTCGTTTTCACAGGCATTTTAGGTGAATTAGATTTCCCCTGAGTGATACATTTTTCCATTCAAAACGTGAGAAGAAAACACCCCCTAACCCTAGATACGATGCCGGGCTAAAACCTGGCAAAATAGACGTGCAAAAATTGTAGCTTAAATACGTGTAAAAACTTTCTCTTATTAGATTTTTTTTTTTTACCCCTTTACTTCCCCCTAATCCCTATTCCTTTTATCTAATATTTCATTTAATTAAATTCCTGTGATAATAGAAAAGAAAAGAAAAAAAACAAAACAAAAATATAGTGATGAGTAGGGCCTGCAATCTCTAAGACAAATAAAAAAATGTCCACACCTTAATACCAGTTAGAAAGATAACCTAAGCTCCTAAACACCTCCGCAACCTGCTTTCCTTCTTAGGATAACAAAGCAAGTTACTTAAAGAATATGAAATAATAAATATTATGATTTCTTAGAGCTAGCGTACAACTCTTACAGCAAAAAAGTTCTAAGCTCCTGTGGATACTGCTCTCAAAAAAATATTTAGACACATGACATAAGAGGGAAGACTTTCCCCTTCCTTATAGTAATCAGTAGCTACCAAAACAATTGCTTATAGTTAGATAGAGAGAATAGACAGTATTAAATAGATATTTGACTATTTACACCACCTCAATAAAATACTTCAATAGTCAAATACAATTGCCTATTGTATGAGCCTAATATGTGATCCAATTAAAGATTTAACATGGTCTAACACCTATGTTGACCAAATTTGTAACCAGGAAAAGAAGGGATCTCAAAAACAGTCTAATTACCAGAAAAGCTCTACATTATCTGCCCTTTTTTCTAAACAGTGTAGAATAACTCACATCATTAATTTTCAAAGAGATAGGGATGAAATCACTACTTTGAACAAGATAAATACAAAACTTAGCAAAAAGTCCCCATCGATCCCTGGAGAGTACACCTTTTTTTTTTTTTTCCTCAATAGCTAACATACATAGGAATTTCAAGTTAGGTTGTACACTTTTATCTAAACGTGAGAGTCCAGTGTAGTATTCTCTGTAATATACTAGATAGTGTCTTTTACACACAGCAGATCAAAGGAAAAGTCTATTACAGAGGGTCTTACAGTCACACTTTCTTAGGCAGTCCTAATATACAGCTGTAACAGTACTTAGGCACAGACGTTCCTCTTTTCCCTGGGGAGATGAATTGTAGAGCCGCTCCTCCAATCCACCACAATAGTTGAAATAGCACACAGATAACAACCTGGCAAGTTGAATGTTTGAAATGTTTATAACTCACATATATCGCCCAGCCCGCTTGCTCAGTCCTGCGGGAGCTAATCTAAGCATTTCCTGCCGGTTTACAATCCACAAGCTGCTTCTCTCCTTCCGCCGGACAGGGTCTGGATTACTTTGCCGATCTGTGTAGACTCCGTGCAGACATGACGAGTGGTGTCTGCTCCTTGACACACCTCCACTCTCTATTGGGTGGGTGAAGAGGCTCGTATAGTGAGCCGTTTTCGGATTAGTCAAGGGTCTTCAGCTGGAACGTTGCAGCACAATAAACTACTGCAGCCTTGGATTTGGTACTTCAAATGATCCAAGCAAAATTACTAAGCTAGATATGCCCTAGGAGGTATAACCACCCCTCAACGGGCACGACCAGCCCTCCAACTTTATCCGATAAAAGAGAGATCTTGTCACTGTCCACCACAGTATTCCATTCACTGTTTCTGTATGTACACGCCTTCCGTAACATCAGCTGGCTCGCTATGGTGTAGCCAAGTTGTAGCACCAACAGTCAACGGGACAGATAGCAATCCCTGGTTAGGATACACAGGATACCAAACCTTGTCAGTAAGGCAAAGTTGCGGCTCTGACATAAGAGCCGAAATTAAGTCTTTTTAGTCTGTTCCCTGTCTGGGCTTGAGTGTAGCTTGCCCGTCTCCCTAGGATGCAGATCGCACCAACAGCGGGAGAAATAGCAGTAATAGGAGATAGAATTGAGCTGACCGAACTCGGCACCCAACGCCGACTACAGCGTGTTCACACTGCACAGCTCCTCCCACCGGAAACAAAACATACTGTCACCAGGATCATCTTAATTACTAATGGGATTCAATGCCCAAGTTAGAGTACACAGATGATACGTGAGGGACAAGACAGGGTACCTAAACCGAATGCACAACTGCTTAAAGAACCTTTCTCCCAAAAGCGGCCTCAGCCGAGGCAAAAGTGTCAAATTTGTATAATTTTGAAAAAGTGTGAAGAGAGAACCAAGTTGCAGCCTTGCAAATCTGTTCCACAGAAGCTTCATTTTTTAATGCCCATGAGGAAGCAACAGCCCTTGTGGAATGAGCCGTAACTCTCTCAGGAGGCTTCTGTCCAGCAGTCTCATATGCAAAACGTATGATACTCTTCAGCCAAAAAGAAAGAGAAGTTGCCGTAGCTTTCTGTCCCTTACGTTTTCCTGAAAAAAATCACAAACAAGTAAGACGACTGACGAAAGTCCTTAGTCGCCTGCAGGTAAAACTTTAAAGCCCGGACCACATCCAAATTGTGCAGAAGACGTTCCTTCTGAGACACAAGGAAGGAACAACAATCTCCTGATTAATGTTCCGGTCAGAAACAAGTTTAGGAAGGAATCCTAATTTGGTACGTAAAACTACCTTATCTGAATTGAAAATCAGATAAGGAGACTCAAACTGTAATGCCGAGAGCTCTGACACTCTCCGAGCAGAAGAAATAGCAACCAGAAATAAAACTTTCCAAGATAACAACTTAATATCTAAAGAATGCATGGGCTCAAACGGAGCCCCTTGAAGAACTTTGAGAACTAAATTAAGACTCCATAGAGGAGTAACTGATTTGAACACAGGCCTGATCCTGACCAAGGCCTGACAAAAGGATTGTACATCTGGGACATCCGCCAGATGCTTATGTAACAAAATAGACAAGGCAGATATTTGACCCTTAGGGAACTTGCCGATAATCCTTTCTCCAAATCTTCTTGGAGAAATTACAAAAATTCTAGGAATCCTAACTCTACTCCAAGAGTAACCCTTGGATTCACACCAATAGAGATATTTATGCCAAATCTTATGGTAAATTCTTCTAGTTACAGGCTTTCAAGCCTGAACCATGGTCTCTATGACCGACTCAGAAAACCCCCGCTTGGATAAAATTAAGCGTTCAATCTCCAAGCAGTGTGACGGATACCCCGACTACCCCTACTGGGTAGCTCCGCCAAATCGGTCCTGCATCCTCCCTGCTTACTGCAGCTATGTAGCTGGCAAGTGACCACAGTCTGTAACCACCCCTGATGCCCGACAGCACCAGTAGTCATGGTCCCACCCTGTGGCAGACTCCAGCTACCCAGACTAGGTAGCTCTGCCAGAGGGTCCTTCCTCTGCCTGGAACAGGCTGCTATGTAGCCCAGGAAAGTGACTTTAGCTGGAGCACACCTAAATAACTAGACAGACTAGCATTCAGGTGAAACAGAAACTGATTTTCTTGAAAACACACACTACTTTTATACACACAGCTCATCTTGATAAGACCCTGGACAATCCCACTATTTACCCACTATTCCAGCCCGGCACCTCCATAGGAGCCACAGTCCCACATAATCCCAGTACCTAGAGGTGGCACTTCCAGGGTGTCATTTTAAAGCTCTCGGTCCCTAGATGCCACAGTCCGAAAATCAGCGTGATTTTTTACTGGGAATCGGAGTTACAGTCCGTTGAAGTTATGGGGGGTAGGGGTGTCCAAAACCCCCGGTTCCAAAAAGAGCTCCCCTCCGATAATTCCCCCAGCTCTTGTCCTCCCTAGGGGTTACCAATCCCCAAAAGAGCGGAGCTCTGGGGCAAAGGGCTGCTGGAGCGACCAGGGGTAAAGTTAGCGGGTGTCCTGCTGTCCTATGGCTGACCGGGAGTTCTAGGAACCCGGCCAGCCTGAGAGGATGTAGGCGGGTATCCATTGTAAGGCGGCCGAACGGGAGTTCCAGGAGCCCGGCCAGCCTAGGAGGGGTTTTTCCTGGTCATACACCAGCTCTTCACAAAACAAGCAAACAAAAGCTACCAGAGATTGTGGTTGCTCTGAGGAGCCCAAAACCACTGAGAAACAACAGGGGTGAGGTTGTAGGGGTGGTGGGGGGTAGCCTTAGCTGTCTGGTATCCGTGACAGTCAGCTTCAGAGAAACTAGATTTGGGTGAAGGAAGGGTCCCTGAATCAGAAGGTCCTTCCTCAACGGAAGTCTCCAAGGTGGCAGAGATGCAATCTCCAATAGATCTGCATACCAAATCCTGCGAGGCCAGGCCGGTGCTATGAGGATCACCAAGGCCCTCTCCTGTTTTATTCGAGCAATTTCTCAAGGAAGAAGAGCAAAAAGAGGAAATAGGTATGCTAAACTGAAGGTTCAAGGGACCGCCAGAGAATCTATTAGTTCCGTCTGGGGGTCCCTGGACCTCGACCCGTATCTCGGGAGCTTGGCATTCTGTCGGGATGCCATGAGATCCAAATCCGGCTTACCCCACTTGAGAATCAAGTTGGAGAACACTTCCGGATGGAGTTCCCACTCCCCCAGATAAAAGGTCTGCCTGCTCAAGAAATCCGCCTCCCAATTGTCCACCCCTGGGATGTGGATCGCTGACAGACAGCAAGAGTGGGCTTCCGATCACTGGATTATTTTGGTTACTTTGGTCATCGCTAAGTAACTCCTCGTTCCTCCCTGATGATTGATGTAAGCCACAGTATGTTGTCCGACTGGAGCCGGATAAACCGGACCGTGGCTAACTGGGGCCAGGCCAGAAGAGCATTGAAAATCGCTCTCAGTTCCAGAATGTTTATAGGAAGAACAGACTCTGACCGAGTCCAAACTCCCTGAGCTTTTAGGGAGCCCCAGACTGCTCCCCACCTTAGAACGCTGGCGTCTGTTGTCACAATCACCCAAGATGGTCTGCGAAAGCAAGTTCCCTAGGAGAGATGATCCAGAGACAACCACCATTGGAGAGAATCCCTTGTCTCCTGCCCCAGTAGTATGCGAGGAGACAAGTCCACATAATCTCCGTTCAATTGCCTGAGCATGCTTAACTGCAGAGTTCTGAGATGGAACTGAGCAAACGGGATGATGTTCATTGCCACCGCGATCAGCCTGATTAACTCCATGCACTGAGCCACTGAAGGCCGAGGAGTGGACTGAAGGACTAGGCAAGTATTGATAATCTTTGATTTCCTGACTTCTGTTCGAAAAATCTTCATAGACAGGGAGTCTATAATGGTTCCTAAGAAAGTTACCCTTGTATTTGGAACTAATGAACTCTTTTCCAAATTTACCTTCCACCCGTGAGTTCGTAGGAAGGACAACACCAAGTCTGTGTGGGATCTTGCTAGTTGAAAGGATGGCGCCTAGACTAGGATGTCGTCCAGATAGGGCGCCACTGCAATGCCCCGTGATCGAAGCACTGCCAACAGAGATCCCAGAACCTTTGTAAAAATTCTGGGAGCTGTGGCAAGACCGAAAGGAAGAGCCACAAACTGGAAGTGTCTGTCCAGAAAAGCAAACCTTAGGAACTTGCGATGATCCCTCTTGGATCAAGGGAAGAATGGAATGAATAGTTTCCATCTTGAAGGACGGTACCCTGAGAAATCTGTTTAGACTCTTGAGGTCTAAAATTGGTCTGAAAGTTCCCTCCTTTTTGGGAATCACAAACAGATTGGAATAAAACCCCAGAACCTGTACCTGTACTGGAATGAGAACAATCACTCCCAGGGTGGAGAGGTTTCCTACACAGTGTAAGAACGCCTCTCTCTTTGTCTGATCTGCAGATAATCTTGAAAGTAGAAACCTGCCTCTGGGAGGAAAACTTTTGAACTCCAGTTTGTATCCCTGAGACACTATTTCTATTGCCCAGGGATCCTGAACATCCCGAATCCAAGCTTGAGCGAAGAAGGAAAGTCTGCTCCCTATCTGATCTAGTCCCGGATCGGGGCATGCCCTTCATGCTGTCTTGGATTCAATAGCAGGCTTCTTGGATTGCTTTCCCTTATTCCAAGACTTGTTAGGTCTCCATGCAGGTTTAGATTGTTCCTGCTTAGAGGAGGAAGAATTTCCCTTAATTTCGAAAGGAACGAAAATTACTCTGTCGTCCTTTTTGTTTGTCTCTCTTAACTTGGGGGAGAAGATGACCCTTACCTCCCGTGATATCAGAGATAATGTTCGTTAGGCCAGGTCCAAACAAGGTCTTCCCCTTGTAAGGAATCGCTAGAAGCTTAGACGACACATCCGCAGACCAAGGTTTTAACCATAAGGCTCTGCGAGCTTGAATAGAGAAACCCGAAACCTTAGCTCCCAGCTTCATAACTTGAAGGGAAGCATCCGTAATAAAGGCATTAGCTAGTTTAAGAGCCTTTATTTTATCTTGAATCTCATCCAAAGACGTTTCTGTCCTGAGGGCCTCAGACAGTGCATCAAACCAATACGCCACCACACTAGTGATGGTGGCAAAGCACACAGCTGGTTGCCATTGCAGACCTTGGTGTACATATATCTTCTTGAGTAAACCCTCTAACTTCTTATCCATAGGATATTTGAAGGCACAACTATACTCTATGGGAATAGTAGTTCTCTTAGCTAAGGTGGAAACTGCCCCTTCCACCTTTAAGCACTGTTTGCCAAACCTCCTTGATAGAGTCGGCTACTGGAAACATTTTATTAAAAATAGGAGAGGGAGAAAAAGGTATGCTGGGTCTCTCTCATTCCTTAGCTATTATCTCAGAAGCTTGGTCGGAGACCGGAAACACGTCTGTCGAGGAAGGGACCTCGAAATATTTGTTCAGCTTCCTAGGTTTCTTAGGGACAACCACTACCGTGGAGTCACTGTCGTCCAAAGTAGCTAAAACCTCCCTAAGTAACAGACGGAGGTGTTCTAGTTTAAATCTAAAAGATACAACTTCAGTGTCGGCAAGAGGAATTACACTTTCTGAATATGAAATTTCACCTTCAGATGCTACAGCGGTATCCTCCTCTTCAGGCCTCTGGGAGGGAACCTCCGAAATTGCAACAATTGCATCAGAAACTTCGCTGACTGAATGTATGATTTTCCTCTTTCTCAACTTTGGAAAAGCAGACAACACATCAGAAATAGTAGAAGACATGAGATAAGCTATGTCTTTTAAAGTAACCCCAGAAGGGACTATAGCTGAAGAGCATGGCACTGCTTGTGAGGGTGGTAAAATTTGGGGCGCTTGGGGAGAAAGCTGCGGCATATATTGAACCTTGTCATTAGACTCTTGGACAACATTCGCCTTAGAGGAGATTGAATTATAGGGAAAATATTTTTTCTGAGCCAAAGTCCTCTCAATACATGAGGGACAGAAAGGGATTGGTGGTTCCACATTGGCATCAAAACATAAGGAGCAAGTGAAATCTTGCAAGTCCCCTTGGTCCATACTAGGTCACAATTAAGTAATTATCAAATAAAAACCTCAAATTAGCAATAAAAATTTTTAAGTGAAAAAACGTTACTGTCACTTTAAATTTAAACATTTTTACTGTGCAAGCAAAAAACGTACTCTCTAGCATTTAAGACCAAATAAAATGACACCCCTACACCTCAGCAGCTCTGCTGAGGTGCCCACCTGACTGCACAAACCGGAGGACTTCCCTTTTACTTGGAAAAACGATCCGGATTCAATATGGAAACAAAACCGCTGCTTTCCGGTCCTAGAAGCGCTTGTTCCGTACTTAAAGCATGCGCTTCTAGGAAGAGACTGGAACCTTCTGCCTCTGTGGTCCCCTGCTTAATCCATAATACAGGAGCGTAATGTAAAAGGCGCAAAACGGAAGGCCCCGCCCATCGTGGGCGTTGTAAATAAACAACCGGCCGATTATGTGTGAAACCACCAGAGCCAACTGCCATCCAGTGCCTGCTTAATGTTTAACACTGCCCAAATCATAATAAAGAGAGTTATATGTGTCACCCATATTATGAATGAACGGTAGTGAAGTGCTCCCCTCCTTTTCTGAGTGTCTATTTCTGTGTTAGCCCCAGAAAATAAAAAAGAAGCACTTACCTCAAAAGTCTGCCTGACAGCAAGGCAGAACCCCATGTTTGAGAGGTCCTCTCCCCCACATGGGCCTGAGAAAGAAAGAAATCCCTGAGTAAATATCCCTCAGGTATTCTGAATTAGGGCAGCAATCAATATATGGGAGGCGCAGTGAGAATTATGTCCCACAAGTTCCCATTGCTCTAAAGCCACCACTGCTCTACTAAAGAGCCTGATATGGACTATGGCTACACCCTAGAACAAAGCAGCACAATCTTGCACTACTTTAAAAATAATAAACTCTTGATTGAAGAATCTATACTAACACCTTTACCACTTTCTATCACTAACGTAGGCAAAGAGAATGACTGGGGTGGGAGGGAAGGGAGGAGCTATTTAACAGCTTTGCTGTGGTGCTCTTTGCCGCCTCCTGCTGCCCAGGAGGTGAATATCCCATTAGTAATGAAGATGATCCGTGGACTCATTGTGTCATAAAAAATAAATATCTTCCTTAAAACATAGCAATGCTCAGGTGATATTTTCCTGTCAGCTTTTTACAGTTATACTGCATCAGTTTCAAGTGATTTAGCATATGAGTATTATGTCCCTTTAAGCTTACTTACAATTAGGCTAGTAAGTTTTAGTCTCTGTCCATTAACAGATATTACAGATAATACAGCATTGTCATAATCAGCCAGCGAATATCCATACTGCACACTGTCATTTCCTGGTTGTCTTAACAAGATTTTATTTAAATTCTTTAAATAAAGAATTTATTTGTGTGTTTTTGTAAAATAAGTTACAAAAATCCTGAACATAGGAAACAAGTATTATTAAAACTGTACAATTTGAGTACTTGGCACTGCACAGTCATCCAGAGAAACTACTTTATTATTTTGTGTCAGTTCTGTTATTAAAACTACAGTCTAAAATATTTGAAACTTAGATGAACCTTTTAGATTAGGCCTGTACAGAATATACAATGTTTTCTTTTAAATGGGACATTAAAGTCAATTTCTCATTTATGTATCAGACACTTTTCATTGCATTGCAGAATATCTGAATTATTCATTGAAATCACTGTCATTTTATTAGTAAAATGTGCATTGTTTTGCAGGCCTATGACGCACCAATTGAATGTTATTTTCTTTTGGCCAATTAGGCACAGGTATAAATGAGCTCTTGCACATAACCAATCACTGTACATCATATAGTAGTGCCAGGATTTTGCATTCTACAGAATGCAGTCCATCTTCTCTGGGGGAATGAAAAATTACTCTTTTTTTTTTTTCTTCAAACTCCCAGAAAAGGAGACAAAATAAACGAGAGTGCATTGTAAAGGTTTTTAATTAAACATTTTTATGGGTTTAGATTACTGTCCCTTTAAAGGGACATTATACACTCATTTTTTCTTTGCATAAATGTTTTGTAGATAATCTATTTATATAGCCCATAAAGTTTTTTTTTTAAATTAATGTATAGTTTTGCTTATTTTTAAATAACATTGCTCTGATTTTCAGACTCCTAACCAAGCCCCAAAGTTTTATGTGAATACGCTCGACTACCTACTCCAGCTTGCTCCTGTTTGTGTAAAGGGTCTTTTCATATGCAAAAGAAGGGGGAGGGGGGGGGAGTGTCTTATTTGCCACTTGCAGCTACCTTTTCAACAGAGCCAAACTGACAGCTTCTAAGTAAGTTTTTAAACAGTTTTATACTGGATTTTTATATCAGTATCTGTGCATCTTATTCTTTATAGTAGTGTCTATTACATGCAGTTATATGAAAATGAGTGTATACTGTCCCTTTAACTACAGTGAACATAACATTTTCAGACATAAATCAGAGGTATCAACAGTATGGATAAGACTTTATTTGCCCAGTTTATTGCACTTGATGGACATCATAAAGTAATGCATAATTAATACAATTCCACTGCCACATTTGAATGCCAATAATAAGGATTTATTTACATTCAACATCAACATTTCACACAGGCAATGAGGAACCAAAATGTGAGTTGAAATAATAAAGAAATCCAAAAGCAATGATACCAATATCCTGAATAATACCCTTCTTAACGATTGATAACATTAAAGGATTGTCAGTGGTGGGCTACCAGCGGCCTGGGGGCTGCATGTGGCCCTTGAAGGATTCCCCTTCTGCCCCCAATCCTTGTCTGGGGTGTAAATAAATGTCCCATTTTGTACCCCACAATATATGTCTTCACTCTTTCCTTCCTAGTTCACGCTCCCACACACTATGTTTATACACATTAGCTGTTGTACTAATATAGATGCTGCAGTCCAGCAGTTTTGTGGGCTCTGTTGCCATATATGTGCCCTATTTTATATTGTGTGTCTTTCACTGGTTTATCTGATACAGTAACCAATTGACATTAATCTGTGAGTATTTAATATGTATCTGTAAACAGACTGACTAATTATACTCCGGGCATGATGGTCAAAAACTTGCCGACAAGGAGAGAAATTACAGTCTCTGGGGTTCTTTTCTGAGCATTATATTGTAATGTAGGTGTCTCTCCTTCACATCAAGAACCGGGTATAGTAAGATAAACTTGCCTGTCTAAAACTAAGGGACCCTGCAGTACTGACCAGACTTAATAAATAATCTCAATAGAGCTTAAGTACAGGTCCTCTGACTTCCCAGAGGTTGCCCAAAGAAAAATAAATTTTAGGCTTAAAATAGATGCCTAAAAGGCAGAAAAGAAATATCTAGTTTAAAGCATTTATTAGCAGGCCATTGGCTACATACCCATTTTTCATGCTACAAATTCACATGGGGTTAAATACCCCAAATATGCTACAAACCCATAAGGCGATAGTTTCTGCTACAAGCAATATTAATACAGGAACTTGGAGCTAAATCCTGGAGTGGCAACAGGCAGGTGGTGTAACAAATCTGTGTTATGCAGCAATTCTCTGTATTGTATCCCTAGTGTGATGAGTTAACCTTTCAATAGCAGTGTTTGCTTGTGCTGACTAATACAACATGTAGAAATGTGACTATCACACTCAGTGATGTCAATCCTGACCCATAATGCTATATGTAAAGTTTATTACAAGTATTATCAGCAACACACTATAGCCTCTGTTTAGGAATTTTCTTGCTAATACTAGTGCTGAAGTTAACTGAACATCCTTATCATATTCAGACAACAAAGGATTCCATCCTGTTTTGCTCACTTGTGTGCATTGTTGTTTTTATATATTTACAGATTTGTAAATTAGAAATGGAAATCAATAACAATATCCAGAAATGTGATTTAGTTTTTACTATTATAGTAAATATTGCCCAACAAGTCCAATAACACATCCCGGTGTGACATTGTCATTATTTGTCCTTGCGTATTTAGGATTTTAATCCTTAAATGGCTTTCCCGAAAGAGTGTGATGCATCTGATCAATACATGGGCGGCAAATAACAGACACAAGACTTAGAAAGTAACTTTAGGTCCTTTAGTTTTGTTTCTCTTGGAAAGATCTAAAGGCCAACTTTACATAGTCTCTATATTCTCCCTTTTATAAAATATATTTTATCATCAGGAATGTATCAGGAAGAGCCAGTGGGATTACAATGTGATTGTACTACAGCCTGATCTCAAACAACTGCACAGCAGTCATGTGAGATACAGCAGCATAGAAAAGGCACATCTAGCAGATTGCTAGTGTGATGATTTTTTTTAAAAATGATCTGTATTTAACATATTTCCAGGTCCATGAAGCCCAGTTGATCTCCAGTCTGCAAAAGAGCTATGTGCACAGCTACAATGTTATTACTCTTTGTTCTCTACAGGCTTTCTTCATATTCTTCCCATGCCACTACGATCTGGAGCTGTGGCTTAGCACATTCTGTTGATTTCAGAGAAAAAAAAACAAACAAGGAACATTTTAAGCTTAGTAGGCAATTTTGATTCTCAATATTCTTATTTGTCCCTGGTCATGGATCTGCATAATGCACCATAGCAGTTAGGGTGCCCTTTGTGCGCTTGCAGGATTCTTGAAATATTGCACCAGACAGCTGGGTGTAGAAGAGCAGCAAAACTCACAATATTAACAAAAAAACATATCATCAGTGATTCTGCTTCTGAGGGATACCCATCTGTGAAGTTGTGTGCAGTAAATCTTGGGTTTGCAGTTTGTGTGCTCAGACCTCGGTCAACATGGACTGAGCAGTCTTGTGCAGATTTAGTCCAAAAACTCTGTTGCACTACTTGGCTGAAAAAGATCCCAAAACCTAAATGCTTCTCTAAGAAACACTGGAGCAGCGAATTGTTGGAGAACCCATCTGTGTAAGTACTTTATCCAACCACTGAAGAGGCCCATTTAGGTGTAGCTCAATCCAGCAGGGGGTGCTAGTTACTGTCTGACGCCTGTAGAGAGGAAAATTGCAAAGTGAGGCTTACAAAAGGATTTGTTAGGTTTACTTTGTATTTGGTTATTAAAACAGTGGAAAAGCACAGCATAATTAAGTACAAAATATTGGAAAGTATTATTCTATATGTTCTAGCTACAGCCCACGTTTGTAAAAACAATGTATCTTCTTTTTGAGACAGTTATCAGTTTACTGTTAATACGGTTATTTCAGGTATACATTAAGTCAATGCTATACATCAACCCGAAAGCATACCGAAATGTAAGAATCGTCTAAGCCACTAAGACCCACTTCTGCTCACACTGTGCTGTTAGATTTTCTTACAAAGATATGTCCTAAAAAAAATCTGATCTTTCTCCATCCCTTGCAGATAAAATTTAGACAGCCCTGCTCTATAGAATGTTTACTATTACATAGATTTTGCTATAGAGAGAGTTGGGTACATAATGGGTTACAAAAGTAAGGAATAAGTGAAATGTTACTGAAACCTCAGGATCTGTAATAAGGCTGCCAAACAGAGGCACATCTGGGTACCATTAGTTTCTCTTTGGCTAGTGGCCAAGCCTGAAACTGGCTGTCAAGTGTGGAAGATGAGAATTTACTCGTTGAGCACCAAGCCTGGCTTGTAATAATTGCACACACTAAAGTTCATCTTACCACACCCCACCCTGGCTCTAAAGGGTAAACAGCCCAATGGTCACTGAACATCTGGAAGACAGCAGGAGGAGTTGCTCAGTGTGTCTATTCTGCTCCCACACTAACAGAATGGTTTACTGGCATGTGGTGTGTGTTACACCCTCTACACAATGACATCTGTCAGAGCAGCGTCATCTCCCTGGACACTTGACGTCCTACACAAAATCTTGTCAGTTACTACCATGTTTAAAAGGCCCCAATGACAAATTCCAGCATTCAATACATAATAAAACAAAAGGACGATTTCTCAGAACAAAGTGTGATCAGTGTAAGGAGGAGAATGCAATTACAAGAAACTGGAAATATTACACACTTTTCTGGAAGACAAATATTGTGACCATGCAACACTGACCTGTACTCTGCTCCCCAACCCTTGACAAAGCTCATCCGTATGGTACACATCCTGGTAAGCTGATACACTGCCTCAAATCCCTGGTTTACTGACTGGGCCAGGAGTGCCGCAAACTCCTGGTTATTAAAAATCTTTAGGTTACATCCTGGTAAAAAAAAAGAACAAAGAGATATTTGTCATAAGATGCTTCCAAGCTGACTAAAACCAGCATCCTCATCACCAGCACAAGGAGAGGATGCAGACCCACATCCATGCTGGATATTTGAAAAGTGAGGACTTATTTAAAGGACACACTGTGTGTCTAAAAAGTGTAACTATGCAGAGTTTTGTGTGTCTGAGCTGTAGCAGTGTATGAGGAGAAGTTAGTACAGAAGTATGTCTCATGTCACACTGTATGAGGAATAATACATGTCCGAGAGTTACACTATGTACACTTGAAAAGTGTCACTGTATCAGCAGAAGTGTGCACCACAACAAGGAGGTGTATTGCTCTGTATGTTCAAAACCAACGCAGCATGTCTGAATAGTGTCATACTCTGAGATGAGCAGCATGTGCGACAGTAATGTCACAATGTATGAGGAGCAGTGTGTGTGTTGGTAAACTCACAATGTGTGGAGGAGCATTTTGTGTCTGTTGGTAAAGTCAGAATATATAAGGAGCAATGTGTGTCTGTTGACAATGTCACTGTATAAGGAGCAATATGTGTCTGTTGGTAATGTCACAATGTTTGAGGAGCAGTGTGTGTGTTAGTAAACTCACAATGTATGAGGAGCAGTGTGTGTCTGTTGGTAGTGTCACATTGTAGGAGGAGCGGTGTGTGTCTGTTGGTAATGTCACAATGTATGAGGAGCAGTGTGTGTGTTAGTAAACTCACAATGTATGGAGGAGCATTTTGTGTCTGTTAGTAAACCCATAATGTATGAGGAGCAGTGTGTGTCTGTTGGTAAACTCACAATGTATGAGGAGCAGTGTGTTTCTGTTGGTAATATCACATTGTATGAGGAGCAGTGTGTGTCTGTTGGTAATATCACAATGTATGAGGAGCAGTGTGTGTCTGTTGGTAGTGTCACATTGTAGGAGGAGCGGTGTGTGTCTGTTGGTAATGTCACAATGTATGAGGAGCAGTGTGTGTGTTAGTAAACTCACAATGTATGGAGGAGCATTTTGTGTCTGTTAGTAAACCCACAATGTATGAGGAGCATTGTGTGTCTGTTGGTAAACTCACAATGTATGAGGAGCAGTGTGTTTCTGTTGGTAATGTCACATTGTATTAGGAGCAGTGTGTGTCTGTTGGTAATGTCACAATGTATGAGGAGCAGTGTGTGTCTGTTGGGGGTGTCACATTGTAGGAGGAGCGGTGTGTGTCTGCTGGTAGTGTCACAATGTAGGAGGAGCATTGTGTGATTGTTGGTAATGTCACAATGTATGAGGAGCAGTGTGTGTTGGTAACGTAACAATGTATGAGGAGCAGTGTGTGCCTGTTGGTAACATAATGTATGAGGAGCAGTGTGTGTCTGTTGGTAATGTCACAATATACGAGGAGCTGTATGTGTCTGTTGGTAGTGTCACATTGCAGGAGGAGCAGTGTGTGTCTGTTGGTAGTGTCATCATTTATGAGGAGCAGTGTGTGTCTGTTGGTAGTGTCACAATTTATGAGGAGTAGTGTGTGTCTATTGGTAATGTCACAATGTATGAGGAGCAGTGTGTGTCTATTGGTAATGTCACAATGTATGAGGAGCAGTGTGTCTCACAAGTAATGTGTAGTGTGTGCATAAGATGTATTACAGTCTATGTCTAGGAAGTTTCACTCTGAAAAGCAATGTTTATATGTAAGAAGTATCATACTGTGAGAAGTGTGTGTGTGTGAGGAACATTTTTTGTCATATTACGCGATATAATCAGAATTTATGAGGGATATTGCACATAACGGATGTGTCAGAACAAGTGAGGAACAACATGTGTCTGAAGAACGAGGAGCAATTTGTGTCGGTTTTACATTTTGAGAGTGACTAAATGTCACTGTGTTGGATGTCTGACAAGTGTACTGTGTATAAAAGGCATTATGTTTATTAAAAGTGTAGCATTGTTAACAGTGTGTGTCATGTAAGTGCTGCATTGTTTGTTTGACAAGTGCTGGATCTTTATAATTGTCACAGAAAACAATAAATTCAAACAGATGTTTTCATTTTTATGAGATCCAAAACTATAAAAGGGTGGGGAGGTGGCGTTGGATATACTCTTAATATTTTCAACATAAGGAAGCAGAGACTTACAGATAAATTAAAAGGTTCTCTAAGTGTTTCAGGGTCCCCTTACCTGGAGGAATTTTGCAGACGGTGGCAGGGTGCCAGCCATATCTCTGGTTACAATTTGGAGACTGTACAAATATTGCACTATCACTGAGGCATTCGGCAAACACTTCACCTCCAATATAATATAGACGCACTCCTCTCCCTGCAAAAATAAAAACACCTGAGTCACTAAAGGAGGATGCAGACAAAGCGCAGCCACTGTAAGCAACATTCAGACTTAAAAAATATGTGATGCAATTAATTTGGGAGCTTAGATAATAAACAAAAATAGTTTAAGTCCCACTCAGGAGCCACAATCCTTGCAGTTTCTGAGCAGTGAGCCAATCTGGAGTGGCAGTAGTATGTCCCCTCCAATCACTGGCTGCATCCATCTTGGGAGCTACAAGGCAGCAAAACTTTTACCTATGTGTTTACCCTTTGCAGGGGATGAACAGTGGGTCCTGTCTCTGGAAAATGTTGTGTTAAGGTTAAGGAACCTACAGCCAATGCTGGATGTAATTCATGTTGTGGGAGGTCCTCTATGCTCAGATTCAAAGGGCCAGAATGGATTTTATTTTCTAACCACTGAATTAATGCTAGGGGGGGAATAGTTCCAGCTGTTTTGGCCAAAGTACTGTTTTTCCACTATAGAACTAATGTGTAAAATAATTCCTAACAGGCCCAGCAGTTTGGTTATATATATGCAGCCAAAATACAGCCATGGTTTAGGTTCAGCGACAGTGGTTGAGCCTCATCCAATAAGAGGGAACCCTTGCACAACAATTTACAAGGCAAATCATTAACCCTTTGCACCACAAGGTACAGTTACTAGTTGCACAATGATCTACAGTATTACCAATATGCCTCCGGGTCAGCTCCACAGCAGCATTGCGATTCACGTTGGAGAGCAGCCCAAGGCAGAAACGTTCAGAGTTTGAGGGGTCTGTAAATCCATCCACAGTCATGGAGGGTTGGGAGGCATGAAAAGTCTCTCCTACTCTCTGGTTCAGCTCATAATAGGAAATGGAGCACCAAAAAGCTGGCTCGCAGTACGTGACTGGCTGCAGGTCTGCAACAGAAGAACAAAGTCATACGTAAGTGGTGCGCTAGTGACTAGCAACACAGGTATACGGCCATTACAGGTAAAGTCACAAAGGGGTTTTACTATATGTTCCATCAATTGGGGCATTTGCTCTCAAGAAACTAATTTTTTTTATTTTAAAAGGGACATGAAACCCAATTTATTTCTTTCATGATTCAGACAGAGCATACAATTTAAAAAAAAAAGTATTAATTTTACTTCTATTATCAAACTTGCTTCCTTCTCGTTTTATTCTTTGATGAAGAGATACCTATGTAGGTAGTAGCTTGCATATGTCTAAAGCACTACATGACAGGAAATAGTGCTGCCATCTAGTGCTCTTGCTAATGTATAACATTCAACTGCTGCCATATAGTGCTGCAGACAAATGCACACTACTGGGGCGCGATCCGATATACGGCGTACTTTTCGGCGCAAGCGAGGGAACCCGCGCCTCCCGTAGTTTCACCTCACACATCGGGGTATCCAATATACTCCGCTGGCAGTTGCTAAAGTGCCGTAAGTCGGACAAACTAGCGATGTTCAGAAATAAGCGTAAGTACAAATTTCTGGAGTCGCCAGTGACTTATGGCACTTTAGAAACTGCCTGCGCCTACAAAAACTTACTAAAGTCTTAAATCTCCCGTAACTGTCTAACACGCCTCCCAAAAATAGCCCGACACGTATACCCCTCTATCCGCAATACCCCATCTCACTCCTAACAATAAATGTATTAACCCCTAAACTGCCGGTCCCGGACCCCGGCGCCACCTATATTATATGTATTACTCCCTAATCTGACCCCCCTACACTGCTGCCACCTACATTAAATATATTACCCCCTAATCTGACCCCCCCTACACCGCTGCCACCTATATTAAATATATTAACCCCTAATCTGACCCCCCTACACCGCCGCCACCTATATTAAATATATTACCCCCTAATCTGACCCCCCTACACCACCGCCACCTACATAAAATATATTACCCCCTAAACCTAAGTCTAACCCTAACACCCCCTAACTTAATTATTATTTAAATAAATCTAAATAATATTTATATTATTAACTAAATTATTCCTATTTAAAACTAAATACGTACCTATAAAATAAACCCTAAGATAGCTACAATATAATTAATAATTACATTGTAGTAATTTTAGGGTTTATATTTATTTTACAGGTAACTTTGTATTTATTTTAGCTAGGTACAATAGCTATTAAATAGTTAATAACTATTTAATAGCTACCTAGTTAAAATAATTACAAAATTACCTGTAAAATAAAACCTAACCTAAGTTACAAATACACCTAACACTACACTATCAATAAATTAATTAAATAAACTACAATTATCTAAACTAAAATAAAATTAAATAAACTAAACTATATTACAAAAAAAACCCCACTAAATTACAAAAAATAAAAAAATATTACAAGAAGTTTAACCTAATTACACCTAATCTAAGCCCCCTAATAAAATAAAAAAGCCCCCCAAAATAATAAAATTTCCCTACCCTAAACTAAATTACAAATAGCCCTTAAAAGGGCCTTTTGCGGGGCATTGCCCCAAAGTAATCAGCTCTATTACCAGCTCTTAAAAGGGCCTTTTGCGGGGCATTGCCCCAAAGTAATCAGCTCTTTTACCTGTAAAAAAAAGAACAATCCCCCCCCCACATTACAACCCACCACCCACACACCCCTACTCTAAAACCCACCCGATCCCCCCTTAAAAAAACCTAAGTCTAAACCCCAAGTGGTCCTGTCCTGAAGACCGGCGGAGAAGGTCCTATTCCAGGCGGTGAAGTCTTCTTCCAAGCGGCAACCTCTTCTTCTTCCAGGAACCAGCCGGCGCGGAGCGGAGGAGTTGAAGACCAATGAACGTGGAGCTGAAGACCGTCGACTCTGGAACTGAAGACCGCGGAGCCATGGAGCGTGGAGGATCCTCTTCATATGATCTCCACCGTACACTGAATAGGAATTCAAGGTACGCGATTAAAAATGGCGTCCCTTGAATTCCTATTGGATGATTTGAGGCTTCAAATTCAAATCAGCCAATCGGATGAGAGCAACTGTAATTCTATTGGCTGATTTGAATAGCCAATAGAATAAGAGCTACTGACATTCTATTGGCTATTCAAATACAAAGTTACCTGTAAAATAAATATAAACCCTAAAATAGCTACAATGTAATTATTAATTATATTGTAGCTATCTTAGGGTTTATTTTATAGGTAAGTATTTAGTTTTAAATAGGAATAATTTAGTTAATAATATTAATATTAGGGTGGGGGGCGGGGATGGCCAGCAACAGAGCTGGTCGCACGATCTGGGAGCTCTGTTAGTAAAACAACTAAGAAAGTCCAAAACTGTGAATATACCCCAAAAAAAGAAATGCTGAACTACTGATTAATTATACTAGGGCAGCCCTGGATATGCTGATGAGTGCCTAATAACTTTTTGACCTACGCTGATCTGAAATCTGTTTAGGACTGGGCCGAGACACCAAGCGGCGCCATCTTGGCATGTTACTGCACCCAGCTGGGATATTGCCCACTGCACTCTGAACCACCTAACAGTTCTTTAAACTTGTGGACCTGTCAACGCCTGAGGTGCCACTATGGAATCGCAGATATTGTACTCTGCTGTCAAAGATCTCTTAGAAGAGTATGGGAGAAAGCTTTGCACGAGACTGGATGCCCTTATATATAGGTCTCAAGCCATGCACACAAACAGTGACGGCCTCAAAGTGGAGCGCAGGGTGGTGCAACATGGCCCTGGCAGTTCCTCAAGTGCGCTCTTCTCCGCTGATGCCAACAGCTACAGGCCAGGGGATTCTGTCTCTCTCAACTAGCATCCATTTGCGGCCACAAGCAACTTACCCCAAAGAGGAGGAGAACTGCGCGATGATAGTCATAGAGATTTTGGTACTGCAGTGTGACACGCTCCTCACAGCTTTCCACGCAGACCTCCCTCAGCCGCCGGCTCGCCCGGCTCTCAAGGTGCCTGTGAGATTGGATTGTACACATTCGTTCCGACTTGACGGCTGTGAGAGCTGGCGGATTCTACAGATTCTCCTAGTCAGAGCACTATGGCATCACGCTTCCCAGGGACCCCGGGCAGGCATTGGATAGGTGATGGGTTATAACTCTGGGGATGTGATGTCGTCTGAGGGGATTGCTGTTGACGAGACACTCTCTATGGGTATATTGCTGCGGTTCCCAAATAAATATATTGAGATGTCCGCTGCAGCTTGCTATGACGGCCCTGAGGCCTGATACTTGGACTCCCACACTGTATTTGCTTATTTACCCTGATTATGCTCTTATGCTTTATAACCGTATTGTTTATTGTTACCATGTTTTTAAATTTTATATGCCTTGTTCTCAGTAGATTATGTTCTTCACTATGGGGAACTCTTATTAGGAAAGTTACTGCTACTGTATGTAAAAAAAAATTCCACTCCCGCTTTTTTGCTGCAGTTTATTTACATCTTGTTAGGGAAGGAATGGGCTTTGCTCTAGAAAAATACCTGACTAACTCATTCCCTTATCGGAAACCCCAATAGCTTATCAATATATAGTACCTGCAGAAACCTTAATGCGGGGGGTATTAATCTGAATCAGGTTCCATTGTCTATGATTCTTTATCCCACACAACTAAACTTTATTTGGACTGTGTGATGCAAAACTTTATTCTAATTTTACTAAGCAATTCGAAGGGAATCTCTGGAATTTATCAATTGTCTCCCTCATATAAGGCCTGATTCCTTCAATATATCAAGCTTGGAGAGATGTATTAATATAATGGGTTCCTGACCATTATGGTCCTTTAAGTGACATGGGGGGACAATCTGTACCTTTAAGCCAGTATTATTAAATCTTTGTTAATAGTTCAAGAGTATTTAGAGGTCCTATCTATGCTCTTGTGTCTGTTGTGCTCTTAGGATACCCTCAGAGACATATATATTTAGCTCTTATATATATATATACTACTTTTTTCACTCATCATAGGTTTGGAGGACATGTCTCAATGTGTATTTACTTAAACATTCCATTGCCCACACGTGCTAGTTTATGTAGGGAACTAAGTTGGGAATGGCTCAACACATCAATGCATAACAGTAATTACGCTACCTATATGTGTTTAAATATATCATAAGCCCGCAAGTATGTCTCCATAGATGCAATACCATCCTAGCCCCCATACAACTTTTACTAGATACTGAGTTTGCTTTTAATCTGTGTCCATCCCCCCCACCCTCCCCCCCACCGTTTTCCTTTATGATAGCTATGTGCCTCCTGCCTCCTTAACATGAGAGTTTTTGACAGTTAACATAACGCAGAATATGGGTCAGGGAATATTATCTCAATCTGGATGAGAGTGCATGCTACAAGCTATGTCACAAATATGTAGCCTGCTTGGCTAGTTGAACAATAACCGTATGGGAGTGTTATGCCCTATGCAACAATTAGAATAAAGGTGCACACATGCATACCACTCATCGCTGACTAATCTCTCATATGAGCTTTCCCATATCTCCCTCAGTGTGTTTCCCAGTACGGGGTTATGTCTGGAGGACCTGTGTCTTGCTGGCTGACCCCTGGTTTTTCATGAAGAATTCCAAAAACGCCCTTCTTAGAGTATGTGGTATCTTAGGGATATTGCCCTGGCCCTGAACCTAGAACTAGAAAAAAGCAGCTAGCGCTAATGATACTGTATTTGTTTTGGCTACAGCGTAGTGTTCCCCAGTTACGCAGGGTTATACTAGATATTAATTTTGAATAACTCTTAAAGCCCAGTGTGCTTTTATGTAAAACCAACAGAGAGGTTAATGATAACTATAGGGGAAGAGCATATATATTCTTTCACATGTTTCCTTTGTATATCCATTTTGATTGTCAAGTACTGCGTTCCTGGATATTCTTTATTCCCCCCATGCTTCAGTATAGTCATGTAGGCGAGTAAGCCAGCATTGAAGGAGTGCACTATTATTTGAATAACTCCCCCCCCATTTCAGTATCCCTATGCGGTAAGGGTTTAATACCTCCTCCTCTGCATTCCTTTTTGGCAGAGTTAAGTAGCCTCTGCCCAGCCTGCAGAACCGTGTTAGGTTCTTCAGGATCTAGTAATACTATTGTATATGCTATTACCAACGCTCATTGTTATCAGTTGAATATGTATAGGTGGCAACTGAGGTCTGTTTCAGTACAGCATTTTTATCTGTGTACTTTGTTTGATGTTAATTGACATTATTTGATAGTAATTTAGGTGTTTTCCTACACTTGTTTGTATTGACATTACTTATGATACCCAAAGTTGACCGTTACTATCTCCACACTGACACTGGACTTTTTCATGTAAACTTATCTGATGTGTCCTCAGCGGTAGTTCGCACTTTTGGTCTCTTAAGGAGACTGTTTGTCTGGAGGACATTGCGAACAAACAAAATCAAAAACAAGGTTTTCAGAATATCATGTCATGTCGCTGTGTTATGGACTGGTCTCCATATGATGTATTGTAATGAAAATTTTATTTTTTCAGATATGACTATGTTGTCAAAGATATTTTTACCTCAATAAAAATAAAGTTTAAAAAAAAAATAAAAATAAAAAAAAAATATTAATATTATTTAGATTTATTTAAATAATAATTAAGTTAGGGGGTGTTAGGGTTAGACTTAGGTTTAGGGGGTAATATATTTTATGTAGGTGGCGGCGGTGTAGGGGGGTCAGATTAGGGGGTAATATATTTAATATAGGTGGCGGCGGTGTAGTGGGGTCAGATTAGGGGTTAATATATTTAATATAGGTGGCGGAGGTGTAGGGGGGGTCAGATTAGGGGGTAATATATTTCATGTAGGTGGCAGCGGTGTAGGGGGGTCAGATTAGGGGTTAATATATTTAATATAGGTGGCGGCGGTGTAGGGGGGTCAGATTAGGGGTTAATATATTTAATATAGGTGGCGGCGGTGTAGGGGGGTTAGATTAGGGGTTAATACATATAATGTAGGTGGCGGCGGGGTCCGTGAGCGGCGGTTTAGGGGTTAAACACTTTATTAGGTATTGCGGTGGGGGATTGCGGTTGACAGATAGACATTGCGCATGCGTTAGGTGTTAGGTTTTATTTTGCAGGCATTTTAGGGAGTTACGGTGCTCCAATACTCAGCGCAAGGCTTGCTACGCCTGCATTTTGTGGCGAGGTGAAAATGGAGAAAGATTTCTCCATTTTCGCCACGTAAGTCCTTACGCTGTATATTGGATACCAAACTGCGCGTGTTTTGTATGTCAGTCTATGGGCCAAAAAACTACGGGCAAAGGCATAAATATACAAGCATAACTTCTATGTTACGCCGTATATGTGATACCAAACCAGCGCAAAATCTGGCGTCGCCGGCTTCTGCGGGCAAGGCTGCATATCGGATGGGGCCCCTGATCTTAGCTTTCTGCTCTTAAACAAAGGATACCGAAAAAACAAAGAAAAAATTGATAATAGAAGTATATTGGAAAGTTGTTTAAAATTGCATTTTCTACATGAATCCTGAAAGAAAAAGAATTGGATTTTATATCCTTTTAATACAGGTTAGGTTTTATACATATATGTAAGGGATGGCGGAGTGGTTTGCTAAACACATGTACGGAGAGTAAATTATGAATGTAAATCTATGTTTAGAGGCCTTAGTAGAACATATGCTGCTGATATCCTTACCATAAGGTCTTCCCCTTAAACCACAGCAAAACATTAAAGGGACATGAGACTCTTGTGGTTTGGACAGAGTATACAGTTTTTTAAGTCTCCAAGTTACTTCAATTATCAAATATGCATTGTTCTCATGGTAATCTAGGTAGGTAGTGTAAACTGTCTGAAGCACTATATGGCAGCAAAAACTGCTGATACCTAATGCTCTTGCAAAATAAACTCCTGAGCCTACCTACCTACTTTACAAAATAGGATAACAAAAGAACAAAGTCAGTTTGATCATAGTAAGTAAATCGGAAACACATTTAAAATGATATACTCTATCTGAATCACAGAAATAAACATTTAGGTTTCATGATCTTTTAAAGGGATACTCAATCAAAATTAAACTTTCATTATTCAGATAGAGCAGCAATTTTAAACAACTTTCCAATTTACTTCCATTAAAAAAATGTGCACAGTCTTTTTATATTTAACCTTTTTGAGTCACCAGCTCCTACTGAGCATGTGCAAGAATAAGCGTGTATGCATTTGTGAATGGCTGATTGCTGTCACATGGTACGTGTATGCATTTGTGATTGGATGATGGCTGTCACATGGTACAGGGGGAGTGGGAAAAGACGTAACTTTTAAAATTGTCACAAAAAAATCTATTACTCATTTGAAGTTCAGACTAAGTGTTATTGCAATGTCTTGTTATCTTGCATTTGTTGATTATGCAAATCTACTGTGTTGACTGGTCCTTTAAACCAAATCAATCCAATCCAGTTAAATCAAATCATACAATGTACATTTATGTTTCCAATAATTTATGACTAAAATGTATACTTTTTCTAGTCTGCCCCCCCCCCCCAAAAAAAAAGAAGCTGTAGTGAATCCTGCTTTTTTTTTTGTATGATGCTATTACCCTAACCCTAATTACATGCTACACAATGATTGTTTAGACCAGGACAGGTACACATTTACATGAAGCTACTGAGGAGATACAATAAACATACTTGAGAGCCTTTTCATAGGTTTGTCTCACCCGTAGTGCACTGAAAAATCAAAACCCTAAAAATATTTATAAAAAATTATTGTTTTTAATTAGCTATAAAACCTTTTTTTATAGTGATCTTTTAGAGTTTGTTACACAGCTGTAAATACACACGATATTCATAAAGACTCCAATGTTCCTTTAAAGGGACACTGTACACTAGATTTATCTTTGCATAAATGTTTTGTAGATGATCCATTTATAAAGCCCATCTTGGAGTATTTTTGTAACAATGTACGTATAGTTTTGCTTATTTTTAAAAAAACATTGTGTCGATTTTCAGATTCAGAACAAGCCCCAAAGTTTTAGATGTCTACAGATTCAAGCTTGCTCCTGTTTGTCTAATTGGTCTTTTCATATGGAGAGTGGGGGGGGGGGGGGCGGTGTCTGCTCATCCTGATTTCCCAGCCCCTTTCACTGGACGTCCCAGCCTAACCTCAACAACAGTGCTAAACTGGGAGTATCTAAGTAAGTTTTTAAAAAAGGTTTTATACTGGATTTTTTATATCAGTATCTGTGCATATTCTTCTTTATAGTAGTGTCTATTGCATCTTGCATGAAATACTTCAAACAAAACCATATACCAAACTGCTTTCTGTAAATTAGTAACTCTAAACTCCAGAATCAGGAAACAAACTGTATCCCCAAAACACTGCACTGGAAATGAGGCTCACAGTAAATGCACCAACATTTTTATCTTAACCTGTTTGCTGCCAGATCGACTACTGACTTTAAATGGGTTCAACGGAAACACTGGCTCTGGGATAATGATGTTTACATAATTTATCATCATTTATATAGCAACTGAGGAGCAGATCACTCTTCTGTAAATACGGATTAATAAAAACTGCAATACGTTTAGGGCAGTGTTTTATATTTGCAGAATTAACTTGTACAGATCAAAGGCAAACAACATTCAGCTTTTAAAGCTTTGTGCAAGCAGAGAACAGTGGGTTAAACACAGGATGACTTCCCTCTCACCAGGCCGGCAACCTCTGCGATAAGGACAAGCCCCTCACACACATCCACGGCTGGCCTGGCGAAGCGCCAAACCAAACCTCCTCAACTGAACTCTGCATCCAGCCAAGTTCCACAGGACGGGGATAAGAGCACTCAGGGCGGTGTTTATATTATTATTCATTTGCAGCTATATTGTAATATATTATTCTTAAAGGGACGGGGATAGAATGATGTATTCAAAGCAAAGATTTGTCTGAGAATATTAAACAGATTATATTAGTTGTTTAAATATTGATAAAAAAAATAAGTGTAAAGTTTTAGTGTCCATAAAGCACTGGGTGCTGCCGTGTTATAATCTACGTTTTCTTCTCTGCATTGGCCAATTAGGGACAGCTATAAATAAGTCACTAAAGAGTGCAAGCAACAACTGTGTGGAATATAGCAGTGCACGTCTGGAGTTTGCAAGTCTTCTTTTAATAGGAATTGGAATTTCCACAATTTTCACAATTAAATTACCGGAAAAGGGGACACAATAAATAATGAAGGTATATTGCAAATTTCTTCTACTACATATAATTTAAATATATATAATAATATAATTTCAATTTGTCAAAGTGGTTAATGTCCTTTAAAGCAGGAGTCAACAAACTTGGGCCCACAGATGTTTTGGAACTACATTTCCCATAAAGCTGAGACACTATTTAGGCTGCCTGAGCATCATGGGAAATGTAGTTCCAAAACATCTGGGGGCCAAGGTTGCTGACCCCTGCTTTATCACTGGCAATCCAATGTACTGTAAAATATAGGCGTATAAACTACTAATAAGCTGGAGACATAGAACGGTTGTTGCTCTGCAGAATTTACCTCTGTAGGTCACAGATCCATCAGCCTGACTTTTTATTCATGTCATTCTGCTATACTGGAAATCCTCAGATTTGACGTCACTGTTTGTCAGTGACCCTAACTTGTACATTGTGTGATTATATTAACAATAAACAAATATAAACACATGATATGTACATCACATAAGGAGATCTGCATGCAGAACCAGCCAAATAAAGTGATTATTCTACCACAGGTGCTTTACTGTTATTCCTTCATATCTAAACACACTTGAAAATCAGTATTTAAAACATTGTTGCTCAACAATTATATATTTACTTTTACTAACATTTCACAAAAATATCATTATAAAAAAAAAAGTATATAGTACTTCTCTCTAAGAGGATTCAAATTGCATCACACATGGCCCTAAGACCCAGCATTTAATGAATACAAAGTGGTAATGAATTAATCACTGAAGAATAAAAGGTTGGGTTGGCCATGTTGGGGCTAGAAGCCATAATTTCAACTAGTACAACAGTTGGTCAATTAAGCAATCTCCCCGTTTGAAAAGAGATAGCTGTATATGCAGATGCCCCTCTCTGCTCTCATCAACCTCTGGTGATAACTGTTCTCTAAGGTTAGTTAGTTTGACTTCAATACGGCAGGTCTCTAGTTTACAAGAATACTGCAGTAAAGTGCTTATGCAATAGCACTTTTATTTATAATATATAAAGTACCAATACATTTCACCTGGCTAACTGCTTTTAGCTAAGTAGTATTTTGCTATCCCTCTCTCCTGAAGCCCAATAGTAACCTTATTGTTCACAAAGGCTTCCTGAATTACTAAGGTAAACTTTTTTTGTCTCTTATAATTGTAGTGAAAACCTCTTGATCATCACTGAGAATGTGGTTTCTTCCTCCAAGTCTTCTCTACTTGATAATGTACTGGGTAAACAGTCAACAACAGGATCACTCTCCTCAGGTACAACTGATCAATTCTTTTCATCAGATCCTATAATAACTTTGATCAGCAAATCATATCTTCTACTACTACTCTTCATCTCATTCTCTCCCAGCTATTCTCTCATTCCCACCTGTATTGTTCTTCTGTAACTTCAGCTTAGCTTCCATATAGTATATTGCATTAGTAAAACTACTACAAACAATTGCTTATTAAAGGGACACTGTACCCAAAAATGTTCTTTCGTGATTCAGATTGAGCATGAAATTTTAAGCAACTTTCTAATTTACCCCTATTATTAAATTTTCTTCTTTCTCTTGGTATCTTTATTTGAAATGCAAGAATGTAAGTTTAGATGCCGGCCCATTTTTGGTGAACAACCTGGGTTGTCCTTGCTGATTGGTGAATAAATTCATCCACCAATAAAAAAGTGCTGTCCAGAGTACTAAAACCAAAAAAAAAGCTTAGATGCCTTCTTTTTCAAATAATGATAGCAAGAGAATGAAGAAAAATTGATAATAGGAGTAAATTAGAACGTTGCTTAAAATTGCATGCTCTATCTGAATTACAAAAGAATTTTTTTGGGTACAGTGTCCCTTTAATAATGCTCTTTTCTTGTCACACTGACTGCTATTACTGATGAATGTTTCAAATTCAATACAATCATTTTTAAGTCTACATTAACAAATTAATTTTATACCAAAAGGATAACAAAACCTTCAGCTTATTAGAGTAGTTTGTACACTGTGATGTCCCCTCAGTGTTGTGAATTAAAGGACGGATTAAAAGGGAATGAGATAAATGTTTATTAATGCATAGTAAAAAAAACTATTTTACAATATACCTTCCAATATTTATTTTGCTTGCAATTGCTGTAAAATACCTTACTTTTGTCTAAAAGTTGGGCTTGTCCCACAGACCCTAGAGAAGCCAAAATACAAATTCTGGAACATTTTTCTTTCACGATACTGAAAATGACCTAAACTAGCTAAAAACTAGACAATTATTGTTTAGCACAGTAAGCAAACAGTTACAGCTAACCCTAACTGACTCCAATACAGGAAACAAAACAAAAAAAAACATATTTAAAGGGACACTAAACCCAAATTCAGATAGAGCGTGCAATTTTAAGTAACTTTCTAATTTACTCCTATTATCAATTTTTCTTTGTTCTCTTGCTATCTTTATTTGAAAAAGAAGGCATCTAAGCTAAGGAGCCAGCCAATGTTTGGTTCAGACCCTGGACAGCACTTGTTTATTGGTGGGTGAATTTATCCACCAATCAGCAAGAACAACCCAGGTTGTTCAAAAAAATGGGCCGGCATCTAAACTTACATTCTTGCTTTTCAAATAAAGATACCAAGAGAATGAAAATTTGATAATAGGAGTAAATTAGAAAGTTGCTTAAAATTGCATGCTCTATCTGAATCATGAAAGAAAAAAATTTGGGTTCAGTGTCCCTTTAAGTTTCCAAATAGTTTTGCATATCATTAATAAAGTGACTACTGTGTCTATTTCAGGCCTTCTTTCCTACTCCCTCCTCTCAAACTCCATCAGTCATCCACTGAAACTCTCTCTCTCTCTCTCCTTAGAGGGATATGGCTGCACCTCACTGACATGGTGCAAAGGAGGCTGAAAAGATCCTTCCCTTGGTCAGAGGAGAATTATGTGAAAAGCACAATTGGGCAGACTGCTTCTCTTTCTCTTTATAAATACTGTATATTGTATTGTATTTGCATATGGCTGACTGAAATCTTGCTCTACTGGTGTCTTTCTGACAAGCACTGGGGCAGTATATATATATATATATATATATATATATATATATATATATATATATATATACACTGCTCAAAAAAATAAAGGGAACACTTAAACAACACAATGTATCTCCAAGTCAATCACACTTCTGTGAAATCAAACTGTCCACTTAGGAAGCAACACTGAGTGACAATCAATTTCACATGCTGTTGTGCAAATGGGATAGACAACAGGTGGAAATTATAGGCAATTAGCAAGACACCCCCAATAAAGGAGTGGTTCTGCAGGTGGTGACCACAGACCACTTCTCAGTTCCTATGCTTTCTGGCTGATGTTATGGTCACTTTTGAATGCTGGTGGTGCTTGCACTCTAGTGGTAGCATGAGACGGAGTCTACAACCCACACAAGTGGCTCAGGTAGTGCAGCTCATCCAGGATGGCACATCAGTGCCAGCTGTGGCAAGAAGGATTGCTGTGTCTGTCAGCGTAGTGTCCAGAGCATGGAGGCGCTACCAGGAGACAGGCCAGTACATCAGGAGACGTGGAGGAGGCCGTAGGAGGGCAACAACCCAGCAGCAGGACCGCTACCTCCGCCTTTGTGCAAGGAGGAACAGGAGGAGCACTGCCAGAGCCCTGCAAAATGACCTCCAGCAGGCCACAAATGTGCATGTGTCTGCTCAAACGGTCAGAAACAGACTCCATGAGGGTGGTATGAGGACCCAACGTCAACAGGTGGGGGTTGTGCTTACAGTCCAACACCGTGCAGGACGTTTGACATTTGCCAGAGAACACCAAGATTGGCAAATTCGCCACTGGCGCCCTGTGCTCTTCACAGATGAAAGCAGGGGCACACTGAGCACATTTGACAGACGTGACAGTCTGGAGACGCCGTGGAGAACGTTCTGCTGCCTGCAACATCCTCCAGCATGGCCAGTTTGGCAGTGGGTCAGTAATGGTGTGGGGTGGCATTTCTTTGAGGGGCCGAACAGCCCTCCATGTGCTCGCCAGAGGTAGCCTGACTGCCATTAGGTATCAAGATGAGATCCTCAGACCCCTTGTGAGACCATATGCTGGTGCGGTTGGCCCTGGGTTCCTCCTAATGCAAGACAATGTTAGACCTCATGTGGCTGGAGTGTGTCAGCAGTTCCTGCAAGATGAAGGCATTGATGCTATGGACTGGCCCTCCCGTTCCCCAGACCTGAATCCAATTGAGCACATCTGGGACATCATGTCTCGCTCCATCCACCAACTTCACTTTGCACCACAGACTGTCCAGGAGTTGGTGGATGCTTTAGTCCAGGTCTGGGAGGAGATCCCTCAGGAGACCATCCGCCACCTCATCAGGAGCATGCACAGGCGTTGTAGGGAGGTCATACAGGCACGTGGAGGCCACACACACTACTGAGCCTCATTTTGACTTGTTTTAAGGACATTACATCAAAGTTGGATCTGCCTGTAGTGTGTTTTTCCACTTTAATTTTGAGTGTGACTCCAAATCCAAACCTCCATGGGTTGAAAATTTTGATTTCCATTTTTTAATTTTTGTGTGATTTTGTTGTCAGCACATTCAACTATGTAAAGAACAAAGTATTTAATTAGAATATTTTATTCATTCAGATCTAGGATGTGTTATTTTAGTGTTCCCTTTATTTTTTTGAGCAGTGTATATATATATATATATATATATATATATATATATATATATATATATACATACATAGAATTGTGTAAGTACACTCTCACCAACTCTTGCAGCTTGTCAGGGTGCTATAAGGATAATAATACAATGTAGCAAAGAAGCACTCACTGAACTGTTCCAACTGTGACAAAAAGTTTTAATTCAAAATTGTGACGTTTCGGGACAGCAACAGTCCCTTCCTCTGACAAATTAACAATGTGAAAATACAGGCCTTAAATAGGCTCCAAATTACCCTCCCCTAGTGATTGACCAATCATGGCCAAAGATACATAACACACCTTTCATAGTGACCAATAGCTATCAATGATGGAAAACTACCAATATATACAATGAATCAAGTGAATAGTAATAAAACATTACAAACATAGAATTCCGTATTGTTAATAAAGAGGGGCAATCTCATTCCAACCTGACATAAACAGCAGCTAAAAAATTGCGTAAATATACCGACAAAACCGCAAACAAACAGTGAAAATACAGGGAGTGCAGAATTATTAGGCAAATTAGTATTTTGACCACATCATCCTCTTTATGCATGTTGTCTTACTCCAAGCTGTATAGGCTCGAAAGCCTACTACCAATTAAGCATATTAGGTGATGTGCATCTCTGTAATGAGAAGGGGTGTGGTCTAATGACATCAACACCCTATATCAGGTGTGCATAATTATTAGGCAACTTCCTTTCCTTTGGCAAAATGGGTCAAAAGAAGGACTTGACAGGCTCAGAAAAGTCAAAAATAGTGAGATATCTTGCAGAGGGATGCAGCACTCTTAAAATTGCAAAGCTTCTGAAGCGTGATCATCGAACAATCAAGCGTTTCATTCAAAATAGTCAACAGGGTCGCAAGAAGCGTGTGGAAAAACCAAGGCGCAAAATAACTGCCCATGAACTGAGAAAAGTCAAGCGTGCAGCTGCCAAGATGCCACTTGCCACCAGTTTGGCCATATTTCAGAGCTGCAACATCACTGGAGTGCCCAAAAGCACAAGGTGTGCAATACTCAGAGACATGGCCAAGGTAAGAAAGGCTGAAAGACGACCACCACTGAACAAGACACACAAGCTGAAACGTCAAGACTGGGCCAAGAAATATCTCATGACTGATTTTTCTAAGGTCTTATGGACTGATGAAATGAGAGTGAGTCTTGATGGGCCAGATGGATGGGCCCGTGGCTGGATTGGTAAAGGGCAGAGAGCTCCAGTCCGACTCAGACGCCAGCAAGGTGGAGGTGGAGTACTGGTTTGGGCTGGTATCATCAAAGATGAGCTTGTGGGGCCTTTTCGGGTTGAGGATGGAGTCAAGCTCAACTCCCAGTCCTACTGCCAGTTTCTGGAAGACACCTTCTTCAAGCAGTGGTACAGGAAGAAGTCTGCATCCTTCAAGAAAAACATGATTTTCATGCAGGACAATGCTCCATCACACGCGTCCAAGTACTCCACAGCGTGGCTGGCAAGAAAGGGTATAAAAGAAGAAAATCTAATGACATGGCCTCCTTGTTCACCTGATCTGAACCCCATTGAGAACCTGTGGTCCATCATCAAATGTGAGATTTACAAGGAGGGAAAACAGTACACCTCTCTGAACAGTGTCTGGGAGGCTGTGGTTGCTGCTGCACGCAATGTTGATGGGGAACAGATCAAAACACTGACAGAATCCATGGATGGCAGGCTTTTGAGTGTCCTTGCAAAGAAAGGTGGCTATATTGGTCACTGATTTGTTTTTGAATGTCAGAAATGTATATTTGTGAATGTTGAGATGTTATATTGGTTTCACTGGTAAAAATAAATAATTGAAATGGGTATATATTTGTTTTTTGTTAAGTTGCCTAATAATTATGCACAGTAATAGTCACCTGCACACACAGATATCCCCCTAAAATAGCTAAAACTAAAAACAAACTAAAAACTACTTCCAAAAATATTCAGCTTTGATATTAATGAGTTTTTTGGGTTCATTGAGAACATGGTTGTTGTTCAATAATAAAATTAATCCTCAAAAATACAACTTGCCTAATAATTCTGCACTCCCTGTAGGGATCGTAATTCAACCAATCAGCATCGCCCTGGCTCCTGGGGATCGTAATTCCACCAATCAGCAGCATCCTGTCACCCAAGGCTCAATACGTCGTTGTTGTATGATACCAAACAACGCCCACCTGTCACTAGGGACGCATACCCCCTCTAATCTGACATGTCACATTTTTAAATCCAAAATAAGCATTCGCTTAGACCGCTGCATATCCATGACTAAAATTAAAATTAATGAGGGACCACTTATAGATCGCTTGTGTTTAGCGCACATCAATAGCCGAATCAGATCAGCTACCCCAAGTGATACTAGAATACGGATAATCAATACCGCATAGCCTGAGAGTCATCCATATGCAATAAGTAATAACTAAATAAATAAATAAGTCCTGTTTGTGCCGCACATAATCCTTCTGCAACGGCACTCATCACAAAGGTAAACAAAGTGCCGTGATGTAACCAATCATGGATTAGACCGCCCGCTTGTGGGCGTATCAAAACAACACAGGGTTTTGACAAGTTCTACGTGTCACACTGACACTGATGGGCACACCCACCTAAATATACTGTATGAGCTCTACTGTGCATTGCTGTCATCTCACAAGGAGCGGGCTCCAAATATTAAAAGAAAAAATGCATGATCGATAATTGCGTAAGCAATAGTTACAAAAGGTGTGTTGCTCCAAAGCCAAAAACTTAAAGCAAAAAGTGTATGATAAAAGCAAAACAAAAAAGGGGATACAATATCAACAGATAATAAATGATATATAATAATAATACCCCAAATTAACAATATGCTTCCACCTACTCCTATATAAATATACACAAAAATGGTTTAAAGTATAATCAATACTGATTCCTACTATTCCCTAAGTTAAATGGAGTCTCAGCTCCTATTGTATATCAAAATAAAATAATAAAAATGAAAAATCGAATCAGAAAAAATCGAATCAGAAAAAGAATCAGAAAAAATCGAATTGCCATCAAACATCCCCTAATATAAATCCAGATACATCTATATGACAACATAAATTCTACTAGTAATACTGAATGTCCGTACGGAATGAGAAAGACCCCCCACAAACAAAAACAACACGGGGTATCAAAAGAAGTGTTCAAGTGAATAAATAATACAAAGATTAAAATAAAATAAAATAAAGTTAAAACCATGTAATGGACAAAAAGCAACATAATGAACAGAGTGCCTCCTATGAGAATCTCATAGAGGCAAAATAGGACCGAGAGGACAGATGATTAGACCTTACCATCTGTAGTTCTCCGCTCATAATTCCATCCTAATGTAATTAATGTGTCACATAAGGAAGTAAAACATATTACTAGAATAAAAGAAAGAAGAAAAAGGGGAAGAGAAGAAAAAACAAGAAAGAAAAGAAAACTGAAAAATCAAGAGGGAAAAAAGAAAGAGGAAAAGAAGGGCCAGGGAATGGAAGGAAGAAAGGGAAAGAAAAAGAAGAGGAAAGAGGGAATGAGAGATAGAAGAAGAAAAAGAAAAAGAAGAAAAGAAGGAAGGGAAAGAAAGAAAAGAAAAGAAAAAGAATTAGAAGAGAGAAAAAAGAAAGTAAGAGGAAAAGGAAAAAGAGAAAAGAAAAAAAGGAAAAAGAGAATAGAAAGGGGGAGAGAGAGAGAGGAGTAATGGATCATGGACTCCCAATAGTGTAGAACATCAAACACCCCACTGGTGTATCTTGAACCTCACAGTTCATAGAAAACACTGCCATCCTGTGTGGGTGTTGAGACCCCTGGGGCAAAGGGTACCCAGTTCATAGATCCATCTGGATTCTTTGCGTAGCAACATATTTCCTCTGTCTCCTCCCCTTCGTGGAATAGGTACGTGGTCGATCAGTCTAAATCTCAGATCATTGACAGTGTGTCCTGCCTCCAAGAAGTGTATTGCCACAGGCTGGTCTGCCTTTCCATTTCTTATGGCCAAGCGAATACTAGACCTATGATTGGCCATCCTAGTTCTCGCGTCATCCGTTGTTTTGCCTATGTAAAATTTTCCGCAGGGGCAATTCAGAAGGTATATTACAAATATAGTGCAAGTTAGATAATGCTTAATCTCATATATTTTATTGCTTTCAGGATGACGAAAGTGAGAGCCAGTTATCATCCCACTACAAGTGACACAGCTAATACAGCGATAGCAGCCTTTCTTGTTTGTCCTCAGCCATGTCCGTGTACCCCCTTCCGGGTTGACGTCAGCTTTGACCAGATAATCTCTCAAGTTTCTTCCTCGTCTGAAACCGATCCTTGGTGCCTTCCAATTCTTGAAGGGTAGCGTGTGATCTGCTTCAACCAATTTCCATTCCTCTTTAATGGTATGAGTTAGTGGTATAATCTCTGGAGAGTATGTGGTTACAAAAGTGAGTTGATCATCTTGCTTGGGTGGAGCCTCTGCTCTTGGTTCCATAGTTGATAGTGCATGTGATTTCATATATAGCAGATCTTTTTGCCTGTATCCTCTTTCAATAAATCGCTGTGTCATATCTTGTAGTTGTTCTTCACATAATATCTCATTGGTGTTATTTCTAATTACCCGTTGGTATTGCGCCTTAGGGATATTATGTATAAGGCTGGGTTGGTGGCAGCTTCTGGCATGTAGTAGTGAGTTCCGGTCAGTGGCTTTGCGGAATAGGGTTGTGCCCAATCTTCCTTCGACTTTAAAGACCCTGACATGGTGCAAAGGAGGCTGAAAAGATCCTTCCCTTGGTCAGAGGAGAATTGTGTGAAAAGCACAATTGGGCAGACTGCTTCTCTTTCTCTTTATAAATACTGTATATTGTATTGTATTTGCATATGGCTGACTGAAATCTTGCTCTACTGGTGTCTTTCTGACAAGCACTGGGGCAGTATATATATATATATATATATATATATATATACAGGCAGTCCCCGGGTTACGAACATCTGACTTACGTACAACTCGCACTTACGAACGGGCCTGTACAGCAATAAACACTTACTGATGTGTTCAGTGCTGCTCGGTCCTGGGGGAAAGAAAAGTGTACCTAAACATCACAGAGAGTGCCGTCGCTCCGTGCCGTCGCTCCTATGTGTCATCAAGGGATTCCCTCCTCAAGTCGGCTCATCGCCTCCGTAAGAACTGACGTCTGCACTCGCCGGTCACATGACCTGTACACACCCCTCTTCTCATTGGTCTGTGGATGCGTCTCCCTAGAAGAACTCTGTGGGGGGTAGTTATCAACGTGTCAACTTTCCTGCCTTCGCCGGCCCAATACGCCCGCCTAAGCTCGCCTACCATCGCCGCCGCGGACCTGAAAAAATTTGCCTAAGTTATCAATAAATCTGTCAAAAAGCCAAGCACCAAGTACGGGGCGATGATCAGCGGACTGTGAGAGTTATCACTCATCCGATCTCGCTGCTCTTCGGCTTTTTTACAGCTTTATTGCTAGCCTGTCACTAAGCACCCACACTAAACTACACTGTTCTGCCCCCTATACCGGCGCCCCCGGAGCCCCCCGCAACTCAATAAAGTTACTAACCCCTAAACCGCCGCTCCTAGACCCCGCCGCAACTCTTATAAATGTATTAACCCCTAAACCGCAGCTCCTAGACCCCGCCGCAACTCTTATAAATGTATTAACCCCTAAACCGCCGCTCCCGGACACCGCCGCAACCTACATTATACCTAGTAACCCCTATCCTGCCCCCCCTATACCGCCGCCCTCTATAATAAAGTTATTAACTCCTATCCTGCTGATCCCGCACCTCGCCGCAACTAAATAGTTTAACCCCTAAACCGCCGCTCCCGGACCCTGCCACAACCTATATTAAACTTTGATTGTGAATAGATAGGGTTTAGTAGTGCGCTGGTAATAAAGGTTAGTTACCAAACACCTAAAAATAGAAAGATCCTTCCGTCTTTCAACAAACGATAGGGTAAGTGATTGGGGGTGATAGGTGCGCTACTGATAGCTGAAGGTATACCAAAATATATTTTAAAAATTTTTTTATATAAGGAACTTTTAAATAATGTGAAATTTATGTTGTGAGTTGCAGAGTGAAATATTTTGAATAGGAGTTTCCACAAAAAAATGAAACTGTGTAGTGTTCGTGTCTATATAAACATATTATTATCTAACACTTTTGTAAGATATAAAGAAAGGATTTGTGTAGCCACTGTGGGTAGGAAATATATTTTATAAAATAATGAGATGCATATAAACAATATACTGATTACAATAAAAACATCAAATTAGAGGGACGTCTCCCTAATATCATAAAATATTCAATATATAAAAACAATGATCATTTGTGACACTTAAATAGTGTTTATATACGCTGCCCCATACATAAAATTATGCATAAATGTCCGTTTCTTTAAACGTATAGGCAATATAATATGGTATTCGTATACCCAGCTGTGTTTAAGGTAAATAATGACAGTCCAAATGTATATGAACGTATTATCCGATGTTAGATATAGAAAGTTTATTTCTGGAATACTATTATCTCCGGGTGAAGCAGGTTACTATACATATATTGTCCAAATAGGATCGAGTACCTGTTTTTCTTTAGACTCGTTTCACAGCGTCCGATTGCCCTTCTCACCTGGTGACTGAACAGCGCCGCATGTGTCTTGGCGTCTGACGTCACAACTTGGTATCTCGGGTGGGATTGGCTGGAGATGTTAGAAAACAAACAATTTCTTTTAGATGATAGAAAAGATCCTTTATGAAATAAGGATTTTGTAGATAAATCCTGCACTTAGTGCTAAGTGCACGCAGGACTTTGGAGGTTCCAGTAGGAGTATAATGGACAACCCGGGTTGTTGCAGTGTTTGAAACTGTTATCGTATAGTATCCAAAAGAAAGTCTCTTTGTGTATTTTGTTTCACACAATTATAGGGTCAGCAGTCACAAGGTCGGCGCGTTTCGCTCAAAGGAGCTTTATCACCCGAGATACCAAGTCGTGACGTCAGACGCCAAGACACATGCGGCGCTGTTCAGTCACCAGGTGAGAAGGGGAATTGGACGCTGTGAAACGGGTCTAAAGAAAAACAGGTACTCGATCCTATTGGGACAATATATGTATAGTAACCTGCTTCACCCGGAGATAATAGTATTCCAGAAATAACTTTCTATATCTAACATCGGATAATACGTTCATATACATTTGGACTGTCATTATTTACCTTAAACACAGCTGGGTATACGAATACCATATTATATTGCCTATACGTTTAAAGAAACAGACATTTATGCATAATTTTATGTATGGGGCAGCGTATATAAACACTATTTAAGTGTCACAAATTATCATTGTTTTTATATATTGAATATTTTATGATATTAGGGAGACGTCCCTCTAATTTGATGTTTTTATTGTAATCAGTATATTGTTTATATGCATCTCATTATTTTATAAAATATATTTCCTACCCACAGTGGCTACACAAATCCTTTCTTTATATCTTACAAAAGTGTTAGATAACAATATGTTTATATAGACACGAACACTACACAGTTTCATTTTTTATTGTGGAAACTCCTATTCAAAATATTTCACTCTGCAACTCACAACATAAATTTCACATTATTTAAAAGTTCCTTATATAAAAAATTTTTTTTTAATATATTTTGGTATACCTTCAGCTATCAGTAGCGCACCTATCACCCCCAATCACTTACCCTGTATTAAACTTATTAACCCCTAATCTGCCCCCCCACACCGTCGCCACCTATAATACATTTATTAACCCCTATCCTGCCACCACGTCGCCACCTATAATACATTTATTAATCCTACACTGCCGCCACTGTAATAAATTTATTAACCCCTAAACCTAAGTCTAACACTAACCCTAACACCCCCCTAACTTAAATATTAATTAAATAAATTTAAATAATATTTCTATTATTAACTAAATTATTCCTATTTAAAACTAAATACTTACCTGTAAAATAAACCCTAAGATAGCTACAATATAATTAATAATTACATTGTAGCTATTTTAGGATTTATATTTATTTTACAGGTAACTTTGTATTTATTTTAGCTAGTTAGAATAGTTATTAAATAGTTATTAACTATTTAATAACTACCTAGCTAAAAGAAATACAAAATTACCTGTAAAATAAATCCTAACCTAAGTTACAATTAAACCTAACACTACACTATCATTACATTAATTAAATAAATTAACTACAAATAACTACAATTAAATACAATTACATAAACTAACTAAAGTACAAAAAATAAAAAAAGCTAAGTTACAAAAAATAAAAAAAAATAAGTTACAAACATTTAAAAAAATATTACAACAATTTTAAGCTAATTACACCTAATCTAAGCCCCCTAATAAAATAACAAAGCCCCCCAAAATAAAAAAATTCTACATTAAAAAAGTTCAAAGCTCTTTTACCTTACCAGCCCTTAAAAGGGCCTTTTGTGGGGCATGCCCCAAAGAAAACTGCTCTTTTGCCTGTAAAAGAAAAATACAACCCCCCCCAAAATTAAAACCCACCACCCACATACCCCTAATCTAATCCAAACCCCCCTTAAAATAACCTAACACTAATCCCCTGAAGATCATCCTACCTTGAGTCTTCACTCAGCCGAGCCACCGATGGAACTGAAGAGGAGATCCGGAGCGGCAGAAGTGATCCTCCAAGGGGCGCTGAAGAAGTCTTCCATCCGGGCGATGTCATCTTCCAAGCGGCGCTGAAGAAGTCTTCCATCCGGGCGATGTCATCTTCCAAGCGGGGTCTTCAATCTTCTTTCTTCAGGATCCATCTTCATCCCGCCGACGCGGAACATCCTTCTTTCCCGACGGACTACCGATGAATGAAGGCTCCTTTAAGGGACGTCATCCAAGATGGCGTCCCTTCAATTCCGATTGGCTGATAGGATTCTATCAGCCAATTTGAATTAAGGAAGGAAAAATCTGATTGGCTGATTGAATCAGCGAATCAGATTGAAGTTCAATCCGATTGGCTGATCCAATCAGATTGAGCTCGCATTCTATTGGCTGTTCCGATCAGCCAATAGAATGCGAGCTCAATCTGATTGGCTGATTCAATCAGCCAATCAGATTTTTCCTACCTTAATTCCGATTGGCTGATAGAATCCTATCAGCCAATCGGAATTGAAGGGACACCATCTTGGATGACGTCCCTTAAAGGAGCCTTCATTCGTCGGTAGTCCGTCGGGAAAGAAGGATGTTCCGCGTCGGCGGGATGAAGATGGATCCTGAAGAAAGAAGATTGAAGACCCCGCTTGGAAGATGACATCGCCCGGATGGAAGACTTCTTCAGCGCCGCTTGGAAGATGACATCGCCCGGATGGAAGACTTCTTCAGCGCCCCTTGGAGGATCACTTCTGCCGCTTCGGATCTCCTCTTCAGTTCCATCGGTGGCTCAGCTGAGTGAAGACGACTCAAGGTAGGATGATCTTCAGGGGATTAGTGTTAGGTTATTTTAAGGGGGGTTTGGGTTATATTAGGGGTATGTGGGTGGTGGGTTTTAATGTTGGGGGGGGTTGTATTTTTCTTTTACAGGCAAAAGAGCAGTTTTCTTTGGGGCATGCCCCACAAAAGGCCCTTTTAAGGGCTGGTAAGGTAAAAGATCTTTGAACTTTTTTAATGTAGAATAGGGTAGGGATTTTTTTTTATTTTGGGGGGCTTTGTTATTTTATTAGGGGGCTAATGTTTGTAACTTAAATGTTTGTAACTTATTTTTTTTATTTTTTGTAACTTAGCTTTTTTTATTTTTTGTACTTTAGTTAGTTTATGTAATTGTATTTAATTGTAGTTATTTGTAGTTCATTTATTTAATTAATGTAATGATAGTGTAGTGTTAGGTTTAATTGTAACTTAGGTTAGGATTTATTTTACAGGTAATTTTGTATTTCTTTTAGCTAGGTAGTTATTAAATAGTTAATAACTATTTAATAACTATTCTAACTAGCTAAAATAAATACAAAGTTACCTGTAAAATAAATATAAATCCTAAAATAGCTACAATGTAATTATTAATTACATTGTAGCTATCTTAGGGTTTATTTTACAGGTAAGTATTTAGTTTTAAATAGAAATAATTTATTAAAGTATAGTGTAGTGTTAGGTGTAATTGTAACTTAGGTTAGGATTTATTTTACAGGTAAATTTCAGTTTATTTTAGCTAGGTAAGCTATTAAATAGTTAATAACTATTTAATAGATATTGTACCTAGTTAAAGTAAATTGAAAGTTACCTGTAAAATAAAAATAAATCCTAAGATAGCTACAATATACCAATATTGTTTAAGGTTGTACTGCAATATTTGAAAATGTTTGTTTAAGGTTGTTTAAGGTTGTAGTGTACAGTACTGTACAATACCTGTATTTGAAAATGTTTAAGCATTTATATGCACAGTTAAAAATAAATAATATATTAAAACAAACATCTGTCCAAGTTGCATTTGTTGCATTTCCTGAGTAGAACGCCATTCAATTTAGTTCTGGTGAGTATGGTATGGGGTTAGAGCCACTTGAGGTTTCACTGCTGTCTGTATCCTCATTAGAAAGATTGTTTGGCTAGAGTTTCACCTAAAAAAGTGCCTGTTCTAACTTACATACAGATTCAACTTAAGAACAAACCTAACGTCCCTATCTTGTACGTAACCCGGGGACTGCCTTTATATAACTTTGTTAAAGATGTGCCCCTAAGGATAGAATTAATTTGTAATGGAGCAATGGTATTTAGGCTGAGTATCTCGATTAGCAAGGGCTTCCTTGGTTACTGCAAGCTCCCAAAAAGTGATTAAAACTTCCCAAAGTAATTATAGCTTTCCCCTAAGCATCAGTCAAGACTTGATGTTAGGTAAAAGAGCACTGCCTTAAGGCTGTGACACACTGCAAGCGGAACGGCGCGCAGCGTGTAGATGGGGCTGTGCGCGCTCAGTGTGTCCTGCCTTTTAATCTCTGAGCACTCTGCTGCATCAGGTTGCGTAGCTGAGCGCTCAGAGATTAAATGTCTGAACTCCAGATGCGATGCGAAACGAAGCAACTGCTTCGCCTCACGCCGCATCGCTTGCAGTGTGTCACAGACTTTGAGAACACAGCACAGTATTTATGCACACACAGGGACCCTCCCTAGTGCCAGGAAGTCTAGCCCTGATAGCAATCTCCCGCCTTGGTTTCCCCCACTCTAGTGTCCATTGCCAAAGAGTCCCAATGTCCCCATACAAACAAATCTTCCCCTCTGAACATGGACCCCCCAAATCCATGGTGCCTCACTAACATGCCAACAACATATCAAAAGAGCGACCTGATCCCTTAAACCCTGTTCGATCTGCACCCCTTTGAAGATGTGCCGGACCGGGGCTCACTTACGGTCCGGCGCTAAGTTCCAGGAGCCTGTATAGGCCACTGGGGTTTTACTGGTCTTCCAGTGCCCAGCCGTGGTAGTTTATCATATTTCCCATGACAGCATATTACCCTGAAAAAGTCAATCTGTATCACCTACAGGTTGTAGTCCAAAGCGGGCAATTTTTCTTGCACTTTGACGGTTGCTCCTCTTCTTCATTAAAGAGCAGCTAGGAAGAACAAAATGTATGCTTTCACAATGGTGAGAGTCCACAAGACATTACATGTGGGAATTTCCCTCCTAGTGGTCAGGAGCAGAATTCACACACGTCATGACTTGTGGACTTTCACCATATGATAAAAGAAATATGGTAGTCTGCAAAAGATTATGCTATCTTCAATATGGGATAGGTTGCGAGTGGCACACTAACTGTTGCATACAAGCAATATTGAGTTTATTGCAGCTCTTTGCATGCGTTGAAAGTAGCGCTCGTATTACAAGTTGAAAGTTGATATGTTCGCTTGAGCGCAACTGAATTTAATCCGCATCAGGATAGCGTGACTTCAGAGATCTGGTTAAATGTTACGCTTGAATAAAAAGTTGCACAAAAAACATAAAAAATAAATGTAAAAAGTACAGTTACACTCATAACACCAGCTAATAAAAAATTGTTGGAAAAAAATCCATTATATAGAATAAGAAAAATATAATTTATGCTTACCAGATAAATTCCTTTCCTTCCGGATAGGGAGAGTCCACGGCTTCATTCCTTACTGTTGGGAAATACAACACCTGGCCACCAGTAGGAGGCAAAGACACCCCAGCCAAAGGCTTTAATATCCCTCCCACTTCCTCATTACCCCAGTCATTCTGCCGAGGGAACAAGGAAAAGTAGGAGTAACATTAGGGTATAAATGATGTCAAAAGAATAAAATAAATAGGGTACCGTCCATAGACAAGAAAAAACGGGGCCGTGGACTCTCCCTATCCGGAAGGAAAGGAATTTATCTTGTAAGGATAAATTATGTTTTCCTTCCTAAGATAGGGAGAGTCCACGGCTTCATTCCTTACTGTTGGGAAAACTATACCCAATTTCCAGAGGACACTGAATGAATAACGGGAGGAAACAAAAAGGAAGAGAAGGACCCTATTCTGAGGGCACCACAGCCTGCAAAACTTTTCTCCCGAAAGCTGCTTCAGCCGTAGCAAAAACATCAAATGTAAAATTTTGAAAAAGTATGTATGGAGGACCAGGTAGCGGCCTTACAAATCTGATCCTTAGGGGCCTTGTTCTTAAAGGCCCAAGAGGAAGCCACTGCTCTAGTGGAATGAGCCGTTATCCTCTCAGGAGGACAATGTCCCGCTGTCTCGTAAGCTAAGCGGATGACACTCCTTAACCAAAAAGATAGGGAAGTCGAAGTAGCCTTCTGCCCCTTACACTTCCCCGAATAGACAACAAACAAATAGGAAGATTGTCTAAACTCCTTAGTAGCCTGAAGATAGAACTTCAAGGCGCAAACCACATCCAAATTGTGAAGTAAGCGTTCCTTCAATAAAGAAGGATTAGGACACAAGGAAGGAACCACAATCTCCTGATTGATGTTGCGATCCGACACAACCTTAGGAAGAAAACCTAATTTAGTACGTAAAACTGCCTTATCTGCATGGAAAATCAGATAAGGGGGCTCACATTGCAAAGCAGAGATCTCAGAAACAGCAATAGCCAATAAAAAGATAACCTTCCAAGATGACAATTTAATGTCAATGGAATGCAGAGGCTCAAACAGAGGGGAACTAGCAGAAAGGCCCTTCTCCAGTCCTTCCTGGAGAAAAGATAAAATCTTGGCAACCTTAAATCTGTGCCAGGAAAAACCACGCTCTTCACACCAGAATAAGTAGGTCTTCCACACCTTGTGGTAGATACGCTGAGTAACTGGTTTACAAGCTCGAATAAGAGTATCAATAACACTCTCAGAGAAACCTCTCTTGGCTAAGACTAAGCGTTCAATCTCCACGCAGTCAGCCTCAGAGAATCTAGATTTTGATGAATAAATGGACATTGTATCAGCAGGTCTCTGCGACAAGGTAACTTCCACAGAGGAGATGAGGACATCCCCACTAGATCCGCGAACCACGTCCTTTGCGGACACAATGGAGCAATCAGGATAACTGATACCCACTCCTGCTTGATGCGGGCCACCACTTGAGGAAGAAGCAGTAATGGAGGAAAAAAGATATGAGTTTGAACCTCCAGGGCACTGCTAGTGCATCTATTAGATCTGCTTTGGGATCCCTCGACCCCTACCTGGGTAGCTTGGTATTGAGACGGGACGCAATGAGACCTATCTCCGGCGTCCACACTTGCTGCATATCTTTGCAAACACTTCGGGATGAGGCGATCATTCCCCTGGATGGAAGGATTGCCTGCTGAGAAAATCCGGCTCCCAGTTGTCCACACCCGGAATGTGGATCGCTGACAGCGAACAGCGGTGGGCCTCCGCCCACTCCAGAATCTGAGATACTTCCTTCATCGCAAGGAACTTCTCGTACCCCCCTGATGATTGATGTAAGCCACCAAGGTTATATTGTCTGATTGGAATCTGATAAACTGGGACGAACCTAGAAGTGGCCAAGCCTTCAAGGCCTTGAAAATTGCCTGTAGTTCCAAAATATTGATCGGGAGGGAGGACTCCTCCTAAGTCCACAACCCCTGTGCCTTCCTGGCACCCCAAACAGCTCCCCATCCGGATAGGCTTGTGTCCGTAGTCACAATCTTCCAGGATGGTCTTAATAAGCATGTCCCTCAGGATAAATGATCTGGACAGAGCCACCAAGAGAGCGATTCTCTTGACCGTCTGTCTAATACAATCTGTTGAGACAGATCTGAATGATAGACTGTTCCACTGCCTCAGCATGCAGAGTTGTAAAGGTCTGAGACGGAACCTGGCAAAAGGAATTATGTCCATGCAGGACAGCATGAGACCAATCACCTCCATACACTGAGCCACAGAGGGACTCAAGGAGGTCAAGACATGCTGAAGTTAGTGTGAAACGTCTCTGGTCTGTTAGAATTATCCAAATGAATATGGAGTCTGATATAGTACCCAGGAATTCCACCCTGGTATTTGGGATAAGAGAACTCTTTTCCAAGTTTATCTTCCATCCATGTGATCGAAGAAGACCGAGAATACTTCCGCAATACGAAAGGATGGTGCTAGAAGAGCCCCCAGAACCTTTGTAAAGATTCTTGGAGCAGTAGCTAGGCCAAACGGAAGGGCAATGAACTGGAAGTGCTCGTCCAGGAATGCAAACCTCAGGAACTGAGGGTGTAAGCGTCCTTCAGATCTATAGTGGTCATAAACTGGCATTCCTGAATTAAAGGAAGGATGGACCATATTGTCTCTATCCTGAAGGAAGGGACACTGAGAAATTTGTTTAAGCACTTTAGGTCCAGAATTGGGCAGAAAGTTCCCTCCTTCTTTGGGACCACGAAAAGCTCTGAATAAAACCCCAAACCTCTTTCTTCAAAAGGCACCGGGACAACTCCTCCTAAGGAGGATAGATCCCGAACGCACCCTAGAAAAGCATCCCTCTTTTCTGATCTGGTAGATAGATTCGAGAGAAGGAATCTGCCCCTTGGTGGATGAGATTTGAAACCTATCTTGTATCCCTGAGATACCCCTTCCAGGACCAACGGATCCTGTATGTCCTTGAACCAGGCGTCTGAAAAAAGAGACAGTCTGCCCCCTACACAATCCGATCCCGAATCAGAGGCCGCCCCTTCATGACGATTTGTTTTCGGCGTGCTTCTTATTCTGCTTGGATTTTACTCTTGGGTTGTTCGGTCTTGGAGGAGGATTGTTGTCATTGGGATTTGTCAGAACGAAAGAAACCAAAATTAGAAGATTGTCGTCCCTTAGACTTGTTCTTCTTATCTTGTGGTAGGAAGGTACCCTTGCCTCCGGTAACCGTAGAAATAATGGAGTCCAGGCCTGGACCAAATAAAATCTTTCCCTTGAAGGGAAGAGAAAGGAGTTTGGACTTAGAAGTCATGTTCGCAGACCAAGACTTCAACCAGAAGAGGATCGCAAAGCCAGAGGCCTTTGTATTTAGGCGAATATTTTGCATGTTTGCATCACAGATAAAAGAATTAGCAATTGTCAGATCTTTAATTCTGTCTTGAATATCCTTGAGGGGAGACTCCACCTCAATGAGTTCTGACAAAGAGTCGCACCAGTTGGTAGCCAAAACTCTGACAACAGCGGCAACTGCAGCCACCAGTTGAAACAAGAATCCTACATGTTGAAACATCTTTCTCAGAAAGGTTTCCATTTTCTTATCCATCAGCTCTCGGAAGGAAGAACTATCCTCAAGAGGTATAGTAGTACGTTTAGCAAGCATAGAGATAGCACCATCCACCTTAGGAATAGAGCCCCGGACCGGACACAACTTCTTAAAAGTAGACAAGGGGGAAAAGGAAGAACCAATTCTTTCCCATTCGTTCTTAATAATGTTTGCAATCTTAACCAGCACAGGAAAAGTCAAAGGAACTTTCCTGTCTTTGTAAACTCTGTCTAATTTAGGTATCATCAGCGCAGCCAGCCTCTGGAACCTCTAACGTAGACAGAACCTCCTTTAATAAAAACGCAAGTGCTCAATTTCTAAAGGACAGTTCCTCCGCAGCAGGAGGCTTAGACGCTAAGGACTCCGACCCAGAAAGTTCACCCTCTGAAGCTACAGAGGTTAACTCATCATCGGATAACTGGGACATAATAGCTAAATCTGATAAATATTTAGATGACTCCGGGTCAGGAGAGATATGTTAAACCTTTCTCTTGTGTTTGTTAAAGCGAGGTAATGCACTGAGGGCTACAGACACTGCCGTTTGTAACTGCGTGGCAAAGTCCGCAGGAAGAAGGCCCCCTCCGGATGTAGGATTAGATGTGCTACGGGGAACTGCATGTAGAGTGGATAATGTAGCAAGGGTAGTAATCTCACGGGATGCAGAGTCCTGATAGGTAGACTGCTCAGAGGGACTAAGAGCCTTAGCAGGCTTGTCTCCCTTCTTAGGCTTTATAAGGGTGTTAAGGCATGTGGAACATAATTGAGTGGGCGGGAAAACAGAATTTATGTTTACCTGATAAATTACTTTCTCCAACGGTGTGTCCGGTCCACGGCGTCATCCTTACTTGTGGGATATTCTCTTCCCCAACAGGAAATGGCAAAGAGCCCAGCAAAGCTGGTCACATGATCCCTCCTAGGCTCCGCCTACCCCAGTCATTCGACCGACGTTAAGGAGGAATATTTGCATAGGAGAAACCATATGAAACCGTGGTGACTGTAGTTAAAGAAAATAAATTATCAGACCTGATTAAAAAACCAGGGCGGGCCGTGGACCGGACACACCGTTGGAGAAAGTAATTTATCAGGTAAACATAAATTCTGTTTTCTCCAACATAGGTGTGTCCGGTCCACGGCGTCATCCTTACTTGTGGGAACCAATACCAAAGCTTTAGGACACGGATGATGGGAGGGAGCAAATCAGGTCACCTAGATGGAAGGCACCACGGCTTGCAAAACCTTTCTCCCAAAAATAGCCTCAGAAGAAGCAAAAGTATCAAACTTGTAAAATTTGGTAAAAGTGTGCAGTGAAGACCAAGTCGCTGCCCTACATATCTGATCAACAGAAGCCTCGTTCTTGAAGGCCCATGTGGAAGCCACAGCCCTAGTGGAATGAGCTGTGATTCTTTCGGGAGGCTGCCGTCCGGCAGTCTCGTAAGCCAATCTGATGATGCTTTTAATCCAAAAAGAGAGAGAGGTAGAAGTTGCTTTTTGACCTCTCCTTTTACCGGAATAAACAACAAACAAGGAAGATGTTTGTCTAAAATCCTTTGTAGCATCTAAATAGAATTTTAGAGCGCGAACAACATCCAAATTGTGCAACAAACGTTCCTTCTTCGAAACTGGTTTCGGACACAGAGAAGGTACGATAATCTCCTGGTTAATGTTTTTGTTAGAAACAACTTTTGGAAGAAAACCAGGTTTAGTACGTAAAACCACCTTATCTGCATGGAACACCAGATAAGGAGGAGAACACTGCAGAGCAGATAATTCTGAAACTCTTCTAGCAGAAGAAATTGCAACCAAAAACAAAACTTTCCAAGATAATAACTTAATATCAACGGAATGTAAGGGTTCAAACGGAACCCCCTGAAGAACTGAAAGAACTAAGTTGAGACTCCAAGGAGGAGTCAAAGGTTTGTAAACAGGCTTGATTCTAACCAGAGCCTGAACAAAGGCTTGAACATCTGGCACAGCTGCCAGCTTTTTATGAAGTAACACAGACAAGGCAGAAATCTGTCCCTTCAGGGAACTTGCAGATAATCCTTTTTCCAATCCTTCTTGAAGGAAGGATAGAATCTTAGGAATCTTAACCTTGTCCCAAGGGAATCCTTTAGATTCACACCAACAGATATATTTTTTCCAAATTTTGTGGTAAATCTTTCTAGTTACAGGCTTTCTGGCCTGAACAAGAGTATCGATAACAGAATCTGAGAACCCTCGCTTCGATAAGATCAAGCGTTCAATCTCCAAGCAGTCAGCTGGAGTGAGACCAGATTCGGATGTTCGAACGGACCTTGAACAAGAAGGTCTCGTCTCAAAGGTAGCTTCCATGGTGGAGCCGATGACATATTCACCAGATCTGCATACCAAGTCCTGCGTGGCCACGCAGGAGCTATCAAGAACACCGACGCCCCTTCCTGATTGATCCTGGCTACCAGCCTGGGGATGAGAGGAAACGGCGGGAATACATAAGCTAGTTTGAAGGTCCAAGGTGCTACTAGTGCATCCACTAGAGCCGCCTTGGGATCCCTGGATCTGGACCCGTAGCAAGGAACTTTGAAGTTCTGACGAGAGGCCATCAGATCCATGTCTGGAATGCCCCACAGTTGAGTGACTTGGGCAAAGATTTCCGGATGGAGTTCCCACTCCCCCGGATGCAATGTCTGACGACTCAGAAAATCCGCTTCCCAATTTTCCACTCCTGGGATGTGGATAGCAGACAGGTGGCAGGAGTGAGACTCCGCCCATAGAATGAGTTTGGTCACTTCTTCCATCGCCAGGGAACTCCTTGTTCCCCCCTGATGGTTGATGTACGCAACAGTTGTCATGTTGTCTGATTGAAACCGTATGAACTTGGCCCTCGCTAGCTGAGGCCAAGCCTTGAGAGCATTGAATATCGCTCTCAGTTCCAGAATATTTATCGGTAGAAGAGATTCTTCCCGAGACCAAAGACCCTGAGCTTTCAGGGATCCCCAGACCGCGCCCCAGCCCATCAGACTGGCGTCGGTCGTGACAATGACCCACTCTGGTCTGCGGAAGGTCATCCCTTGTGACAGGTTGTCCAGGGACAGCCACCAACGGAGTGAGTCTCTGGTCCTCTGATTTACTTGTATCCTCGGAGACAAGTTTGTATAGTCCCCATTCCACTGACTGAGCATGCACAGTTGAAATGGTCTTAGATGAATGCGCGCAAAAGGAACTATGTCCATTACCGCTACCATCAAACCTATCACTTCCATGCACTGCGCTATGGAAGGAAGAGGAACGGAATGAAGTATCCGACAAGAGTCTAGAAGTTTTGTTTTTCTGGCCTCTGTCAGAAAAATCCTCATTTCTAAGGAGTCTATTATTGTCCCCAAGAAGGGAACCCTTGTTGACGGAGATAGAGAACTCTTTTCCACGTTCACTTTCCATCCGTGAGATCTGAGAAAGGCCAGGACAATGTCCGTGTGAGCCTTTGCTTGAGGAAGGGACGACGCTTGAATCAGAATGTCGTCCAAGTAAGGTACTACAGCAATGCCCCTTGGTCTTAGCACAGCTAGAAGGGACCCTAGTACCTTTGTGAAAATCCTTGGAGCAGTGGCTAATCCGAAAGGAAGCGCCACGAACTGGTAATGCTTGTCCAGGAATGCGAACCTTAGGAACCGATGATGTTCCTTGTGGATAGGAATATGTAGATACGCATCCTTTAAATCCACCGTGGTCATGAATTGACCTTCCTGGATGGAAGGAAGAATTGTTCGAATGGTTTCCATTTTGAACGATGGAACCTTGAGAAACTTGTTTAAGATCTTGAGATCTAAGATTGGTCTGAACGTTCCCTCTTTTTTGGGAACTATGAACAGATTGGAGTAGAACCCCATCCCTTGTTCTCCTAATGGAACAGGATGAATCACTCCCATTTTTAACAGGTCTTCTACACAACGTAAGAATGCCTGTCTTTTTATGTGGTCTGAAGACAACTGAGACCTGTGGAACCTCCCCCTTGGGGGAAGCCCCTTGAATTCCAGAAGATAACCTTGGGAGACTATTTCTAGCGCCCAAGGATCCAGAACATCTCTTGCCCAAGCCCGAGCGAAGAGAGAGAGTCTGCCCCCCACCAGATCCGGTCCCGGATCAGGGGCCAACATTTCATGCTGTCTTGGTAGCAGTGGCAGGTTTCTTGGCCTGCTTTCCCTTGTTCCAGCCTTGCATTGGTCTCCAAGCTGGCTTGGCTTGAGAAGTATTACCCTCTTGCTTAGAGGACGTAGCACTTTGGGCTGGTCCGTTTCTACGAAAGGGACGAAAATTAGGTTTATTTTTGGCCTTGAAAGGCCGATCCTGAGGAAGGGCATGGCCCTTACCCCCAGTGATAACAGAGATAATCTCTTTCAAGTCAGGGCCAAACAGCGTTTTCCCCTTGAAAGGAATGTTAAGTAGCTTGTTCTTGGAAGACGCATCAGCTGACCAAGATTTCAACCAAAGCGCTCTGCGCGCCACAATAGCAAACCCAGAATTCTTAGCCGCTAACCTAGCCAATTGCAAAGTGGCGTCTAGGGTGAAAGAATTAGCCAATTTGAGAGCATTGATTCTGTCCATAATCTCCTCATAAGGAGGAGAATCACTATCGACCGCCTTTACCAGCTCATCGAACCAGAAACACGCGGCTGTAGCGACAGGGACAATGCATGAAATTGGTTGTAGAAGGTAACCCTGCTGAACAAACATCTTTTTAAGTAAACCTTCTAATTTTTTATCCATAGGATCTTTGAAAGCACAACTATCTTCTATGGGTATAGTGGTGCGTTTGTTTAAAGTGGAAACCGCTCCCTCGACCTTGGGGACTGTCTGCCATAAGTCCTTTCTGGGGTCGACCATAGGAAACAATTTTTTAAATATGGGGGGAGGGACGAAAGGAATACCGGGCCTTTCCCATTCTTTATTTACAATGTCCGCCACCCGCTTGGGTATAGGAAAAGCTTCTGGGAGCCCCGGGACCTCTAGGAACTTGTCCATTTTACATAGTTTCTCTGGGATGACCAACTTGTCACAATCATCCAGAGTGGATAATACCTCCTTAAGCAGAATGCGGAGATGTTCCAACTTAAATTTAAACGTAATCACATCAGGTTCAGCTTGTTGAGAAATGTTCCCTGAATCAGTAATTTCTCCCTCAGACAAAACCTCCCTGGCCCCATCAGACTGGTTTAGGGGCCCTTCAGAACCATTATTATCAGCGTCGTCATGCTCTTCAGTATCTAAAACAGAGCAGTCGCGCTTACGCTGATAAGTGTGCATTTTGGCTAAAATGTTTTTGACAGAATTATCCATTACAGCCGTTAATTGTTGCATAGTAAGGAGTATTGGCGCGCTAGATGTACTAGGGGCCTCCTGAGTGGGCAAGACTCGTGTAGACGAAGGAGGGAATGATGCAGTACCATGCTTACTCCCCTCACTTGAGGAATCATCTTGGGCATCATTGTCATTGTCACATAAATCACATTTATTTAAATGAGAAGGAACTCTGGCTTCCCCACATTCAGAACACAGTCTATCTGGTAGTTCAGACATGTTAAACAGGCATAAACTTGATAACAAAGTACAAAAAACGTTTTAAAATAAAACCGTTACTGTCACTTTAAATTTTAAACTGAACACACTTTATTACTGCAATTGCGAAAAAATATGAAGGAATTGTTCAAAATTCACCAAAATTTCACCACAGTGTCTTAAAGCCTTAAAAGTATTGCACCCCAAATTTGGAAGCTTTAACCCTTAAAATAACGGAACTGGAGCCGTTCTTAACTTTAACCCCTTTACAGTCCCTGGAGTCTGCTTTGCTGAGACCCAACCAAGCCCAAAGGGGAATACGATACCAAATGACGCCTTCAGAAAGTCTTTTCTATGTATCAGAGCTCCTCACACATGCGACTGCATGTCATGCCTCTCAAAAACAAGTGCGCAACACCGGCGCGAAAATGAGGCTCTGCCTATGATTTGGGAAAGCCCCTAAAGAGAAAGGTGTCTAAAAAAGTGCCTGCCGATATAAACTTATCAAAATACCCAGATTAAATGATTCCTCAAGGCTAAATATGTGTTAATAATGAATCGATTTAGCCCAGAAAAAGTCTACAGTCTTAATAAGCCCTTGTGAAGCCCTTATTTACAATCTTAATAAACATGGCTTACCGGATCCCATAGGGAAAATGACAGCTTCCAGCATTACATCGTCTTGTTAGAATGTGTCATACCTCAAGCAGCAAGAGACTGCTCACTGTTCCCCCAACTGAAGTTAATTCCTCTCAACAGTCCTGTGTGGAACAGCCATGGATTTTAGTAACGGTTGCTAAAATCATTTTCCTCATACAAACAGAAATCTTCATCTCTTTTCTGTTTCTGAGTAAATAGTACATACCAGCACTATTTTAAAATAACAAACTCTTGATTGAATAATAAAAACTACAGTTAAACACTAAAAAACTCTAAGCCATCTCCGTGGAGATGTTGCCTGTACAACGGCAAAGAGAATGACTGGGGTAGGCGGAGCCTAGGAGGGATCATGTGACCAGCTTTGCTGGGCTCTTTGCCATTTCCTGTTGGGGAAGAGAATATCCCACAAGTAAGGATGACGCCGTGGACCGGACACACCTATGTTGGAGAAAACCACAGCTTCCTTACAATATAAACAGGTATGATTTAGTACAGAAGGAGTACCTTCTAACATGTCAGAGTCCTCCATAGCTCAGGTTATATCCACAGAAGGACACAAATAAAAATGTTTTTAATTATAGAAAACTGCACCTTTATACTCCCAATGGCTGGAGCACTCACCACCTCCTAGACCCAAACAGCTAACAGAGGAAAAGCTCTCCTCAGGTTCAAGTCTCAGCCAGAATGGAGGAAATGAACATAGACCACACCCAGTCACATGGAGTGCAAGACAGTACTGCCCCTGTTATTACAAGTACAGCAAGTAATAGGAGCTGTGCAACACTTTAAATAACAAAAGTGAAACCTGTTTGTTCCAGCCAAAAACACAGTCTATCAGCCCAGGAAAAAAATCACACAAAGCAGCATGTAAATAATTAATACACTGATTAATTAACCCCAACTGTTCAATAACTTCCCTTCAGAGGATATTAACCCTGGATCCTATCAAGGTATAAAGGAGCCACACTGCGATCCTGTTATAGCATTTTATGTGTAAAAATTTAAACGATTTAACCTCTAGGATCCATGCTGTGGAACAGAACACAGCCTCTCAAGTGTGACAGTCTTATAGCAGCGCTCCTGACATGGACTTGAGTGAGAGGAAGCAGGCAGTGAAACTCGTCAACACTGATTGCTTAGGAGCTGTTAGCAGTAGTCTGGATGGTTTTGCAGAACATTTTTTACTGCATCTAGACTCTAACTTTCATCAATACTCTCACTGACAGGTTGACATGACTACTTAAAACTCCAGTCCTATTTCGAAGGGCAGATACCCTTTTTCAGGGCTCTCCGAATCTTCTGACACTTCTCTGCCACATCCTAATGTGACGAAAGGCAAAGAATGACTGGGGTAATGAAGAAGTGGGAGGTATATTTAAGCCTTTGCCTCCTCCTGGTGGCCAGGTGTTGTATTTCCTAGCAGAAAGGAATGAAGCCGTGGACTCTCCCTATCTTAGGAAGGAAAATACTACTAATAAAAATAATAATTTAAATATGTAACTTCTGCACTGTATGACTGTTGCTCTAGTCACTTATTTATAACAGTCTGTAACTGTCCTCAGCAGGTTTACAACATGGCCGCACTAGTTAATGGCTAAAACTATACTCACTACTTCAATATTTAAACAACTAATATAATAATAAAAAAAATCCACAAATGCTGAGGCCAATCTTTGCTTTGAATACATTAATATATATAGCAGTTAGTTATTTAATGTCCCTAAAATTCACCCTGGGTATTTCAGAACAAACATATTAGCAGAGCTTTCTCTTTATGTTCAGATTTATTCAACACTTTGCGGTTTTCTTTACTTGAAATTTCTCTAGGACTTATCAAGATAAGATCAAGCCAACTCAGGACGTGCTAGGATTAGCTCACTTAACGCACAGCCAGACTAAGGCTGTATAAAGCTCTTGTTACATCTAAAAAATAGATTTAAAATACTGGAAGAGTGAACGTGTGAGAAAGGGCTCTGCACGGCCATTTTATGGTACACCAGGGTTGTATTCTTGTAAATTAAGCTATTTAAAATTACAGCTACTTTCATCAGTATTTTAGTTTTGTAAAGAAATAAGATTAGAATCTTTACTTCATATGCACACTAGAGATAGACAAATCTTTCTTAAAGGGAAAGTAAATACCAAATATGTTATTGTTTAAAAAGATAGATAATCCCTTTATTTACCATTCCCCAGTTTTGCATAACCAACACGGTTATAGAAATATACTTTTTACCTCTGTAATTACCTTGTATCTAAGTTTCCTTATTTCTGATCTTTTGACACACTTGCATTTCAGGTAATTAGTGCTGACCCTGAAATAACTTCACGGGCGTGAGAACAATGTTATATATATGAAACACATGAACTAACGGCCTCTAGCTGTGAGAAAACTGTCAAATTCATTCAGATAAGAGTCAGCCTTCAAGAGCTTAGAAATTAGCATATGAGCCTACCTAGGTTTAGCTTTCAAAAAAGAATAACAAGAGAACAAAGCAAATGTGATGATAAAAGTAAATTAGAAAGTTGTTTAAAATGACATGCCCTGTCTGAATAATCAAAGCTTAATTTGGACTTTACTATCCCTGTGAAAAAAAAAGGTATATGCATAAATGCATTTGACTATATTCTAAGAATAATTTGGGTGTTTCAAATGTTTAAATAGACAAATTTGGTTGAATGTTGATTCCAGAAGTAACAAAATCTTATATTTAAGATTTAACTCAATTAAAATGATAATTGCATTTTATCACTTTGAAAATTAATCTTCACTAATGATCATTCATCACCTACCATCTAGGAGAATTTGTATTATCTTTAAAGGACCAGTAAATAAAGTAGATTTACATAATCATCTAATGCATGATAAAAAGACAATGCAATATCAAAGATACCAAAGGAATCTCAAAACGCTCTATACAATCCATAGCAGAAACATTCAGGAAATATTATCATAATTTATACAATATACCACAATCTTCTTCTGATAAACTTAACTCCACAAATACACGCACACAAACCATCACAAATTATCTAAAAAACCTACAACTCCCCAAACTGACCCAATATCAAACAGAGACGTTAGACGACTCCTTTTCTTTAGAAGAATTGGAAAACATAATTATTAATCTTCCTACAAATAAATCGCCAGGACCAGATGGATTTACTTATAAATATTACTCTCTATTTGCAGAACAACTTTCGCTACATCTGCTGACATACTTTAACACGATAGATGAATTACACCCTTTTCCAAGCTCAGCCCTAGAAGCCCATATTACTGTTCTATTAAAGCCAAACAAAACCCCAGAATCCCCCTTGAGCTATCGCCCAATATCACTCCTCAACTCTGACGTAAAGATGTACTCTAAATTACTAGCAAATAGAATAAACGTTTTACTGGCTGAGCTTATCCATCCTGACTAAGTAGGATTTGTACTAGGGAGAGAGGCCAAAGACAACATGGTCAGGGCCTTAAACATAATATTCTTTGCACAAGAAAATAAAATACCGATGATTGCATTATCTACAGACGCTGAAAAAGGCCTTTGACCGCGTTGCATGGGATTTCCTTAAAATCACACTAGAAACGATGGGACTTGGTTGAGGAGTGATTCAAAAGATATTTTCCTTATATACACATCCAACTGCAAAAATTTTAATAAATGGCACCCTCTCTGAATCCTTTAAAATATCAAATGGGACACATCAGGGATGTCCCCTATCCCCACTCTTATTTGCATGTGTTATTAAAACGTTGGCAGCGAAAATTAGATCCCACCCTGACATTAAGGGAGTCACAATCGGTAACCAAAAATACACCATATTATTATTTGCTGATGATATATTATTCACATTAACAAATCCTGAAGTATCTCTACCATTCTTCTAATTTCTTAATTAATATCCCCAAATTAGAAATACTTAATATCACACTTGATCTAGACAAAAAGCTAGAAATAGAAAAGCTATCACAATTTAAATGGAATCCACAATCTCTCAAATATCTAGGGGTCTATCTTACTAGCTCTATAGATAAACTAATCCTATTGATAAGATATAAAAAGAAATAAGATTTGTCGAGTTGGAGATCTAAAAGATTATCCTGGCTGGGTCTTATAAACCTTATAAAAATGAATATTTTCCCCAGAATATTATACATTCTACAAACCCTTCCAATCCCGCTCCAAGTAAAATACCTAGACTGATTACAACAAGCACTTGGCATAAAAAACACCCAAGAATCAATAAAAAACGTATGTCCTTACCTAAAATACAGGGAGGATTGGGTCTCCCTAATTTAGCTTACTATAGATATGCAATATTTTTACAACGAATACTCGATTGGAATATACATAAACCATACAAACGTTGGGTCCATAGAACATAGCATAACCCAAACGACGAATACCAGTAGATACTGCTGGGCTCTTAAAAAACAAAATTTTCTATGCCCTCTACATAACCCAATAATATCAGAAACACTTAGACTATGGGATAAAATGATGATTCATTTCCCCAATCTCTCTTCTAGACCCTCTCCACTCACATCCTTAGTTAAAGGACCAGTCAACACATTAGATTTGTATAATCAACAAATGCAAGATAACAAGACAATGCAATAGCACTTAGTCTGAACTTCAAATGAGTAGTAGATTTTTTTATAACAAATTTCAAAGCTATGTATATTTCCACTCCCCTTGTACCATGTGATAGCAATCAGCCAATCACAAATGCATATACGTATAGTCTGAATTCTTTCACATGCTCAGTAGGATCTGGTGACTCAAAAATTGTAAATATAAAAGACTGTGCACATTTTTTTTAATGGAAGTAAATTGGAAAGTTGTTTAAAATTACATGCTGTATCTGAATCATGAAAATTTGATTTAACCTGAGTGTCCCTTTAAGAATGGTGAACTTGACTTAGGTCCCCTAATTGAATCTCATAAATATACCACACATTTAAATGATTTCCCGCTATTCTGGCTGATAAATAATAAACATATAAAGACACAAGAAGAACTGACTTAGCAGGGCTTCACTTGTTTTAATAACTGGTTCACATACCGACGAGTATACAACTTCATATGGACACATTCACAAGCTAGAAATATGACCAGACCCCTAACTAAATTTGAACAATTATGTGTTAGAGAACCATTGATATGTCATACACTGTCACATATATATAAAATACTAATTAACCCATTTCCAGGTTATATTCTGCCATATCTAGAAAGCTGGGAAAGAGATATAGGAATTATTATACCACAACTAACATGTTCAAGGATCATCCATTCAACACTTCAAACCTCTATATCATCTGCTACCTTAGAAATCAAATTTGAAGGTCCTACATAGATGGTACTACAAACCCCATAAACGTCACTGCTTATATAATAAAGCCAAAAAAACATGTTGGCGCTGTGGTCATGTTAACAGAGGCATGACCCACATGTGGTGTTAATGCACATCCATCCAAAATTTATGGAGAGCCATTATATCCGAAATAGAAGATATCTTAAAAACCGAATTCCCTTTGGATCCCCTGATTTGGCTATTGAATAATCCCCCTAAAATAAAACGTAAACCATCTCTTAAATTGTTTTTTATACTATCTAACAGTGTGAAATTTCTAATAGCCAAAAACTGGAAAACTAAAGATCCGCCCACATTAGACATGTGGATTTGAAAAGTTTCTGAATTGATTCACTTAGAAGAAATATTTTATTTAAAACAAGAAAGAATGGATGTATATTCAGACATAGTGTCCACATGGGAATCTTATCTCAAAAACAGATTAAATACCATATACCCTGGTTCATTAGAGGCCAATACGTTAGCTCAAGTCTTAACCTTAACATACATTCACATGCCATTAAAACAAATACCTTTAAGTTTCATAAACTGAGGTACACATTCCTGTCCGAAACAAATTAATCTATGTTTATAATGGTTGTTTATGTTTGAAGTTAATCAACCTTAAATTGCATTAACTCTTCAATTTATTTTCCTATTGTATTATCATAGGAGCTGTATCTCCAACGTTTGTAAAAATTTATTTTTCTCAAAATAAAGCTAATTAAAAAAAAAAAAAAGACTGCAATAGCACATAGTCTGAACTTCAATTGAGTAGTAGATTTTTTTTGGACAAATTTCAAAGTTATGTCTATTTCCACTCCCCCTGTACCACGTGACAGCCATCAGCCAATCACAAATGCCTATATCTATAGTCTGTCAATGCTTACACATGCTCAGTAGGAGCTGGTAAATCAAAAAGTGAAAATATAAAAAGACTGTGCACATTTTGTTAATAGAAGTAAAATTGAAAGTTGTTTAAAATTGCTGCTCTATCTGAATCATGAAAGTTTAATTTGTGTGTCCCTTTAAACAGTCTATATTTTGGACCTGTCTAATCAATGTATTAGAAGTTAATAAAGTTCATTATTTATTTAAAGAGACACAAGTGAAACATGAAAGTGCTCTAATGTGTTACAACATTGTATTATTGTAGTGATGCATTATTATTATTATCGGTTATTTGTAGAGCGCCAACAGATTCCGCAGCGCTATAAACAAATGCGGAGTACAACAAAACAATTATATGGATCAAATGGGTAGAGGGCCCTGCCAAGAGTTGCACTGTTGTAGTCAACTCTTAAGAAGGTGATCTACAAACAGCTGGACTCTTAGGCTTACATGCTAAGGAGGTATAGGGGATAGCGATGGAGAAGAAATGGTATAAAGAAAGGTTAGCATAGGTTGCATGCATCCCTGAACAGTAGAGTCTTTAGGGAGCGCTTGAAGTTTTCAAAACTAGGGTAGAGTCTTGTGGAGCGAGGCAGAGAGTTCCACAAGATAGGAGCCAGTCTGGAGAAGTCCTGTAAACGGGAGTGTGATGAGGTAACAAGAGAGGAGGAGAGGAGGAGGTCATGAGCAGAGCAAAGGGGATGGGAGGGAGAGTATCTGGAGACAAGGTCTGAGATATAGTGGGGAGCAGTGCAGTTGAGGGCTTTGTATGTCAGAGTGAGAATTTTGTGTTTAATCCTAGAGGCCAAAAGAAGCCACTGAAGGGATTGGCAGAGAGGTGCAGCAGATGAAGAGCGACGTGTAAGGAAGATGAGCCTGACAGAGGCATTTATTATGGATTGTAAAGGAGCTAGGCGGCAGGTGAGGAGACCAGAGAGGACAGAATTGCAGTAATCAAGGCGGGAAAGGATGAGAGAGTGCATTAAAATCTTAGTTGTGTCTTGTATAAGGAAGTGTCTAATTTTAGAGATGTTTTTAAGGTGGAAGCGGCAGGCTTAAGGAGTGAAAGAAAGAAAGATCTGAGTCAAATGTGACCCGAGACATCGGGCATGTGGGGTAGGGGTAATGATGGAGTTGTCGACAGTTATAGAGAGATTGGGGGTGGAGATTTTGGAAGAAGTAGGGAAAACAAGGAGCTCCGTTTTGGAGAGATTTAGCTTGAGGTAGTGAGAGGACATCCAGGAAGAGATGTGAGAAAGACAGTTAGTGACACGGGTTAGCAAGGAAGGAGATAGGTGCAGAGAAGTAGATTTGGGTGTCGTCGGCATACAAATGATATTGGAAACCGTGGGACTTTATTAGGGAACCTAGTGATGACGTGTAGATTGAGAAGAGAAGGGGACCGAGGACAGAGCCTTGCGGTACTCGGACAGAAAGTGGTGACGGGGCAGAGGAGGCACCAGAGAAGGCTTCACTAAAGGTACGGTTTGACAGGTAGGAAGAGAGCCACGAGAGGACTGTGTCACAGATGCCGTTGTGTTTAACCCATGCAAAAGGGATAAACACATTGTTTAAGTCAGCTCCAGAACAGCAATCAACTTCTGGGATCTAGCTACACAAATTTGCCTCTTGTCATTGGTTCGCCATATGTGTTTTGCTAGGTTATGCATAAGAGCATTTTCTTTTTGCACTTCCTCTTAAAGACAATTCTGTCCAAATACTATCTTATGGTACACAAAAAAGAAGGTTTAGTGAAATATACTGTACAATGCTAATGTTTAGCCATAATGACTTTTGCAAACTGGTTAAGGAGGAGTGGTTTATTGGGTGATTTTATTCAGGAGACTGACCTTAAAGGGATCTCAAATCCACATTTATTATTTCATGATTTAGATAGAGCATGCAATTTTAAGCAACTTTCTAATTTACTCCTATTATCGATTTTTCTTTTTTTCTCTTGGTATCTTTATTTGAAAAATAAAGCCCATTTTTACACTTAGCCCGATTATCCATTTTACCTGCTGTAGTGTATTCAATTGTTTACAAATAGCTAATTTATGTTTATTTTGTCATTTGAAATGACTGCTTTTGCCTGTTGTATCCCAACCTATTTGAGTATTTTTTCAGTACTTAAGGGGACAGTAAAGTTAGACATTCATGATTTAGACAGAACATACAATTTTAAACAACGTTCCAATGTACTTCTATTATTTAATTTGATTGCTACTCTTGTTATCATTTGCTGAAAGGTTTATCTAGGAAAGCTCAGGAGCAGCAAAAAACCGAGGTTGTAGCTGCTGATTGGTGGCTGCATATTTATACTGATTGGCTCACCCATGTGTTCAATTAGAAATCAGTAGTGCATTGCTGCTCCTTTAACAAATGATTCCAAGAGAATGAAGGAAATTTGATAATAGAAGTAAACTGGAAAGTTGTTTAAAAACATAAATTATGTTTACCTGATAATTTAATTTCCATTGTTACGAGGAGAGTCCACGGCTTCATTCATTACTTATGGGAAATACAGAACCTGGCCACAAGGAGGAGGCAAAGACACCCCAGCCAAAGGCTTAAATATCTCCCCCACTCCCCTCATCCCCCAATCATTCTGCCAAGGGAACAAGGAACAGTAGGAGGAATATCAGGGTATAAATAGTGCCAGAAGAAAAAACAAAAGAAATTTAGGTCCACCCAACGGAGAACCGGACGGGAGCCGTGGACTCTCCTCGTAACAATGGAAATTAAATTATCAGGTAAGCATAATTTATGTTTTCCATCTAATACGAGGAGAGTCCACGGCTTCATTTATTACTTGTGGGAAACAAATACCCAAGCTCTAGAGGATACTGAATGAAAACGGGTGGGTTAAAAAAAAAAAAAAAAAGGAGGTGGACCCTATTCTGAGGGCACCACAGCCTGCAAAACCTCTCTCACAAAATCTGCTTCAGCCGAAGCAAAAACGTCAAATTTGTAAAACTTTGAAAAGGTATGTAAGGAGGTCCAAGTAGCTGCCTTACAAATCAAGAAGCCACAGCTCTAGTTGAGTGAGCCATAAACCTCTGAGGAGGTTTATGTCCTGCTGTCTCATAAGCCAAGCGGATCATGCTCCTCAGCCAAAACGATAGGGAAGTGGAAGAAGCTTTCTGCCCCCTGCGCTTCCCCGAATAGACAACAAACAAAGCTGAAGTTTGTCTGAAATCCTTCGTAGCCTGAAGATAGAATTTCAAAGCTCGAACCACATCCAAGTTATGAAGTAACCGTTCCTTCGAAGAAGAAGGTTTAGGACACAAGGAAGGAACCACAATTTCCTAATTAATGTTGCGATCAGACACAACCTTAGGGAGAAATCCCAGTCCAGTGCGAAGGATAGCCTTATCTGCATGGAAAACCAGGTAAGGAGGCTCACATTGAAAGGCCGCTAATTCAGACACTCTGTGTGCCGATGCAATGGCCAGTAGAAGAAGAACTTTCCAAGACAGAGTCTTAATGTCAAAAGAATGCATAGGCTCAAACGGAGCCCCCTGCAAAACCTTAAGAACCAGATTTAAACTCCAAGGGTGAGCAGAATGTCTAAACACAGGCCTGTTCCTGGACAGAGCCTGAACAAAAGACTGTATATCAGGGAGCTCAGCAAGCTTCTTGTGCAACAACACAGATAGAGCCAAAATCTGTCCCCTTAAGGAACTGGCGGCAAGTCCCTTCTCCAAAGGAAGGAAAGGATTCTGGATACCCTGACCTTATTCTAGGAATATCCACGAGTTTCACACCAGAGTAAGTAGGTCCTCCACATCTTATGATAGATGCGACGGGTGACCGGCTTTCTGGCTTGAATGAGAGTATCAATCACCCTCTCAAAAAATCGTCTTCTGGCTAAGAATAAGCATTCGATTGCCACGCAGTCAGCCTCAGAGAATCTAGATTCTGATGCACAAAGGGGCCCTGTACCAGCAGGTCCCTGCAACAGGGCAACCTCCATGGAGGGGACGATGACATCCCCACTAGATCCGCAAACCATGTCCTCCACGGCCACGACAGAGCAATCAGAATAGTTGACACTTGCTCCTGTTTGATGCGTGCCACTACACAAGGTAGAAGTGGTAACGGTGGAAATATGGTTGAATCCCCAAGGCACTGCTAAGGCATCTATCAGTTCTGCCTGGGGATCCCTGGACCGCGACCAGTATCTGGGTAGCTTGAAGTTGAGCCTGGACACCATGAGATCTATCTCCGGAATCCCCCAACTGTTGCAAATCTCCGCAAACACTTCGGGGTAAAGAGACCATTCCCCCGGATGAAACGACTGTCGCTGATAGCGAGCAGTCGTGGGCCTCCACCCACTCCAGAATCCAAGATACTTCCCTCATGGCTAGGGAGCTTCTCGTTTCCCCCTGATGGTGGATGTAAGCCACTGAGGTAATGTTGTCCGACTGGAATCTGATGAACTTGGACTTGGACTTGCGTCCGTAGTCACAATCTCCCAAGATGGTCTGGGGAAGGATGTCCCCTGGGACAGCTGATCTGGACGGAGCCACCAAGAGAGAGATTCCCTCCACCCGTTGTCCAGAGAGATCATTTGGAATAGGTCCGAATGATCATCGTTCCACTGCCTCAGCATGCACAGCTGAAGAGGTCGGAGATGGAATCTGGTGAATGGAATGACATCTATAGTGGATACCAATTACCTCCATGCACCGGGCCACTGATGGCCTTGAGGAGGATTGAAGGACAAGACAGCTTGAGACAATCTTGCAACGTCTCTTCTCTGTTAGGAATATCTTCATGGCAATGGAGTCTATTATTGTGCCCAGGAACTACACTCTGGTACTGGGAACCAGAGAACTCTTTCCTGAGTTTACTTTCCATCCATGAGAGAAGAGCTCTCGAATGGCGCTCTGCCAGGTGGTAGAATGGAGTTTGAACCAGAATGTCGTCCAGATAAGGAGACACTGCTATCCCTCTGGATCTCGCTACCGCAAGCAGAGTTCCCAGAACCTTTGTGAAGATTCTTGGAGTGCTGATCCAGAAAGGTGAACCTTAAAAATCTGAAGTGATCCTTGTGTATTGGCACATGAAAGTAAGCGTCCTTCAAGTCTATCGTAGTCATGAACTGACCCTCTTGAACAAGGCGCAGTATAGACCTTATCTTCATTTTAAACGATGGAACCGACAGAAACTTATTTAGGCACTTTAGGTCTAGAACCGGGCGAAATGTGCCCTCCTTCTTTGGTACCACGAAAGGTTTGAATAGTACCCTAGACCTATTTCTGCTAGAGATACTGGTACAATTACTCCTAGAGAGGAGAGATCCCTCACGCACTCTAGAAAGGCAATCCGTTTCTCTGGATTTGATGAGAGATTTGACAAGAGGAATCTGCCCCTGGGAGGATGAGTTTTGAAACCTATCCTGTAACCCTGGGTAACAACTTCCACAACCCATGGATCCTGTACGTCTCTCAAACAAGCCCACGCGAAAAGAGAGAGTCTGTCCCCTACGAGATCCAGAGACGGATCGAGGGCCGCCCCTTCATGCCGTTTTTGTCTTGGCGGGCTTCTTGCTCTGCTTGGCCTTATTCCAAGACTGAGAGGGTTTCCAAGATCCCTTGGACTGCTCAGGATTCACGGAAGGTTGCTGACGTTGGGACTTGTCTGAACGAAAGGGACGAAAATTAGGACCCTTAGGTTTATTCTTCTTATACTGCGGTAGAAAGGCACCCTTGCCCCCCGTGACCGTGGAAATGATTAAGGGTAAACTAATTTTACAGTACACTGTCTCTTTAAAAAGAGACCATCTATTATATGCAGGACAAGTTTTTACGTTTTTCTGAAATCTAGAAAGTGGTCTGTTTCTTTCTTCTGACTTTGGAACTTCTAGAATGGCAAAATTGCCTTACATGCTTTGTAATTACAACAAGTTTGTGTGTATGTAGGGATTATAAATAAACTAAAGCTCCATCTAAAAACTTTTAATTTGAATTTGTTATATTTGAAAACCAAAAGATCTAATATTCAGGATGCCAAGGAATGAAGGTACTAGTTGACTCGTTTCTACTTGGTGTATATGAATTGGGTAGACCTCAGAGAATCTAATCCTGTGATATATGTCTGTATATTCTCCAACCTCTTCCATTTTATGAATTACTGAGAACCTTTCTCTCTATTACGAGTTTTGCGTTATGGGTGAAAAAGCAGCGTTATGGTTCTTTTTCACTACCGCTGGTATTACGAGTCTTGCAGGTATTTCTGTACTGCACACTTTTTTGGCCATAACGCAACGTAACTACCGCAGCTTTCAAAAAGTCATTTTTCAATGGGACTTCCATAGTGCAGGTATTACGAGTTTGCCTTTCCAGCCAAAAAGTGAGCGGTACAGCCCATAACTACAAGATCCGTACTGCCATCTGAAAGTCAGTAGTTATGAGTTTTACACTACAAATCTGTAACATAAAACTCATAACTAAAGTGCTAAAAAGTACACTAACACCCATAAACTACCTATTAACCCCTAAACCGAGGCCCTCCCGCATGGCAAATAATAAAATAAATGTATTAACCCCTAATCTGCCACTCCGGACATCGCTGCCACTACAAATATTAACCCCTAAACCGCCGTACTCCCGCATCGCAAACACTAGTTAAATATTAGTAACCCTAAATCTGCTGTCCCTAACATCACCGCAACCTACATTACTGTTATTAACCCCTAATCTGCTGCCCCCAAAATCGCCGCCACTATTCTAAAGTTATTAATCCCTAAACCTAACCCTAAGTCTAACCCTAACCCCACTAACTTTAATGTAATTAAAATAAATCTAAATAAAACCTACAAAAGCCTGCTACAATATAACTAATAGTTACATTGTAGCTAACTTAGGTTTTATTTTTATTTCACAGGCAAGTTTGTATTTATTTTAACTAGGTAGAATAGTTAGTAAATAGTCATTACCTATTTTATAACTACCTAGTTAAAATAAATACAAACTTACCTGTAAAATAAAATCTAACCTGTCTTACACTAACACCTAACCTTACACTACAATTAAATCAATTACATTAATTAAATACAATTAACTAAATTACAAAAAAAAAAAACACTAAATTACACAAAATAAAAATTAAAATATCAAATATTTAAACTAATTACACCTAATCAAAATAAAAAAGCCTCCCAGAAATAAAAAAAAACCTAGCCTAAACTACCAATAACCCTTAAAATGGCTTTTTGCAGGGCATTGCCCCAAAGAAATCAGCGCCTTTACCTGTAAAAAAAAAAAATACAAACACAGTAAAACCCACCACCCACACAACCGAACCCCCCCAAATAAAAACCTATCTAAAAAACCTAAGCTCCCCATTGCCCTGAAAAGGGCATTTGGATGGGCATTGCCCTTAAAAGGGCATTTAGCTCTTTTTCCTTGCCCAAACCCTAATCTAAAAATAAACCCACCCAATAAACCCTTAAAAAAACCTAACACTAACTCCCGAAGACCCACTTACAGTTTTTGAAGACCGGACATCCATCCTCAACGAAGCCGGGAGAAGTCTTCATCCAGACGGAATCTTCTATATTCATCCATCCGGCGCGAAGCGGCTCCATCTTCAAGACATTTGGCGCGGAGCATCCTCTTCTTCCGATGGCTCTTCTAGAATGAAGGTTAATTTAAGTGACGTCATCCAAGATGGCGTCCCTTGAATTCCGATTCACTGATAGAATTCTATCAGCCAATCGGAATTAAAGGTGAAAAAATCCTACTGGCTGATGCAATCAGCCAATAGGATTGAGCTTCAATCCTATTGCCTGATTCCAATCAGCCAATAGAATGCGAGCTCAATCCTATTGCCTGATTCCAATCAGCCAATAGAATGCGAGCTCAATCCTATTGGCTGATTGGATCAACCAATAGGATTGAAGCTCAATCCTATTGGCTGATTGGATCAGTCAATATGATTTTTTCACCTTTAATTCCAATTGGCTGACGCCATCTTGGTTTATTTTAATCTTTAGAAAAGTTTCTCAAGATCTAAAATAATTGTACAAAATTTAGCTAGCAAGTTTATGTAAATATTTGCAGAAAAGAAAAAGTTTTCATAAGCTTTCCTAAATGATGTCTATATATTTCAGTGACACATAATCAACAAATGCATAAGATACAAAAGCAATTAGTCTAAATTTCAAATGAGTAGTAGTTTATCTTTCTGACAAATTTCAGTTAGTTAAATTTTCCCCCCAACATCATGTGACAGCCATCAACCAATATATTGCATATATGTACTGTATATAATGTGAGTTTTGTGCTTGCTCAGTAGAAGCTGGTGCCTCAGAAAGTGTGAATATATAAAGATTGCCCACATTTTGACAATGGAAATGAATTGGAAAATTGTTTACAATTGTGTTCTCTACCAGTGTCCCTTTAAGAATACATGTAACCACTAAGCGGAGACAAAAATGCACGTCAGAAAATACAATTAAACATTTAGAGCACTCAGCATGACTTTTGATGGCACTTGGTAGTGCTGCAGTAAGAGGTGACAGCTTTTGATCGGTTGCTTGTCACATTTATGCCTGGCAGTCAGCACCGTAGCAGCCAGGCCCAGCGTCACCATTCTCTTCACTCTCATGCATAGGCCCCATGCATGCAGCTTGAGAAACAGCACATAATACACAAGGTACACCAAACCAGCAGACAAGAGGCGATGACAGACACTTCAGAGCCAGGGGTCTGAAATTCAAGGTCTGATGTAGGTTAAAGATTTACAGGATCTTTATTTATTTCCTTCCTTTATTTCTCCTTCATTCTTTCCTTTTTTACTTCCTTTCTAATTAATTATATCAGACCTGAAAAAATGAGGCAGGCTGGATTACCAGGTCTCTTTATGCTATTATTTAATTACACCAGTTACAAAAGGTGGCTGATCCACGAGTTAGAAAATAATGTTAAAAAAAAAAACAATAACAAGAAAATATGAAATTCTCAGCTGCACGCCTCATCATAGAATCACTAAAAAGGAATAAAAAATACAAAGAAGGCTGTTGGAAAAACATCCTGCCTGGAGAACACAAACAAAAGGAATTAGGAAGGAGAGAAAGGACAGACAATTTTACATTGAGAGAGTGATGTATTATGGTATTATCTATCATACTAGAATCAAAGAAATTGACTTTTATACTGAGCAAATAAACTGAATGTGGAAATCGAAGTTAGTCTCATGAGTTTAGATATTTGTTATTATTTTATTTGCCTTTTTAAAACAAATTCCATGATTGACGTTTGTATGTTTCTAAATCAATAATAAATTCACTTAGTCAGAGCCAGATGACATCATAAGAAAGCCAGTTCACCAACATTTTACTACTAAACAAAAGATACAAGTCCCCTCTTCTACACAAGATGATCCCGGGGAAGTAGTGAGCACATATTTGTCATACTTAGTGCATAAGATTGTTAGTTTTCATCTCATTTACCACCATCAGATAAGAAGAACAGTCTTTTTTATCCTAGGATAGTTTTGAGGCGCCATTAATAAAATGAAATTAAAACTTTACACTTTTTCCTTAAAAGGATATAAAAGTGCTAATAGAAAATGCTCCAATGGATTAAACAGATAAAGTCATCCCAGAGGATAATTGCACTACTGGGAACAAGCTAGGGGCATATCTGGTGAGCCAATCCCAAGAGGCATATGAGTAGCCACTAATCACCAGCTTGCTTCCAGTAGTGCTTTGCTGCTGAGGGTATTTATATATGCTTTTCAACAAAGGATATCAAGCGGACAAAGTAAATTTGATGATAGAAAGTGTCTTAAAGTGATATGCTCTATCTGAATCATGAAAGTTTATTTTTGGCTTTAATATCACTATTAATATAACTAATATAATTTAAAATGCACACACACATCAGCATATTACTTTCTTGCTGATCTTTGCTTTGAATACATCATTACTACTAGCATTTTGTAGGGTTTGTTATCCCTTTATGGGTTCAAACAGCTCTAACACTTGAAAACAAACACTTGTGGGGACACTGGCATTGTGCTTACCCATGTTACTGTGTGCGGGTGACATAGAGTTTGGAGACAGACTTGGTGAACCTGTAAAAAGACAGGATATTAAAATGAAATTCATACAATACGTGTACCCACAAGATTTCCTTTCCCCTCCTCACCTGAATCGACACTGTGATTCATTTGGTCACTGGTCTCTCCATCTTCGCTCAAATAGCCAGGGGGAGGAGTTTCTGAAGAACAGTAAAATTCATTTTTAATTTGATTAATATTTTTTTCTCTTATTTTAAATATACACCTGAAAATCACTGCAGGTTTTACTTTTTTTATCTGTAAACTAAGCCTTTGAACATTACAAAATATGAACTAAAAAAGTTATAATTACAACCTACAAAAGCATATGAACATAAAACCTTGCAGAAATAAAATGTTATGGGAAAGACCTTTAAGTCTCTTGAAATCAGTTCTCACATAATATAATGACATCTGATAAAGGAAATTAGATAACTGATCTAGTACATATCACATTTTATTATTAAGAACAAAATATTTAGATGTAATAGTAAGAGGATTTTGGAGCTGATGGGTAGTTTCATGTGAATCTAATTTGGAAGTGGTATCTGTAAATTAAACTGCCCCAGCACATAAACCCTGTGTATATGACCCTGCTATAGGGTAAAGCCAGACCTGGAATGTAGTTTATTTGTGGCTCAATGCCTGCTGGGAAGTTAGTGTTCTCTGGGATGGAATGGCTGTAATCATCAAGAGGAGGGAATTCGGTGGGAATCTCGGTGTGTCGTGGAACCAGCACTGGAGGCAGAACTGTGGGGGGAAAAAATAATTCATAAGACAAAGAATCACAGAACGTCCATTCCCCACAAAACCCATAAATTAAACACATCTTCATAATGGTCACGTAAACTATATAATAACCAAACTGCTCATTAACAGCACTCTCCTAATGACCCCATATAACTTCTCCCAGGAAATGGACCATTTGCTTTTTAAACCCTTGTTTGCAACTCATCCCTGCAGTCCATGTGTCCAGACCCAACAACTCTCTTTTTCCTCGCCATATACATATTAAATAGAGCTCACTTGCAACCCTCATATTATTTGCTATAACCTCTCTCAATAACTAATTTCACCCTATAAACTCATAGTATAACTTCTCATATTGCCCACTCCCAGATAAATAACATAAAATCTCGCAATAACCTCTTGCACCTATTTCTGTTAACTCCATATACTGATACCTATAGCCTTCCTCATCCTCTATAACTCCTCATATTGCTCAGTATAAAACATTTGTATATCTCCTTTCATTGTTACTACATCATCATCTATTGATCTATACAACCTCTCCTGGTGAATTACTTTGTATCCCCCGTGTTTGTTTTAATAAATATGTGCATGCCATTGCTTACAGTATGGTATAGCACGTACCTGGAGTTTCCACTCTTTGGTAATGATAAGGATTCACACACACTTCATCCTTTTTCATGTTAAAAGCATATTCACATATCTCCATGGCTCTCAGCTCATGGTGACTGTGCAAGTCAGGCCACCTCCACAGTCTGCAATATATAACATGCGGCAGACCTTTCCGGTGTGACACCTGGAGTCTCCCATCCAAGGACCTGTAGGAAGAAGGAAAATGTCATTTAAAAAAAAAAAAAAATTGCTTCTGCCCATAGTAAAGTGTAGAACAAATAAATTAAATATAGAGAGGTGCACTCCGTGAATGCAAAAACGCACTACAGTAACAGGTGACATGCACACTAAAACCCAAAGCTATACAGCTATATCATAAGGCACAATTAAGTAAAATAATGGAAGACATCATTATGAAAGATAACCAATACTTTGCCTCTGCAATGCTGAATGTGCCGATTCTACATGAAATCTCCTATGTCATTCTATAAAACCATATTTGTTTCTTTACCTCTCACTCCCTCTAACTCCTCTTTTCAGCAACCTCTCCCTCAAACCCTATTCATCCTCTCACTCCCACTAACCCTCACACGCCAGCTTCTGTTTATCCCTTTAACCCTCCCTCCTCAAACGCAGCCTCCTCCTCAACCTCTCTCTCCAGTTGCTTGATATCTACTATCCTCACCTTCTTCAGCTTCATCTTAACCCTATTTCTTCACAGTCTGCTTAAAACCCTCTTATTCCTCTCTTCCTCAAGCACAGCACCCTCCACATCACCTATTGGTTACACACAGACTCCTCCTTATCCTCTCACCCCTACTTCTTTACACACATCCCTGCTTATCCTCTTAGCCCCCTGTCCCTCCCATACCAGCCCTTGCACACCCTATTTGCCTCCCTTTCTCCATTGCACACAGCCTTCTCCTCTCATCCATTCTCCCACACATACAACTCCTGCTCACACCGCTAACCCCACACTAACATTCTCCCACACATACAACTCCTGCTCTCCCCGCTAACCCCACACTAACATTCTCCCACACATACAACTCCTGCTCACCCCGCTAACCCCACACTAACATTCTCACACACATACAACTCCTGCTCACCCCGCTAACCCCACACTAACATTCTCCCACACATACAACTCCTGCTCACCCCGCTAACCCCACACTAACATTCTCCCACACATACAACTCCTGCTCACCCCGCTAACCCCACACTAACATTCTCCCACACATACAACTCCTGCTCACCCCGCTAACCCCACACTAACATTCTCACACACATACAACTCCTGCTCACCCCGCTAACCCCACACCAACATTCTCCCACACATACAACTCCTGCTCTCCCCGCTAACCCCACACTAACATTCTCCCACACATACAACTCCTGCTCACCCCGCTAACCCCACACTAACATTCTCCCACACATACAACTCCTGCTCACCCCGTTAACCCCACACTAACTTTCTCCCACACATACAACTCCTGCTCACCCCGCTAACCCCACACCAACATTCTCCCACACATACAACTCCTGCTCTCCCCGCTAACCCCACACTAACATTCTCCCACACATACAACTCCTGCTCACCCCGCTAACCCCACACTAACTTTCTCCCACACATACAACTCCTGCTCACCCCGCTAACCCCACACTAACATTCTCCCACACATACAACTCCTGCTCACCCCGTTAACCCCACACTAACTTTCTCCCACACATACAACTCCTGCTCACCCCGCTAACCCCACACTAACATTCTCCCACACATACAACTCCTGCTCACCCCGTTAACCCCACACTAACATTCTCCCACACATACAACTCCTGCTCACCCCGTTAACCCCACACTAACTTTCTCCCACACATACAACTCCTGCTCACCCCGTTAACCCCACACTAACATTCTCCCACACATACAACTCCTGCTCACCCCGTTAACCCCACACTAACATTCTCCCACACATACAACTCCTGCTCACCCCGTTAACCCCACACTAACTTTCTCCCACACATACAACTCCTGCTCACCCCGTTAACCCCACACTAACATTCTCCCACACATACAACTCCTGCTCACCCCGTTAACCTCACACGAACATTCTCCCACACATACATTCCTGCTCACCCCGTTAACCCCACACTAACATTCTCCCACACATACACTCCTGCTCACCTCGTTAACCCCACACTAACATTCTCACACACATACAACTCCTGCTCACCCCGTTAACCCCACACTAACATTCTCCCACACATACAACTCCTGCTCACCCCGCTAACCCCACACTAACATTCTCCCACACATACAACAGATGCTCACCCCGCTAACCCCACACTAACATTCTCCCACACATACAACTCCTGCTCACCCCGCTAACTCCACACTAACATTCTCCCACACATACAACAAATGCTCACCCCGTTAACCCCACACTAACACATTTCTAGTGGCATCACCTGTTACAAACAGTATCTCTAAGTGTTTTTTATAAATATATTTCTGCACAAACTATATATACAGACACTCGTATATCATTTTCACTAGTGACGTCAAAGATAATGTCACATGTGATGCCATCAGTGATGTCATTATGTCAAGCAAAGCTCACAAGGGGGCAGTTTAAAGGGCCACTAAATTTAAAATTAAAGTTTAATAATTGACATAAAGCATGAAAAAAAGAAGAAAAAAAAAAAAAACACTTTCCAATATACTTGGGACTGCCATGTTTATTTTCTTTTAGAGCCTGATTTTATAAAAGCTCTCTGATCAGATGAGATTATCTAAAATTAATCTCTAGAACTGTGAGATCCCTCACAAGATTCTAGAAAAGCGAATTTTGCCTCATCTCTCCAAGGGGCATTCATTGCATTGCCGGATGTGAATGAGAGACAAGCTCAGTACAATGTTGTAATGCATGACTTCAGAGTTTTGTTGCATTTACACTTAGTGCTTTGTCATTTAATTTAGTCATAATTCCGTGTCCTTATATTACATTTCTATTTTGTGTTAAATGCATTTAAAGGGAGAGTCTACTTGAAATTTGTTATTGTTTAAAAAACCCTTTATTCCCCAGTTTTGCATAACCATCACTTCTATTAATACACTTTTTACCTCTGTTTTTATCTTGTATCTTTGTATGTATGTACATTGACAGACTTGCATTTTAGAAAATCAGTACTGACTCATAAATAACCCCACAGGAGTGAGCACAATGTTATCTATATGGCACACATGAATTAGCACTAAACTAGCACTGTCTAACTGTGAAAAACTGTCAAAATGCATGGAGATAAGAGGCGGCTTTCAATGGCTTAGAAATCAGTTTAGAAGCCTACCTAGGCTTAGGTTTCAATAAAGAATACCAAGAGAACAAAGCAAATTTGATGATAAAAGTAAATTGGAAAGTTGTTTAACATTGTATGCCCTGTATGAATCATGAAAGTTTACTTTTGACTAGACTGTCCCTTTACGTTTTGCAGACAGCGGTATATTTAGGGTTGTGATTTTGCAAAGTCAGATAGTGCTTTGAAAGTTACTTGTAAATGTAACAAATTAGCATCATGCATAAGAATGTCTGTATTTTTTACACATTGCATTTTGTATTTTTTCTATGTGAAATAAGAATTGTCAGTTTCAGAATTTGGGAGGGACAGGGAAATGTCTAAAGCTCTCTCATAAGTGTCATTATATTCTCTAAGCATGTTACACCTGCAGTTCTCACTGATGGCCTGAGTATCAAAACTATGCTGGGTCAGATACCATATATTTTTATTTCAATATTTCATTCATTCAATTTATATGATTCTTAAAATTAGGATTTTTTTGTGAGTCCTACTGTAATGCATGCATTGTCTTCGCAAACTAAAAGCAGGATACACCCTTTTGCGAGACAAAGATAAAACTGCATTTAAAGAATTATAACAAGAGCTTAAAAAGTACTGGCAAGATAACTTACATAATCTCACAAGCCCAGAGAGCTTTAGAAAATCGGGTCCTGATTTATTATCTTGCATGCTGTATATAGGTGAAGTTTGTTCAACGTTCACAATATACTTAACTGACAGAAAAGTAGTGTATACCAGAGGCAAATGTAAGTTAAACTGTAATAAAAACATTTCAGTTTAACTTGAATTAAATATCAGTGCCAGGTGTTCCCCTGTTAACCTAACTTTCCCCTGTGAGATTCTGTATTCCAGAGCATTATTTCTTTTTATGGGAGGTTGCTCTCATCTCTCTGGTCGTATTTTTGTCCCTGTGATGTCTGCACTATAATTTCTCTGCAAAAAAAGAGACAATAGTCCAGCGAGCTCCAAACAAAAGTGAGGGTTTAATCCAGAAAAAGGGTACACACACAAAATTTGAAAAGGGGTAAAAAATAGTTAAAGTTAAATGAGCTAACTATAAAAGCTAGAAACGATATGACACAAAGCTCCCTGACGGTCTATAATTTCTCTCTAGACTTTAAGCTTGTTGAGAATTGTGTCCTTAGTAATCTGGAGAGGAGAATACAGAAATAGGCTCCCCCTGCTGACAGACACTAAAGGGGTAAGTTTATTAAGCTTAGTTTGCAGCTTTTTCATCTATGGGGAGCAGGCTCATTAAGAACCTAAAATTACTTCTTTTTTCTTCTCCAGCACCTTAGAAATGGAACCTCAGAAGTGACAAGATCAATCGCCCTGATATTCAATCTTTCGGGGCGATTGACATCATCCTGCTCTAGCACAATTGTTGGAGCAGGGGGCCGCATTGCACAAGAATCCTCTTGTGCAAATGTTAAATTTTGCCTTATGATGAAACATCACAAGTGGCGACTGCAGACGGACAGGTTTACTACTTGCAAACCTGTCCGCTTGCCGGGATAATACATTTACCCCTAAGTTTTCGAAAATACATTCAGCCATGTCAGCTGTAGTACCTACACCCAATTATAAATCAATGGAATTTTTCTGAAAAACAGCACTTTTTTTCTACATTAAATAACGGGATGACCAACTTAAGTCACTAGCAATAGATATAAAACCGCCAAATTTTCACACAATTGCATTTTGTTTACAAAGTTACACAATTTTGGCAACTGATATTTAAACAGAAACTTTGTTCAAACTTAGATTATATATATATATATATATATATATATATATATATATTATATGTATATATATTTCCTCTCATCCTACAAAAAGTTACCAAAGTCTAGGGTTGAGTTTACAGCATTAATATCAAACTTAGAAGACAAATAAAAAGCTGAGCAGTAAACTCTATACTTGTTAGGAGTCATACACAGATACATTTAGAAGAATCTTGAAAATTAGGAGCCTTGGGTAATATTTTTAAAAAAAAATACTTGGCACCCTGTTTTCTGGAATCTGTCAAGACTTGATTTAGGGAATAATTTAGGGACTGTGCATACAGAAGGGTTTTTGCACAACATACAGGATGTGATGTAGGTCTTTGTGCAGGGAGATTAGGCAGGATAAGAGAGGAAGGGAATACACAGTTATAGCGCCTAGGATACGTGTGCAGCTCGGTGCCTTGTACCAGTTTAGTAAATAATTGGCTGTTTGCACCTTCCTGCAAAACGTGTGTCTCACATGAAACAAGCGGAGAGCTATGCCTCTCCCCTCACTATGATTCAGTCTGAAATCAGTGCATTTATTACACATTGTGGTAAGAGGTTGCTCAATTTCCAGGAACTGGAGATTTTCTCCAGGAATATTCACAGGACACGTCAAACATGAGAACTAAAGGGAAACCCCTGTTAGTGAGAAAAACACTTTTTAACAGCGCGTGAAAACTAGCTATTGCTGACTATGCTAACGTTTAACAAGACATTTGTATGAAAAATGGATTTGAAAGAAAACCATTATCATATAATCGATGGATACCCATACTTGTATTTTGTAGAAAGAACTCTCAATCATTCAGTATAAATCAAGAAAACATAATTTATGCTTACCTGATAAATTTATTTCTCTTGTAGTGTGTTCAGTCCACGGGTCATCCATTACTTATGGGATATATTCTCCTTCCCAACAGGAAGTTGCAAGAGGATCACCCAAGCAGAGCTGCTATATAGCTCCTCCCCTCACATGTCATATCCAGTCATTCGACCGAAACAAGACGAGAAAGGAGAAACTATAAGGTGCAGTGGTGACTGGAGGTATAATTTTAAAATTTAGAACCTGCCTTAAAAAGACAGGGCGGGCCGTGGACTGAACACACTACAAGAGAAATAAATTTATCAGGTAAGCATAAATTATGTTTTCTCTTGTTAAGTGTGTTCAGTCCACGGGTCATCCATTACTTATGGGATACCCATACCAAAGCTAAGTACACGGATGATGGGAGGGACAAGGCAGGAACATTAAACAGAAGGAACCACTGCCTGTAGAACCTTTCTCCCAAAACAAGCCTCCAAAGAAGCGAAAGTGTCAAATTTGTAGAATTTGGAAAAAGTATGAAGTGAAGATCAAGTTGCAGCCTTGCAAATCTGTTCAACAGAGGCCTCATTCTTAAAGGCCCAGGTGGAAGCCACAGCTCTAGTGGAATGAGCTGTAATTCTTTCAGGAGGCTGCTGTCCAGCAGTCTCATAGGCTAAACGTATTATGCTACGAAGCCAAAAAGAGAGAGAGAGGTAGCCGAAGCCTTTTGACCTCTCCTCTGTCCAGAGTAAACGACAAACAGAGAAGAAGTTTGTCTAAAATCTTTAGTTGCCTGTAAGTAGAACTTCAGAGCACGGACCACGTCTAGATTATGCAAAAGACATTCCTTCTTTGAAGAAGGATTAGGACATAATGATGGAACAACAATCTCTTGATTGATATTCCTGTTAGAAACAACCTTAGGCAAAAACCCAGGTTTAGTACACAGTACTACCTTGTCTGAATGAAAGATCAGATAAGGAGAATCACAATGTAAGGCAGATAACTCAGAGACTCTTCGAGCCGAGGAAATAGCCATCAAAAACAAAACTTTCCAAGATAAAAGCTTAATATCAATAGAATGAAGGGGTTCAAACGGAACACCCTGAAGAACTTTAAGAACCAAGTTTAAGCTCCACGGAGGAGCAACAGCTTTAAACACAGGCTTAATTCTAGCCAAAGCCTGACAAAAGGCCTGGACGTCTGGATTCTCTGCCAGACGTTTGTGTAAAAGAATAGACAGAGCAGAAATCTGTCCCTTTAGCGAACTAGCGGATAAACCCTTTTCTAAACCCTCTTGTAGAAAAGCCAATATCCTAGGAATCCTAACCTTACTCCATGAGTAACTCTTGGATTCGCACCAATATAAATATTTACGCCATATCTTATGGTAAATTTTTCTGGTCACAGGTTTCCGAGCCTGTATTAATGTATCAATAACCGAATCCGAAAACCCACGCTTTGATAGAATCAAGCGTTCAATTTCCAGGCAGTCAGCCTCAGAGAAATTAGGTTTGGATGGTTGAAAGGACCCTGAATTAGAAGGTCCTGCCTCAGAGGAAGAGACCATGGTGGACAGGACGACATGTCCACTAGGTCTGCATACCAGGTCCTGCGTGGCCACGCAGGCGCTATCAGAATTACCGATGCCCTCTCCTGTTTGATCCTGGCAATCAGTCGAGGTAGCAACGGAAATGGTGGAAACACATAAGCTATGTTGAAAACCCAAGGGGCTGCTAATGCATCTACCAGCACCGCTCTCGGGTCCCTGGACCTGGATCCGTAACAAGGAAGCTTCGCGTTCTGGCGAGATGCCATGAGATCCAGATCCGGTTTGCCCCAACGACGAATCAGTTGAGCAAATACCTCCGGGTGAAGTTCCCACTCTCCCGGATGAAAAGTCTGGCGACTTAGGAAATCCGCCTCCCAGTTCTCTACGCCCGGGATGTAAATCGCTGACAGGTGGCAAGAGTGAGACTCTGCCCAGCGAATTATCTTCGAGACTTCCAACATCGCTAGGGAACTCCTGGTTCCCCCTTGATGATTGATGTAAGCCACAGTCGTGATATTGTCCGATTGAAATCTGATGAACCTCAGTTTTGCTAACTGAGGCCAAGCTAGAAGAGCATTGAATATTGCTCTTAATTCTAGAATGTTTATTGGAAGGAGTTTCTCCTCCTGAGTCCACGATCCCTGAGCCTTCAGGGAATTCCAGACTGCTCCCCAGCCTAGAAGGCTGGCATCCGTTGTTACAATCGTCCAATCTGGTCTGCGAAAAGTCATTCCTTTGGACAGATGAACCGGTGACAACCACCAGAGAAGAGAATCTCTGGTCTCCTGGTCCAGATTTAGCAAAGGGGACAGATCTGAGTAATCCCCGTTCCATTGACTGAGCATGCATAGTTGCAGCGGTCTGAGATGCAGGCGCACAAATGGCACTATGTCCATTGCCGCGACCATTAAGCCGATTACCTCCATGCACTGAGCTACTGATGGGCTTGGAACGGAATGAAGGACACGGAAAGCATTGAGAATCTTTGATAACCTGGACTCCGTCAGGTAAATCTTCATCTCTACAGAATCTATAAGAGTCCCTAGAAAAGGAACCCTTGTGAGTGGTAACAGAGAACTCTTTTCCACGTTCACTTTCCACCCATGCGACCTCAGAAATGCTAGAACTATCTCTGTATGAGACTTTGCATTCTGAAAACTTGACGCTTGTATCAGAATGTCGTCTAGGTACGGAGCCACCGCTATGCCTCGTGGTCTTAGTACCGCCAGAAGTGAGCCCAGAACCTTCGTAAAAATTCTCGGGGCCGTGGCTAACCCGTCATATATTGACCCTCTTGGATCATGGGTAGGATGGTTCGAATGGTTTCCATCTTGAACGATGGTACCCTTAGGAATTTGTTTAAGATCTTTAAGTCCAAGATTGGTCTGAAGGTTCCCTCTTTTTTGGGAACCACAAATAGATTTGAGTAAAATCCTTGTCCCTGTTCCGATCGTGGAACTGAGTGGATCACTCCCATGATTAAGAGGTCTTGTACACATTGTAGAAATGCCTCTCTCTTTACTAGGTTTGTCGACAACCTCGAAAGATGGAACCTCCCTTGTGGAGTTGAGGTTTTGAAATCCAGAAAGTATCCCTGAGATATAATCTCCAACGTCCAGGGATCCTGCACATCTCTTGCCCAAGCCTGGGCGAAGAGAGAAAGTCTGCCCCCCACTAAATCCGTCTCCGGATAGGGGGCCCTGTCTTCATGCTGTCTTAGGGGCGGCAGTAGGCTTTCTGGCCTGCTTGCCCTTGTTCCATGACTGGTTGCCTTTCCAACCCTGTCTGTAACGAGCAGTAGTTCCTTCCTGTTTTGGAGCGGAGGAAGTCGATGCTGCTCCCGCCTTGAAGTTACGAAAGGCACGAAAATTAGACTGTTTGGCCTTTGGTTTGGCCCTGTCCTGAGGAAGGGCGTGGCCCTTACCTCCCGTAATGTCAGCAATAATTTCCTTCAAGCCGGGCCCGAATAAGGTCTGCCCTTTGAAAGGAATGTTAAGTAGCTTAGAATTGGAAGTTACATCCGCTGACCAGGATTTAAGCCAGAGCGCTCTGCGCGCATGTATGGCGAATCCGGAATTTTTAGCCGTAAGTTTGGTTAGATGTACTACGGCATCTGAAACAAACGCATTAGCTTGCTTAAGGGTTCTAACTTTGCTCAAAGCCTCATCCAATGGCTCTGTGCGAATCGCCTCTTCCAGAGACTCAAACCAGAATGCCGCTGCAGCCGTGACAGGCGCAATGCATGCAAGAGGCTGCAATATAAAACCCTGTTGAACAAACATTTTCTTAAGATAACCCTCTAATTTTTTATCCATTGGATCTGAGAAAGCACAGCTATCCTCCACCGGGATAGTGGTACGCTTGGCTAACGTAGAAACTGCTCCCTCCACCTTAGGGACCGTCTGCCATAAGTCTCGTGTGGTGGCGTCTATAGGGAACATTTTTCTAAATATCGGGGGAGGGGAAAAAGGCACACCGGGTCTATCCCACTCCTTACTAATAATTTCTGTAAGTCTTTTTGGTATAGGAAAAACGTCAGTACACACCGGTACCGCATAGTATCTATCCAACCTACACAATTTCTCTGGAATTGCCACCGTGTCGCAATCATTCAGAGCCGCTAATACCTCCCCTAGTAACACACGGAGGTTCTCAAGCTTAAATTTAAAATTTGAAATTTCTGAATCCGGTCTCCCCGGATCAGAACCGTCACCGACAGAATGAAGCTCACCGTCCTCATGTTCTGCAAATTGTGACGCAGTATCAGACATGGCTCTCGTGTCATCAGCGCGCTCTGTCCTTAACCCAGAGCTATCGTGTTTGCCCCTTAATTCGGGCATATTATATAATACTTCTTTCATAACATTAGCCATATCATGTAAAGTGATTTGTAAAGGCCTAGATGTACTTGGCGTCTCAACCTACGCATCTCCCGAGCGGGAGACGCAGGTACTGACACGTGAGGAGAGTTAGGCGGCATAACTTCCCCCTCGTTGTCTGGTGATAGTTTCTTTATCGGTACAGATTGACTTTTATTCAAAGCAATATCAATACAATTGGTACACATTGTTCTATTGGGCTCCACATTGGCTTTTTAACATGATGAACAAACAGTTTCCTCTGAATCAGACATGTTTAAACAGACTTAGCAATGAAACTAGCAAGCTTGGAAATCACTTTCAATAAGTTTACAAGCAATATAAAAAACGCTGCAGCGCTTCAAAAATACAGATACAATTAAACAATTCTTAACAAGAAGTGTATTATTAGCAGAGGATTGCACCCATTAGCAAAAGGATGATTAACCCCTCAATACCCAAAACGCATAAAACAGATATCAATTAAGATTTAACGCTTTTAATCACAGTCAGCACACTGTCACAGATCTGCTGTGACTGATTACCTCCCTCACAAATGAATTTTGCAGACCCCTGAGCTCTCTAGAGACATCCTGGATCAAGGAGGAAGAAGCAGGAAGACTGTGCTAGAATTTTAACTGCGCAACAAGGCGCTAAAACAAGGTCCCTCCCACTCCTATCACAACAGTGGGAGCCCTGATACAACGGTTTCCATGCAGAAAAATATGTTAGCCATGTGGAAAAAAATCATGCCCAAAGAGATTTATCACCAAAGTACCTCACAAAAACGAATAACATGCCAGTAAACGTTTTATTAAAAAACAACATTTTCCAATGTCATGCAAAGTTATCACTAAGCCTGCTACCAGTCGCTACCACTGCAGATAAGGCTTAAGTATTATTTCAGTTTTAACAGTATTTTCTCAGTCAAATTCTAGTCCCTAGAAAATAACTCGACTGCGCATACATTTATCAGCCTGATACCAGTTGCCACTACTGCATTTAAGGCTGTACTTACATCATACGGTAACAGCAGTATTTTCTTAGTCAATTCCATTCCCAGAAAATAAAGTACTGCACATACCTCATTTGCGGAGGACCCCGCATGCTATTCCCAGTTTCTGAAGTTACCCCACTCCTCAGAATGTCGAGAACAGCCAGTGGATCTTAGTTACGCCTGCTAAGATCATAGATAAAAAATGCAGGCAGTTTCTTCTTCCAAATACTGCCTGAGATAGAAAAACAGCACACTCCGGTGCCATTTAAAATAACAAACTTTTGATTGAAGAATAGATAAGTAAAAACTCCAGCTCCTCTCGCGACCTCCTTCTTTGTAGAGGGTTGCAAGAGAATGACTGGGTATGACATGTGAGGGGAGGAGCTATATAGCAGTTCTGCTTGGGTGATCCTCTTGCAACTTCCTGTTGGGAAGGAGAATATATCCCATAAGTAATGGATGACCCGTGGACTGAACACACTTAACAAGAGAAATATGCAAGTCAAAATAAAACTCATAATTCAGACAGAGCATACAAATTTACAATACTTTCCAATTTACTTCTAATAATGAATTTAATTTCTTTGCATTCTTTGTTGAAAAAGCGTACATATACTGGGCTCAGCAAATCCTGCGTTTAAATCCTTTCAAGTAATTTTCTGGTGCACACAGGAAGGGTTACTTGCTTACCTTTCAAACCAAGTATGATAGTAGAAAGTCTTTTCATACTTGTTGAAAAAGCATACAAGCTGGTGATTGGTGTCTTGTCATTGGCTCCCCAAATGTGATCAGCTAGCTCCCAGTAGTGCAATGCTAACTATGTGTTAACCCCTTTGCATGGTTTTTAAAGGGACAGTGTTCTTAATGCTCTCTCTTTCTCCCAACCCACACTGAATCTGTTTAGCATAGGTGAAGGTTCCAACAGTTAAAGTAGCTATTTCACATGATAAATAAAGACAAAGGAGCTATTTTTAAACAACTCAACACACACCAGCAGGTAAAATAGATCATTGTAAACAAAAGCCAGAAATGTTTATAGTACACTCTCCCTTTAATGGAACCGACCATTTTTTTTAAAGGCAATGTTCTTTAAACTCTTTATTAAAAAAATATTCAAAATTGTATTAAGTGCCAACAACAAAATCTTCTGTAATGGAATTTAAAGAACACCGGGTTTTCTTATACATTAAAAAAAAAAAGAAAAAAAGGTTACAAATGTAATTTCTTATGCCGCAGCCCAAACACGTCCTTGCAAGCACTGCTTTACCCTCCTCCAGTCTCACCATGGGAACTTGACTTTTGCACTGCAGAAAATACAAACTAAACGGTTTAATAAAACTGTTGGATGATAGAGCTCTGTGAGTTCTGAAAAACCAATCAAAGTTTTCCAAACAAACAGCTTCTTATTTTTGAACCATAATCCCTACCTGTAAAACTTTGCTTTCAAAATGAAAAACTTAAATTGTGTTTTGTTTTTTAAATGGATCAATGTTTTTTTTTGTTTTTTTTAATCTTCATCAATTTGGAGGTTTTCTGAGGCCCCTCCCATAAAAGAAGTTACCTGCAGGTTAGAATTTTATATTTAGATAAGTATAGAAATGCTGAATAAGGTTCTTAATATGAACCTTAGAAATATCTTAAAAGGTCATGAAACCCAATATTTTTCTTTCAGGATTCAGAAAGATCATGCAATTTGCAAGAGTACTAGATGGCAGCAAGATTTCCTGCTATGTAGTGCTCCAGACACCTACCCAGGCAATTCTTCAACAAAGAATAGCATTGGATCAAAGCAAATTTGAGAATTAAAATTGGAAACTTTTTTTAAATGTATGCTCTGTCTGAATCACAAAAGAACATGATATATGAACCAAAACAGCACAGCAGTGTAATAAATACATGCACATAACAGTTTAAATTAAAAGGGATGTAAAAGTCTGTACCTTGTGTATGCAGCTGGTGTCAAGCTCAAAGACAAGTGTTGTCTAGTGCACCATTACTGTCCCTTTAAAGAAACAGTAAAGTAAAAATTAAGCTTGATTCAGACAGCGCATGCAGTTTTAAACAGCTTTCTAATATACTTTATTATCACCTAGATTACAAGTGTTGCGTTACGGCTTTTAACGCTGAAAAAATGGCACGCATATTGCGAGTCGTGTCAGTATACCTATACCACAAGCATTTTAGCCTGTAACGCAACGTCCATTCTGCACTCCAAAAAATGTGTGTGGGATTTTCATAGCGCTGGTATAACAGGTTGTACATTGAGGCTAAAATGCTTGTGTTATGCTCTATACCGACACGATCCATACCGCCATCTGAGAGTAGTAATTCTGGATTTTGCAAAACAAAAATGTTTCACAAAACTCATAAATAAACTGTTACAAAGTACACTAACACCCATAAACTACCTATTAACCCCTAAACCGCCGCCCTCCTGCATTGCAAACACTATTTAAAACTTATTGACCCCTAATCTGCCACTCCCCGACATCGCTGCCACTATAATAAAGTTATTAAAGGGACATTAAACCCAAAATTTTTCTTTCATAATTCAGATAGAGAATACAATTTTTAACAAGTTCCCAATTTACTTGTATTATCAAATTTATTTCATTATCATGTTATTCTTTGTTGAAGAGATACCTAGATAGGTAGCGTGCACATGCCTGAAACACTACATGACAGCAAATAATGCTGCCATCTAGTGCTCCTGCTACTGTATAACATTGTTGCAAAACTGCTGCCATGAAGTGCTGCAGACATGTGCACACTCCTGAGCTTACATTTCTGCTTTTCAACAAAAGGATAACAAGAAAACAAAGAAAATTTGATAATAGAAGTAAATTAGAAAGTCGTTTAAAATTCTATGTTCTATCTAAATCATGAAATAAAAAATTGTGTTTTATGTCCCTTTAACCCCTAAACCTCCCGCCTCCAACATCGCTGACGCTAAATAAACCTATTAACCACCAAACCTCCGGCCTCCCACTTCGCTGCCACTAAATAAACCTATTAACCCCTAAACCGCCGCCCCCACATCGCAAAACAATAAATTAAACTATTAACCCCTAAACCTAACACCCCCTAACTTTAAATTAAAATTGCAATGTAACTATATTTAAATAAATAAAAACTTACCTGTGAAATAAAAATAAACCTAACATTAAACTATAAAATAACCTAACATAACTATTCTAATAAAATAAAAAAATACTACCAATTGAAAAATCTAAAAATGTAAAAATCTAAAAATTACAAAAAAATAATAAACAAAATTATCAAAAATAAAAAAAATTACACCTAATCTAATAGCCCTAAAAAAATAAAAAAAGTCCCCTAAAATAAAAGCACCCCCTATCCTACAATAAACTACCAATAACCCTTAAAAGGGCCTTTTGTAGGGCATTGCCCTAAGTTAAACAGCTCTTTTACCTGTAAAAAAATACAAAGTCCCCCCCAACCGTAAAAACCCACCACCCAACCAACTCCCCAAAATAAAAAAAAACTAACTCTAAAAAAAACCCTAAGCTACCCATTGCCCCTAAAGGGGCATTTGTTTGGGCATTACTCTTAAAAGGGCATTTAGCTCTTTTCCCCTGCCCTTAAAAGGGCATTCAGCTCAAGCCCAAAATCCTAATCTAAAAAAAAAAACCACCCAAAATAAAAAACAAAAAACTAACACTAACCTCAGAATATCTACTCACGGTTCCTGAAGTCAGGACATCCATCTTCATCCAGGCGGCGACACTTTCATCCATCTTCTATTTTCATCCCGGCGGCACAGATCGGAGCCATCCTGTAAACCGATCCCATCCTGCGTGGCGCATCCTCTTCATACGGTCACCGCCGTACACTGAAGTTGAATGCAAAGTAGCCGTTTCAAAATAGCGTACCTTGCATTCCTATTGGCTGATTTGATTCTTCAAATTCAAATCAGCCAATAGGATGAGAGCTTCTGAAATCCTATTGGCTGTTTAAAACAGCCAATAGGATGAGAGCTACTGAAATCCTATTGACTGTTCAAATCTGTTTAACGCCCCAATATCGCACGCACAAGGAGGCTTTCCAGTAACTCGTAATGGCAGCGCTATGGATAGTGAAATAACGCAACTTTTTTGGCGTTAGTTTTGCACTCTGTTTAGCGCAAAACTCTTAATCTAGGTGTTTGTAATTTGCTTTGTTCTCTTGGTATCCTGGGTGCCAGCTGCTCATTGGTGACTGCAAACATATTATGCCTCTTGCCATTGGCTTACCCAATGTGTTAAGCTAGCTCCCATTAGTATATTGCTGCTCCTTTGATAAAGGATACCAAGAGAATGAATCACATGTGATAACATAAGCAAATTGTTAAGTTGTTTAAAATTGTATTCTCTCAATCATAAAAAAATGGGTTTCATGTCACTTTCCTTTTTCTCACTGTTCTGCAAGTTTTGTTGTGAGAGCTAGGGGCGGTTTGGACACTCCTGGATAGGTAACGGGGCATTTCTGTGTTTGGTTTTTGTAATATATTAATCCAGGACATATATAGGAAGCTGTGTTATGCTATTTCCCTTTGTTATAATTACTCAAAATGGGCGATGATTGGGAGCTTAATACAAGGACATAGTTGCCAACTGTCCAGTTTTTCCCAGGACAGTCACGTTTTTTTGTTTCCTGTCCCTGTCTAATAAGTCTGTCCCATGTTCAGGTCAGCCTGAATTTAGATAAAAAATATTGTGTGCAGCACAGTACTCCCACCACAGAGGTCGCTGTGGCTTTAGATTTTATTCTGTGAATACTCATTGTTTACTGTATGTAAGTTGTTTCTGAAACTTTATCTGTGATTTTCTGTTATGTTGAAATGTGTAAACAGGCGTCAGGTAAGGGAAAGTCATGTGATGTATAATACCAGCGAGGGTAGAAGACAAAGGGTGATGAAGCCAGGCATGTCAATAGTGTTGCACAGTTTGGAGCATATGTAATTTCCCCCATTTATACATTGAGGCTTAAGATATCAGCCTCTTCATATGCTGGGACTGGAAATCACAGAACATACAAAAAAAATTCCACATTTACTGGAGCATTTCTGGATCTATTAACCTACTGCCCACAATCACTGCTGCTGAAAAGAAAGATTTTACCTCATAAAATGCCACCTTCTGGTGAAATTTTAATGTCTTAACAAACGTAAAAAATAAAAATAGTCATTTAGATAGCAGGTTAAAAATAAAACTATGCTAAGAGATTAAATTAACAAACCACAATGAGATTTATTATTTGCTGGATATTTCAGATCTCTGTATGCACAAAATGACAAATAAAATGTTCTACCAAAAATATATATGGGCAAAATATAATATACATTGCAGAGATAGGCAACTCTAAATCTTGGTATCAAAACTGAAGCCAAAGATCCTTTCTCTCACTTCTGGAAGCAAGCTTTGCAAGTAATGAAGAGGGGGGAAAAATCACAAAGTAAACCAGATACAGGAAGAGAAACCCACTCATGGTTTCACATGTGGGACATGACAAGCCACAGACCACATCTATTTAGTCATCTCAAATAAGGCTTGACAAGTGCAGGGAGACACAGAGCCACAACCCTTGTGTTTCTGTTAATGATTGCACATTAATGTATTATCATTTATTTATAATGAGAAAAAAGTCAAGCAATACTGTAAAGTTGCAAAGTGCCAATGAAGAACTTTACCATGTATATCATTACTGTCCAGAATTTATTTAAATAAATGGTCTACAAATGTATTTGCTATTAGAAACCCACTTCAAAACTGAAGGTAGCACCATACATTATTTTTTTTATTAGGAACTTGATACTGGTGTTGTTATATATGTAGAATAATAATACAACAACAACAACAAAAACTAATAGCCCGAGCCAACATTTTAGGAGCTCTAGCTCACTGGTTCCTGGAATGTAATCAAACCTTGAGAATCTATATAAAACTATTTTCCTTTGATTATGAAGAATCATTTCTGTATTCTGCTTTGGCTAGGATCTGACTAAACCTGGGAGCCAATGTATCTCTGGATCCAAAACTTGTTTGTATTCTTCATAAATCTACAGAAAGATTCCCTCTCTGGCTTCTATATTTCATACAAATTTGTCCACCTCCTATCTTCGGTTAAAGAGACACTGAAGTCAAAATGTAACTTTCAAGAATTGATGAGTATGCCATTAAAAACAAAAAAAACTTTTCAGTTTACTTCTTTTATCAATTATGTTTTGTTCCTTATATACTCTTTGTTGAAGAATAAGCCTAGGCAGGCTCACAGTATCCATGTGTATATATCACTCTATGGTAGAAGTGTTTCCAACAGTTTTTGAAGCAATGTTATACATTGCTGCACACACTGCTACCAGAGTGCTTGCACATAAGCTCCTGTAAGAAAAACAAAACTGACAATAGCAGTTGACTGGAAATCATGAAAGTCAAGACTTTTAGTGTCCTTCTCACTCCTGGAGAGAGCTTTAATTAATCTATACCATTATCAGGCTACTTCACCATATTTACTGCCCACGTGTTGCAGAGCTCAGTTGAACTTCAGATTCACACCATGAGGTTATAGAGAGCTTTAGACTCTGCTATGTATATTGTCTGATTCTATGCTTTTGTGTATATACATTCACAGACTATCACACCCGCCTATTCCAGTAAACTAAAACATTTGCTCATCTCATGAAGCAAGTTTGGTGGTCCTACTGCAGACAAAACTTTGAACTCTATACGGAACCCAGCTTGTATCCCTTTTTTTCAGCAATAATGTAAATAGAAAACATTCTTCCCTCTCAAATACCAGTAAGCAATTCACTGTCCTTCCTAAGTACTCCAAAAATATTTGCATAGCAGATAATAGATCACTTCTTCCCACAACTAAAGACTTTGCATTTCATAGAACACATTATAACAAGTAAACAATTGTAAAACAGTAACATGTGAGATGACAAATTAAATTGTGCTTTGGCGAGGCACTAGTTAAACCCATGCAATCGTCAGTAGTACCAAATATTTTCTTAAATGGATAGTAAGGTCAAAAAACATAAATTATGCTTACCCGATAATTTTTTCTTTTCTTCTGACGGGAAGAGTCCACAGCTGCATTCATTATTTTTGGGAATTCAGAACCTGACCACCAGGAGGAGGCAAAGACACCCCAGCCAAAGGCCTCTATTTACCAAAGTCTGGCGGACCTGATCCGAAAGTGCGGATCAGGTCCGCCAGACCTCGCTCTCCGTATTCAGCATTGCACCAGCAGCTCACAAGAGCTGCTGGTGCAACGCCACCCCCTGCAGACTCGCGGCCAATCAGCCGCCAGCAGGGGATGTCAATCAACCCGATCGTACTCGATCGGGTTGAATTCCGGTGATGTCTGTCCGCCTGCTCAGAGAAGGAGGACAGGGTTATGGAGCAGTGGTCTTTGTGACCGCTGCTTCATAACTGCTGTTTCTGGCGAGCCTGCAGGCTCGCCAGAAACATGGGGCATCAAGCTCCATTCGGAGCTTGATAGTTAGACGCCAAAGGCTTCAAATACCTCCCCCACTTCCCTCATCCCCCAGTCATTCTGCCAAGGGAACAAGGAACATTAGGAGAAATATCACGGTGAAAAAGGTGCCAGAAGAGCAAAAATGTACTGCCGCCTCAGACAAAACGCGGGCGGGAGCTGTGGACTCTTCCCGTCAGAAGAAAAGAAAATGATCAGGTAAGCATAATTTATGTTTTACTTCTTAAACGGGAAGAGTCCACAGCTGCATTCATTACTTTTAGGAAAACAATACCCAAGCTAGAGGACACTGAATGCAAACAAAGGGTGGGTACAAAAAGGCGGCCCCTTCGAAAGGTACCACAGCCTGAAATTACCCAACACCCTATAAAAAATATAAATGACAAGGGAAAAACCGGAAGCCCAGGTAACTGCTCATCAGTTACCTACTCTGCAAAGCCGTGCTATAGACCACTCAGACCCAGAGTCTGCTGAGCACAAAAGCCTCAGAGGAGCCAGCCCTGCGGCTCTCGACTCTCACAAAAGTACCCTCGACCTAAAGGCCAAGAACCTCTATCTGCCCCCAAGAGGGAGAATAGATAACCCCATAAGAGATCCAAAGGACCATCCAACACGGGCTCATTAATCAAACTTAGAGCAACCCAAAGCTGCCACAGTACCATTGCCCAGGGAGACAAACTCCCTAAAAGGACAATTACCAGAAAGTAAGTCCAAATTCAGGAAAAAACTTCACTAAGATCCCTGACACAGCACCATACCGCATATGGTGTTCCAGAAAAACCACAAGTTCCCTATTGCATCATAGTCAAGCCGAAAACTGTCAGGCTAGACAAGCATAGACAAGTAGAGACAGGATTACTGTCCCAGCAGCTAAAAAGAGCTCTCCAAGAGAACGCAGAGCCACCTGTCAAAAAGAACTCACGATGACTAGTCTCCAGGCAGCAAAGCTGACCATAAGCCAACATGGGACTCAACCCACCGAGTAGCGCCGAAAAATCTCGACAACAGCACCCGACCAGAAGATACCGGGCTCCACGGAACGTCCCATCCCAGCAGCAGACGCCACCAGAAGAGAAAGGGTCATCAAAAGTCCTTCCATCGAAGGGGAGGACAGACTCAAGAAAAGTAAATGGTCAACACTGCATAGAGGAAACCAATCCCTAACCTTCCCTCCAAAGTAATGGTCCCAGCCTAAAGGCTGGATAAAGACCGAAGACAAGAGTCCCAGACCTCTGGAAGAAAAGAATGGATCTACAAGGAAGCAAAACCCTAGAGTAAAACTCTAACCGTTACCAAAACCAGTATACTACCCAAGTCATGCCAGGTACTTCGTGCTCGGGTCCGAGAACCCCTACACTGCTGTCTTTCATAAAGAAGGAACACTTCCCAAAGGAAGAGTGTACTCTGACCCCCAGCATCCGAATACCAGAATCCAGCAAATAGCAGGAGCCTTACCTGGGTTCAAACCCACAACCTCCTGCGTCAGTAACGATAGAGCCAACCACTACTCCACATCTCCCTATTCCAAGATTCTGAGTATGCAGGGAAGGGAAAAAAACCCTACAAAGCAAGAAAAACAAGGACCCACGGGTCATCATAGATGATACTGAGGTACCTCCAAATCAAGGAGAACATGCAAGAACTCATCCCTCACCCTAGGTGAGAAGAAAGGGAACTAAAGCAACGGAAACCACCCTACCAATAGAGGCAAGACCCTTCGGCTAATATCGCCAGCCCAGTTGAAAAGTCAACTGGAGTCTACAAGGAAGCATCAGATGTCCCAGAAGACCAGTAGGGACCAGTCAGAGAGACCTCAAACTTAAGCCTCAGACAGATATAAATCTCCCATGAGAGACAGAAAATCCCCGCCCCCTTCAAAAGGGAAACGCGGGAGAACCAAACCCAAAGGTTAAGCAGAATCGTTCCAAGCAAGAGACATGGTCCTAAGCCAGAGTCCTCGAAAAACGGAATTGATCAAAGGATCTAACCTCTTGAGGAACCCATGAGCTGCCTCCTATCATTAGAAACGCACCCAAGACAGAGCCTTCCGCCATCATAAGTTCTTTGACTTAAAGTACCTAGCAACAGCCTCAATCCCGAGAGTCTGAAAAGAACTCCTGACCAGTTTAAGAAATTGGCACCCAGTACCTCTGGGTCGCAAGGTAAATCCTTGTAGACAGGCATAACTACCTGATCCACACGCTGGTGAAGATAAATGGTAATTTTCCTGACCCCAGAAAGGGGAATGTCTGTAACCGACCTCGGACCTCTTACTATCAAGCCCGAAGGCAAGATCTGCAATAAGGTCGAAGGATAGCACCAAGCACTCCATGTATTAGAGTAAACGAAAATGCTGAGCAAGTGCCTGCACATCCAGAACATATAACCCAACCCAAGACGGGAAGGAAAGGGACTCCACCAGCGCAAAGTAATGCGACTAGGTTACAAGAGTCAACATCCGGAAGAGCCGCAAGAGAAAACCGCAAATCGTCCACCACCCAGAATACTAGACCACCAGAGGTCATTCACATCTCCCAACTCCAAAGGAATGGAAAACTATGGCTCCGAGTCCCCAGGGACCTTTAGGAAGCACAATGACATCTGAAAAAAGACAGACCCGTATCCGAAGCAAATAGCCATAAAAGGCCAGCTTAGTTCGGAGCTTACAACCTTCCTTCTACAAGGATCCGATCCGAGCCTGGAGTCCATATCGATAGGCCAAAGTAACTATTCAGAATCCGACAGGATTTAATCAGCACCACGAGGGTGACATGAACTCAAGTAACAGCAGAAAGCGTCCAACCAGTGCCTGCCTGGTACAAGGACACTCCAGAACGGTCTAAGGTCCAAGAAAAATCATAACTTCTTTATTTTCAAAAGTGCGCAACTTCCGGGGAAGTGCCCACACGACCACAAAATCGCAAGTATCGGTTCCAGAGAAAAAACGTTCCAAAAATGGAAATTATATCAGACGTGAGCTTAATAAAAACAAAACAAACACATCCTATCCAGATCAAAAATAATAGTAAGGCAGCACCCGCGGATGAATGCCCAAGGTGAATGGATACGCCAACGGGACCAGCCGATCAGAGGCCCCATTCACCCAAGCTCATAACTGGAACAGAAACATAAAAGAAAGAAAAACAGAGACGTCGAGGAGATTAGCTTCATCCCAAACGTCTATCCAGCATCTAAGGCCTTGGACCTCTCGGCCCACTAGGACTGGAATCCTCTAGCACCGCCAAAACATACCTTAAAAGGACACAAAGACGTGCCAGCCTATAACGGAAGGCATAAGCATCCCTCGCCGGATCAATAAACGGCCCGAGGTTGAGGCCCCTGAAGCCTCAGAGGCCAATGCTTCCCTAGGAGTCCAAACTGAATCAGGCGATCCCACGCCCGACGGGCCGGGGTTAACAGAACACGGACAGTATCTTAAAAATATTTCACTTGGGAGATATAAATAAGCCAGCGCCATAGAAATGGCCATGCGGAAGCGTGCCATAACCTCTGGGGGAAACAAGCCACCTTCCAGAGAAGGAGTAAAGGCCATAGGGACACCTGCTTGCACAGCAAAAGAATATTCTGGGGCACGCACCTGCCTGGACAAGGAATCCTCTGAGGTGGATGGCTCAACGCACTCTAAGGTCCCTGATTCGGGAGAAGAGAGTACTCTAGAACGGCAATTGGAATATAACTGATTGGCATGGATAACTAGGGCCATCTCATATTAATTACAAGACGCATTCTCCGTATCGGAGACATCTGTGTCTAAGAAATCAGAATCTTCCATAATCTTGGGATTACAAAAATGACAAACACTAACTGGCACCCCTTTTACACCCCCAATGGCTGGGGCACTCACCACCTCCTGTGAACCAGACAACCCACGAGCAGACTCTCTGTGTCGCCACACAGTCAGCATACAGAAGTGGAAAACAACGTAACCGCATCCAGTCACAAGATGCACCATGCCAGTCATAAAAAGGGTGCGCAATCTCAAGAGATTGCACCAATTGACGATAAGGTCGTTATGTTCCGAAAAGACATGAGCCTAAGTATTACTACACATTAGCAGGTAGAACCATATAACAAACATGATTAAAAGTCCCCCCTGTTCAATAACCCCCCTCAGGAGATATTAACCCATGATTCCTATGTTAAGATAAAAGAAGTCACACTGGGACCCTACCTTCTCTCGTTAACATCACATTCACATAATGAAATAAAATGAAACTATTTTACCGGAATCAACACCATGGAACAGGAACATGGCCCTTCAAGTGTGACAGATAGTAGCCTCGCTTTTAACATAAACTTGAGTGAATAGAGGCAGGCAGCAAAACTCGTTAATGCTGATTGCCAAGGAGCTGTTAATATGAGTCGGGATGGTTTTGCAGAAAGATTCTCCCTGCATCTCGGGACTCTAACTTTCATCCATGCTCTCACTGAGAGGCTGACAGGACTACTTAAAACTCCAGTCCCATTTCGAAGAGTACTACCCTCCATAAGAGACTATCTCAAACTTCTCTGCCAACCTCCTGGTGACGAAAGGCAAAGAATGACTGGGGGATGAGGGAAGTGGGGGAGGTATTTGAAGCCTTTGGCTGGGGTGTCTTTGCCTCCTCCTGGTGGCCAGGTTCTGAATTCCCAAAAGTAATGAATGCATCTGTGGACTCTTCTCGGTTAAGAAGAAAAAGAAATCTGCATGGGTGCATTTCATTGTAAAATAGAAGCATGTTTGCAATATACTCGCATTAACAAAATTGCTTCTAGTAAAAGTTATAACTGTTTTTTAGTGACATATGCAGATATCCAGTATTCAATCACCACACCTTCTCAGAGAGTCAACAGTGGCTTGCGTGACACAAATTATGTCTTCAGAAGCAATAAACACAACTGCTGACGTTCTGAGCAGGCATGGTGTTTAAGTACTGGTGAACAGGCCCTCACAGCATATGTGCATATGCCGCAGAAAAGCAATAATAACTTTTAGTAGAATTATTTTCTCTATCCCTTTAAGTCGAAAGCTATGTGGGCAGGCTTCAGTGTGGCAACAAATCAGTAGAGCCAGTTGTTCCTAAGATTATTAGGAATTTGTGAGGAATTTACACTAATCGAGTCCAACTAGTCCCTGTTTTATAGGGAGGCCCTGTTCTGGATAGTCTATAACTTGAAATCTTTATACAAAATGTAAACATCATAGAGTGCCAAAGGAACAACATCTGTTAGTGGGCAGAATATGTAGCAAGCTAAAGCTCTTAGAAAAAAAGTGAAGTAGATGGTTCACTATTTGCCTTCAGTGCATACTAACTCTGAAGAAACATTTGCAACACACTTGTATTATTAGTAAAAAGGCTTCTAGGAAAACCTATCACTGTTTTGGTGACTGATAACTTTTACTGTCCTCCATCTACTAAAAAACTTTAGCTTTTCCTTGAAGCATACTTTATACATTTAAAAATCGCTGATCGCTTCCAGATGCTTTCCGGTTATTGCAGTGATGCCTGGGATCGTGGGCAAGGACGAGCGCGTGCACGGTGGGCCGGCGCATGCATGGGGCGGGAGCGGGTGGGAACCACTACACTATGGAAAATTGTGTCCATATTAAGTGGGAGAAAGAGGGGTGAGAATTGGAAATATAAAACATCTAAGGGATCAGGGAGGGGGTGGGGGGTTGGTCTTTGGGGGGGGAAGCTACACTACAGAAAAAAGTAAAACATTAAAAAAAATTTTTTTTATTGTAAACTGGGTACTGGCAGACAGCTGCCAGTACCCAAGATGGCTCCCAATAAGGTAGAGGGGGAGGGTTAGAGAGCTGTTTGGGGCTAAGGGGGGATCCTACGCAGCAGAATAATTTAAAAACTTTCTGCCAGTACTTAAGATGGCGGGGACACTTGGGGGGGGGGGGAGGGAAGAGAGCTGTTTGGGAGGGATCAGGGGTCTGATGTGTAAGGTGGGAGGCTGATCTCTACATTAAAGCTAAAATTAACCCTGCAAGCTCCCTACAAGCTTCCTAATTAACCCCTTCACTGCTAGACATAATACACGTGTGATGCGCAGCGGCATTTAGCGGCCTTCTAATTACCAAAAAGCAACGCCAATGCCATATATGTCTGCTATTTCTGAACAAAGGGGATCCCAGAGAAGCATTTACAACAATTTGTGCCATAATTGCACAAGCTGTTTGTAAATAATTTCAGTGAGAAACCTAAAATTGTGAAAAATTTTACTTTTTTTTTTTTCATTTGATCGCATTTGGCGGTGAAATGGTGGCATGAACTATACCAAAATGGGCCTAGATCAATACTTGGGGTTGTCTACTACACTAAAGCTAAAATTAACCCTACATGCTCCCTAAGTAACCCCTTCACTGCTGGGCATAATACACATGTGGTGCGCAGTGGCATTTAGAGGTCTTCTAATTACCAAAAAGCAATACTAAAGCCATATAAGTCTGCTATTTCTGAACAAAGGGGATCCCAGAGAAACATTTACAACCATTTGTGCCATAATTGCAGAAGCTGTTTGTAAATAATTTCAGTGAGAAACCTAAAGTTTGTGACAAAATGTGTGAAAAAGTGAACTTTTTTTATTTGATCGCATTTGGCGGTGAAATGGTGGCATGAAATATACCAAAATGGGCCTAGATCAATACTTTGGGATGTCTTCTAAAAAAAAAAAAGAATATATATGTTAAGAAATATTCAGGGATTCCTGAAAGATATCAGTGTTCCAAAGTAACTAGCGCTAATTTTGAAAAAAAAGTGGTTTGGAAATAGCAAAGTGCTACTTGTATTTATTGCCCTATAACTAGCAAAAAAAAGCAAAGAACGTGTAAACATTGGGTATTTCTAAACTCAGGACAAAATTTATAAACTATTTAGCATGGGTGTTTTTTGGTGGTTGTAGATGTGTAACAGATTTTGGGGGTCAAAGTTAGAAAAAGTGTGTTTTTTCCCCATTTTTTCCCTCATATTTTATAATTTTTTTATAGTAATTTATAAGATATCATGAAAATAATGGAATCTTTAGAAAGTCCATTTAATGGCGAGAAAACCGGTATATAATATGTGTGGGTACAGTAAATGAGCAAGAGGAAAATTACAGCTAAACACTAACACAGCAGAAATGCAAAAATAGCTTTGGTGCTTACAAGTAAGAAAATTGAACACTGGTCTGGTCATTAAGGGGTTAAGGAGACTAGTAACATTTATTTCCTTACTAAATATGTTTTACTAAACTACAAGTGAAGACTAATACAGCTATATAACAAACATTTCAATATTTAAAACTTAGCAGTAATGTTTTGTCAGCATTCTTTCTAGGGTGGCAACAGCCATTTTACATTGTATTTTATTATTTTAAGGGTGTCCTAGTAACACTGAAAATATTTTTGTAGTATCCCTGTTTGTTGTAATCTCTACTGTACTTATTCATTCTTCATTTTCCCCAGCAACTAACTTCCTTCATTAACCCTATCAAACTCCCAACTCATACTTCCTATACTTCTTTCCATAAACCCCAGCCACACAAATTTTCCTCTTCTGCTTTCTATCCTTGTTCATAAAAGCTTTTGCAGACTCTATACTTCTAAATATTGTCAGTTACATGATAAACATAGCAGTGTTAATTATAAAATGTATGTACTTTGCATACAGAACAGATTAAGACATAACTGGACTATTCAGATCTAACAAGAAATAACAATCATACAATAAATTTGCATATCTGCGATGCCACAGAAAGTGAATCTCATATAAATTGGTTCCTCCCATCATCATTAATATTTCAGTTTTAGAGGATTAATTTTATTTAACATTTGTTAACATATTAACCAATATTTTTCTGAACAAGAGTAAAACAAAATTTATGCTTACCTGATAAATTATTTATTTCATGATAGTGAGAGTCCACGAACCATCACATGTGGGATTAAAGTACATTCCAACAGCAGGATGGCAAAAGACTGCACACCACAGAGCTTAAATCCTTCCCACTTTCCCATGATTCTTTTGTCATACATATATCCAATTATAGGATAAAATAAGAAATTAGGAAGGGAATAGCAAGGGCAGATCTCATGGACTCACCATCATGAAAGAAATTAATTTATTAGGTAATTATAAATGTAGGTTTTCTTTCTTAAAGGGACAGTCTGGGCCAAAATAAACTTTCATGATTCAGATAGGGCATGTCATTTTAAACAATTTTCCAATTTACTTTTATCACCAATTTTGCTTTGTTCTCTTGGTATTCTTAGTTGAAATCTTAACCTAGAGGTTCATATGCTAATTTCTTAGACCTTGAAGGCCACCTCTTTTCAGAATGCATTTTAACAGTTTTTCACCACTAGAGGGTGTTAGTTCACGTATTTCATATAGATAACACTGTGCTCGTGCACGTGAAGTTATCTAGGAGCAGGCACTGATTGGCTAAACTGCAAGTCTGTCGAAAGAACTGAAATAAAGGGGCAGTTTGCAGAGGCTTAGATACAAGATAATCACAGAGGTTAAAAGTATATTATTATAACTGTGTTGGTTATGCAGAACTGGGGAATGGGTAATAAAGGTATTATCTATCTTTTAAAACAATAAAAAATCTGGTGTAGACTGTCCCTTTAAGATGGTGAGAGTCCACAAGCCATCACATTTGGGATCCTATACCAAAGCTGTGAAGTCCAAAAGGCCACCATGAAATAGGGAGAAAAAAACAGTTATGGCAGGTAGATGTACTAAACATGCACTGTGACCTGCAGAAATGTCTGATAGAATGAGCAGTAATTCAGGGGGAGACTTCCCTGCTACTAGGTATGCTATACAAATCAAAGCTTTGAGTCACACTGCCAAGGTAATAGTAAGTAGCTTTCTGTCCCTTGGGTGGGACCTGAGAAATAGATAAAGAATGAAGACAAAATTCTGAATTACTTAGTGGATTGAATATAAAATTTCAAGGCCCATACTACATCCAAGTTTTGAAGCGATCTCTCCTTAGCGTTTTTTTGGCACTGGACAGAGATATGGGACTAAAATTTCCTGATGGATGTCTTCAGAAGAAACAACCTTAGGAAGGAAAGAGTAGTTCATTCTTAAATCTGTTTATCCTGATTAAAACAATCAGGTAAGGAGAAATCAAAAGATTGAGTAGAAAGCTCAGATGCTCTTCTGGGTAAGGAAATGGTTAAGAGAAAGAGAACCTTTCAAGACAACAGTTGAATGTCCCGACTATGCATAGGTTCAAACAGCTGAGCCTGAAGAAACCCTCAAAGCCAAGTTAAGGTTTCACAGAGGAGAAGCGTGCTTGATAACTAGTCTTATCCTGACCAAATCTTGAACAATGGTTTGAATGTCAGGATGTCTCAACATTTTCTTGTGATACAAGACTGAAAGGGCATACATTTTGCCTTTAAGGGAACTGGCTGATAAACCCTTATCCAATCCACCCTGCAAAAAAGGTTACAATTTGAGAAATCTGAAAGAGTTTCAATGGTAATTCTTAGACTTATAAAAGTAAAGGAAAACTTTCCAGACTTTGTGAGAAATTCATCTTGTAGACAAAAGCAGACATTTAATCCCCATGTTGTAAAATAGAAAGATTTGAGATCTTAATGGAAAAGGAACCTTGAGAGGGAAGGTCCTTCCTGAGAGGAAAACACCAAGTCTGATTTACTATTAAAACAAATAAAGGGCACTTTCATTCATGAAGTATAAGATACTTCATGTAGAAAGCTCCTTTATTTGATTCAATCGATCGCCGCTCTTAGCTCCTACAGCAGAGCACAGCTAAAAAAAATTGGGCTAAGAGGTGGCATTTTCACCTCTTAGCCAATAGCCGTGCGGTAAATCCGGCTCCCATGGGCGCCAAACCGGATTTACCCCACGGCTATTGGCTAAGAGGTGAAAACGTCACCTCTTAGCCAAAAAATGTTTTAGCCGTGGGCTGCTGTAGCAGCTAAAAACGGCGATCAATTGAATCAAATAAAGGAGCTTTCTACATGAAGCGTTTGTAAAATAATAATGTACACAGGCTTTAGGACTAGTCTATACTATAAAATACTACTTACTACAGGCTACAAACAGTCATAGGCAACCATTACTAGCACCCAAGTCCCCTTGGTACTTTTAGCCCATAATTTGGACACAAAGAAAGTGTTTAACATACATACCAACATTAATATTTTTGTTCCCAGGAAGAGGGGGCTGGGGTTAGAGTCTGTGTCCTAGTAAAGAACCAAGCAGCTCAAGGCAGACAAGTTGTCAGCACAGTGCAGGGCATTCCTGGGATTTAGGTGGTCCACAGAGTAAAAGTGGTACTCTAAAATGGAAAGGAGGGCCCAAGCTTAAACGCACCAATTACCCTTAACGAGGTCAGACAGGTAATTAAAAACTTAAAATCTAACAAAGCACCTTGTCTGGATGGATACACAGGTATTTTCTACAAATTATTCCTGGAGGAATTGGGCCCCTCACTTGTTAATACTTTTAATCATATGTTGGAGGGTGGTAGTATCCCAAGAGAATTCTTACTGGCCCGAATTTCAGTTATACCAAAACCAGGTAAAAGTAAATAGCACTGTAGGAATTATAGACCAATATCCTTGATAAATCAAGATGTTAAGATCTTTTCTAAAATACTGGCTACTAAACTTAACAAATGAATGCCTAAACTTGTTCATCTGGACCAGGTGGGATTCATATTGAATAGGGAAGCCCCAGATAATATTAGAAAAATAATAGATTTGATAGACTTTGCTGGTGTGAACAAGGTGCCTTCTCTGTTCCTTTCTCTGGATGCAGAGAAGGCATTTGACCATATTTATTGGGATTACTTAGATGCAGTACTGGTCACAATGGGTATAACAGAAAAGATAAGGGCCGCAGTTTCCTCTATCTATTCACATCCCTCAGCCTTTGTCAAAATAGCTGGGTACAAATCGAAGCCTATAAATATTGCTAATGGAACTTGACAGGGTTCCCCTCTTTCTCCATTGCTCTTTGCACTTTGCATTGAACCCCTGGCAGCACACATTCAGCAAATTAAAGACATAGCAGGGATTTCTGTGAACTCTAGGGAGTATAAAATAAGTCTGTTTGCGGATGATATCCTTTCATTCACTAAGCCCTTGTTGTCCCTCCCTCTAATATACTCCACTATTGCCCAGTTCGCTGCAATCTCAGGGTATAAAATTAATAACGACAAATGTGAAGCTATATGCATAAATCTGCCATCACACACCAACAAACTAGTAGAGATCAATTTCTCCTTCTCCTGGGCAGAAAAAGGATTTAGATATTTGGGTGTATCTCTCTTAGGTAGGGTAGATTCCCTGTACCACAATTACTACCAGCCCATACTGTCCAAAATAAGAAACCTGTTACAGAAATGGGGAAAAATGAAACTTACATTATATGGAAGAATAATTGGGGTTAAAATGACGATACTTACAAAATTATTATACTTGTTCAGATCACTCCCAGTCTCAGTCCCTGCCCAAGTTGTTAATAGACTCAAAAAATCCATTATAACATTTATTTGGCAGGGGAAAAGACCCAGAACAAACAGACGCACGTTGTGTAGGAGTAGGGGGGGGGGGGGAATCGGTCAGATTACCAGATCTTTTAGCATACTATTATGCAGCACGGATGGCCCAAATATCTTTATGGCACAACAAAATGGATAACGTTCAGTGGGTACAGTTAGAATCTGACATGGTGATGATTAACCCGATTTATAAACTACTTTGGTTGAGCAAGACTTCTAGACCTTCAAACTGGCGGACTTTTCTAGCTATCTCTCAGACTTGTCTCACTATGGGACTCCCTAACCATTAAGTTTAATCTAATTTCAGAGAAATCCAGGGTGACTCCCTTAGTTACTTTCTCTTCGACACCTGACTCTGGACTTCAGGCTAAATGGGCGAAATAAGGGCCTATATAGAATCGCAGATACATTATGTAACCAAACCTTCATGGACTTTAATAAATGTTGACCTAGATGAGCAAGATGGATAGTTGGTTTCATTATTTACAGCTCAGGGCACGGGTGTTTGAAATTATAGGTAACTCTTGTAAGGGGAATGTCACTTATCTAGAACAACTTTGTTTAGCAACTCATAGATTAAAGGGCACTATCTCTAGATTATATTCTATTTTTAATAATCCCCCAACAGTACCTAAACTCCCCTTTATGCTTAAATGGGAAGAGGATTTTAATTTTTCTTGGCCACTTGAGAAATGACACACCACCCTTTATAGGGGCACCTTGTTCTCAATCTGTGCACACTTAAAAGAGAACTATATGAAAGTGGCATTTAGGTGGTATTTCCACCCTTCCAGACTACACAGCCTAGAGCCAAGGAGAGGGAACTGTTTAAGAGGCTGTGACGAGAAAGGTACTTACCCTCACATGTGGTGGCACTGTAATCATGTCTCCAACATTTGGTAACAAACCTCAGAGTTACCAAGTACAATCTTTAACACCACCATAAAATTAACCCCTACACAGGCTCTTCTCCATGAACCTTTGCCTAGGCTTAACAATTCTAGAAATAAGTTTGTACTTATCTGTACACTGGTCAGATTAACTATAGCTCAGTACTGGAGGTCGGTGGTCCCAACCTTTTAAATAGTTATAAGATAGATTATTACTACCACATGAACAGCAATGCTGCTGATTTATTAGACACTAAAGAACGGTTCATCTCCATTTGGGAACCATGGATTATGTATTCAGAGGATAGAGGACGACAACAGTAGGGTACAAATCCAGTGTCACAGGTTAATATTGTCGCTCCCTAAAGTTATCATATTACTTACAAATGATTAGAAATAGTACGCAACCCATGTACTGAATAGACTTTTAAGAAATAGATGCCTAGACTGTATGTGTATAGAAGAAAAATGTCTTTAATGGTTTTGTTTTTTTGTATCTGTAAAACTGCTGGACTAAATTTTGGGTGCCCCCTTCGGTTTGGGACATTGAAGGTACGATGTTGAACATTAATTTCCGACCTAAGAGACATTCTTGATGATTAGCCAACATTTCACCTGTATGCCTTCGCTGTAACCTTTTGATTGTGATTGTGGCTTGTATTTGTATGATCTATTCATTGTTACATTATTTTTGTGATTTATACCTGAGGAAAAAACAATAAAAAGCTTTTTCAATTAAAATAGAAAGGAGGGACAGCAGGACCAATGTCCCTAACTAGCAATAGCCTACAAAATGCAGGCTTGCGGGAAGCTCTGGTTTACACACAATGGAGGAGGAGGAGTGAGTGGAGGAATGACTGCAGGTGTTTTGTAATGTAATGCTGAGGATATGTGTTTTTATGAGTTATATATTCTATTGCAGATAAAACAATGAAGCTGCTGGTAATGCCTCAAAGGGCCACTAGCTACCTGTAAGTGAGCCACAGAAATGTGTATGATATCTTGCTATCCTAGATTTTCCTATTCCTTTATAATGACTGTAGCATACAGTTCACCAGGAGCAATTACTCACCTGTGGCACACAGAGTTACCACAGCAGAAAACTTTTATATTACTTAATACTTTACATCCAGGTAAATGCAAATAGAGGAGCACAAAGAAATATCCATTTGTGGGCCGAGAACCCGGTCACTTGCAGTGCTTGTAATACACTCTTGCATGAGTGTTGCACTTGTTTTTATTTTTTATTTTTTTTAATTCTTTGAACCTCTGGAAGATTTTTATGTTTGTTTTATTGGGTGTAATTGAATGTAAACAATTGAAAATACAAGCTTTAAGAAGCCAGGAGACAGTGTGCTGGGTCACTGCTGAGATTTCTCAGAACACCAATACAGCACCATACTGGAGGTGTCGTTTATTTGATTTATGTCTGTGCTAAATGTGGCGCCTCTTATATTTCACAAATGCAACTAGATGACCCACGTGTCTCTTATTTCGTCATGCAGACTTTGTTTTTATCTTCTTTATTTACATTTCATTGTTTGTCTCTCCCACTACATACGCCAACAAATTGCAAGATAATTAATTTCCTCTGTGGAAAAAAAAAGTTTTGCACATTTCGATTATGTATTTCTGCTTTTAATATTTTTAGCATTACACATTTGGAAAATCACTTCAGAAAATAACAAATTTGACCCACAACGTTTTACCCTCTATACCCACCAACAGGTTACAGTTTATAAAACTAGACCTGTTAAAAAAAAAAAAAAAAAGTGTTGCAAATAGTCAGTGATATTTGGAAATATTTTTGCAAGATCAGCTATTTATTTAAAAAAAATAATCAAAATGCAACCTACATAAAAGACGAAGCATTTTTGTGATAAATTTGCTTCTTAGATGTTTTTTGTTAAAAGTTACCAGTCCTAGAATACTGACGGTGTAATGTGCACCAATCTGTTGCCAATTCAACAGTAGGCTGTGTGCCCTAGTAAGGTTTATGTTATCACTGCAACCTCCTGAAAACAAGCATCTAGAGTTATACTGAGGAAATTAAACCCCAATAACCTCAAAAGGTGGGAGATACATTTTGAAACCAAAGACATATGTTGGCATAGAAATAGTTTATGTCAGCCTAATCTTATTCTAAACAAAACAAGATGGTAGTTTTCTTCTGCTCAAGGATTATAGGGATGTCAATGTACAACGGAGGATGGTACAACGGGGGGGGGGGGGGGGGGTTAGGGAACCTCAAGGTTATGGAAAAGAAATCTTATTTAATTGATATGTACAGTCTAAATATTTTTAGATTCTGTGTTTAGATTTTTACAGTTACAATGGTTGGAGAATTCGGATAGCCTAATGAATATTTAACATGAATAGAACTGTATTGGTGTGATTGTGGGAAAATAACCAATACTTATAGACAAGACTTTAAAGTCATATAAAAATATGTGTTGTTCCTACTCTATATACATAGTTTACAAGTATGTATATTAAATATTTGCAAAGCTCTGCAGATTGTGCTAATAAACTACTTAAGAACTCTGGTGTGTTTATCATAAATGAGCATGGAACAATCACAATTTATTTAAAGTGATTATTTCCCCTCATTGCACTTTCAGACTCACCCCATTTTATAAAAGTCAAAGCTCAGGTTTAGAGCTTCTAAGACACCCATGAGTGTCCCCCGCTTCCTCCCATCTGCTGCCAGTCAAACCTAAAATTTAGCCCAATGCTTTTGGATCCATTATAGGCCAAATGAGTGGGAACTATAAGTCTCAGAGTGCTGAATGTCCAAAGAGGAAACTTTGGGACCTGCAGGATCTAGGCTCTCATGCAGTGTATCTAGGGTGTAGGCACAGCACAAAAACAACCAGTGAGTTGTGACCAGAGTTGGTTTTGAGATTAATGCGCCTTTGGAATAATGCCCAGAATTCTCAATTTACATCCATTTAATACAATCATTCTGTTGATTCCATGCAGCTGATTCATCAAACAATGAAGTAAGCTTTAGTGAGTCAGCTGCATAGAATGACAACATAGGAGCTGATAAAGCTGGGGGGGGGGGGGTTATGCCTGTAAAACTGAAGAGACCGCTTAGTGAATTCAGCAGATTTGCAGCACAAAATGCCTTATAGGCAGCCTGTATAAATCACTACAAAGAGCAAGGAGCCACAAGGAACCCCACTACTGCTGAGGCACCATCCTACATAACATACGGAAGATTCACTTCATAAGAAGATAACATTTATCCTGTTTATTTCTGCTGAAGCTGTGTCATGTATATACCACAGTACAATTCTCTCCAAACCATATAATAAAAATTCAGATTTAAAGGGATAGTAAAGAACTTGCAGTTACAAGAGATTTCTGTTGTGTTGCTAAAGAATAACGTATCAGTCAAGTCTTAATGTTTTTAAAAAAATTAACATCCTTTTTTACTAAAATTATTTTTCAATACTCAAATTTCACTCACCATTTTCTTTATTTGATGAGTTAATCTGGGCTTTAGTCTGCAGACAACAAAGCTAGTGTCATAACACGAATTTGTCTAGGGGAGTGATTTCTGTCACTGCTGCGATAAGACATGTTGTACCTTTAAGCAGGCCTAGAAGATCATTTAGGCCTTAATCGTAGTAGTCTTTATAAGCTCTCTGTAGCATAATAGTGCTTGTTTATTGAGGTGCTGACCTCTTACTCTGGCAGTTTGTTGTTTGGATATACTGGTTTGACTTTTGCTTTCCCTGACTAAGCTTCTTTATTAGAACCTTGTTTGGACTGACTTGGTATTTGACTTTAGCTTGTTTTTGACTCTGCATTTGTTAAATGATTTTGTGCTGCTTTTCCCTGTGAAGCTTTGTCTGACTCTAAATTCTCTTATTCCGTTACTGAGCATAGTGACTTTCAGTTACTTTTTGTATTTGACTATACTCCTTACACTATTGCAGCGGTTACCTGATTTTCTAGTGTCTTTTCAGCTTGAATGTCTCTGCTCTCGAGAGATCTGCATTAAAGTCCCCTCCGAGTTTTTCTACATCTGGGCAGCAGGACTAAAATTTTTACAAAAGGTATGTTTCCCTTTGGGGCCCGATCCGATATAAATCGTCGCCCGCAAAAGCCGGCGACGCCAATATTTGCGCGGGTTTGGTATCCTATTTAACTTAGAAGTTACGCGTGTATATTTCTGCCTTCGCCCGTCGTTTTTGGCCCATAGACTGACATACAAAACACGTGCAGTTTGGTATCCAATATACGGCGTAAGGACTTACGCGTGCAGATTTCAGAAAATCTACTCCATTCTCATCTCGCCACAAATTGAAGGCGCTGCAACCCTTGCACTGACTTAGAAACCAATGTAACTCTCTGAAGGCCTAACAAGTGCATGCTTAACAACATACAGATCAGCAGCTTGATCACAAATAGTTAACCTCTTCAAAGCATTTATTATTCCTGCCCCTGCAAGTTTGTCAAACCAATCACAAAGGGGTCATCATGGGGCACAAGGGGTCATCATGGGGCACAAGGGGTGCTCGAAGCCCTACAATCCCCTGTTGTTCCGTCTACACATGCTGATTTTATAGTTGCTGCTGAGGTCCCTGGTGATGGTGCTGCCCCTGCTGCAGCTGGTCATCGAATTACATACTGCGGATTTCCACTGCATGCAAGTGAAACTACTACATCCAACCCCCATTCCATTAACCACCATAATTACTGAAAATATATCATTAGTTCAATTAATGTTTTGGTCACTATGATTTATTGACTATCATTTAGAGGAATGAAAATGGATGTTTATACCTTATGTTCACACCTTCTGTAAAAACATTATTATTTAGATATATATACCCATGTGCAGGGATAGGCAAGGTGTCCTTCACTAAATGTGTCCTTCACTAAATGTCCGCCACAGCCTTGGCTCGTGCCTATCCCTGCACATGGGTCAATTTCTATTGGATGTGAGAAACCTTGATTTACATCTTAAAAGTGAATATCACTAAATGTACCCTTCATACACAACTATGTGATGTGGTTTAGAGAACATGAATATGTCATAAACCTGATGATATTACCTTTTCTTGGCCATTTCCACACAGGCCTTATTATATTTTTCAAAAATATTAGTGTACTAAAACACCCCTCACATGGATGTGGATGACAATTATATGGTAAATAACAGAGGACAAGATTTAGGATTTTTTGGCTTCTTAGATGAGGGGGCTGAGGTGCCTGGAGTGGCTCTCCTGCCTCTCCTGGGTTGTGTGGATTCAGAGGATTCTGCAGGAGTGCTGGCCACAGATGAGAGGCTGGAGGCAATGTCCTGCTGGTGTGTGAAATGCTCCACCAACACACCCAACAGTTGGTTTTGTTCCCGCCATCTGTTGTCACTCTGCATCTGCATGTCCGAAATAACTCTCAGCATCTGAGATTGGTTCTGGACGATACCACTTAAAGATGCTGCCATGTCCCGTTGCAGCTCAATGGAACGCTGTAGTAAAGTCTGTTTACTCCTGTAAAACCTGCGTTGGTCTCTCTGCATTCTCTCGCAGGTTGATGTGAGCCTCTCGCAGGTTGATGTTTGCCTCCTCTGGAGGGCAATGTATTCGTCGCCCAGGGCAGAAGTCAGAGGATCTAAAGGCTCTTCACCAGCAGGGATTCTAGGCGCAGGTTCACCTGTAGCTGCTGTTGCATCTGGAACAATGCTGGCTGGTGCCTCATCAGGAACTATGCTGGCTGGTGCCTCATCAGGAACTATGCTGGCTGGTGCCTCAGGAGGAACTATGCTGGCTGGTGCCTCAGGAGGAACTATGCTGGCTGGTGCCTCAGGAGGAACTATGCTGGCTGGTGCCTCAGGAGGAACTATGCTGGCTGGTGCCTCAGGAGGAACTATGCTGGCTGGTGCCTCAGGAGGAACTATGCTGGCTGGTGCCTCAGGAGGAACTACCACAGCTATATGCTCCTCTTCATATCTCTTCCAAGGGAAGCGGATGGTGGATCTCTCCGGGTGGACTGGTAGTCCCATTGACGACTGCTGGCTCAGCCTGACCAGTTTGTATGTCCTGGTGGTAAAAGTCCTGACTGGCATGATATTGGGAGGGGGGTAAAGACATCTACCCTTTGGGGATGCCTTGGCTGCCCCTCATAACCAAACGAATAGTCCTCCGGCCAGGGCTCCTGCCAGGGCTCCTCTTCAAATCTTGGGGGCATGACATATGGGTCCTCAACAGAGGCAATCCAACCCACCTCATGCCTGGGAGCATACTGTTGAGGTATTCTCTGGCCTGGTTGTTGTGGTGGAGCCATCCTCTGGCCTGGTTGTTGTGATGGAGCCATCCTCTGGCCTGCTGGTTGTGCTGGAGCCATCCTCTGGCCTGGTGGTTGCGGTGGATGCATGGCCATTTGCACCCTGGTGACAGGAGGTTCTGTGGAGGAGTCAAATGATGAGAGGTATTAGTACAATCATATATATATCCATGTGGGCATACAATGTACATTGATACATGCTAGGGCCTATACTCATTCTCATGTCAAACTCTATAACATGCATGTGCACATTGTGATTTGTGATAGGAGGGATTTGAATATGCAAATTATACATGTATGTGTTACATACAATAGTTCTGTGTACATGTCAGTGATGGAGAAAATGTGTTCTTTAAGTGACACTATGGTCACACAATTTCCTTTAGCCTGATGTAGGCACATAACGTGCTTTCTTGAGCTAAAAGTATTGTGATGGCTATAGTATCCATTTACTGAAAACTCTACATGTGGCTTGTGGCCTGTGTTACTCCGAGACATGTTAGTATTTCACTATTCCACCTCATATCATGAATTTCAATGTGTTAAGTAGCATTAAATGGACATTAAACCCATTTTTATTCTTTCATGATTCAGCTATAGCATGCAATTTTAAACAACTTTGTAATTTACTTCCATTACCTAATTTGCTTCATTCTCTTGATATTCTTAGCTGAAAAGCATATCTAGATATGCTCAGAAGCTGCTGATTGGTGGCTGCACATCAATGCCTCATGTGATTGGCTCACCCATGTGCATTGATATTTAATAAACAAAGAATAACAAAATAATGAAGCAAATTAGATAATAGAAGTAAATTGGGATGTTGTTTAAAACTGTATTCTCTATCTGAATAATGACATAAAAAGCTTTGGTTTAATGTCCCTTTAATGTGAAATCTAATTGTAGATGTTTTTTTTACTAGGCCAAATACCATGCTCCTCATTGTGTACATGAATGTGTGACATTAAAGGATGTTATATCTCAAATACATATAATACTGGTGTGTGGGATGTTACTCACTAGCATGCTGTGCTGATGTTGCAGCCCCTGAGTCACGAGCCCCTGGAAGTCCACGGACTGCTGTGACGCTCAGGGACCTGCGAATGAGCTCCTGCCACTCATTATATTCCGCCTCATGGTGAGGACCACCGCCTGTTCCTCTCTGCTGCATGGCTTCTTGGCCCATTTTCTCCTTGACCCGCCTCTTACAGTCATTCCACCTTTTCTTGAGCCCATCCACATTCCTCCTCTGCTGGGCCATGCCATTGACTGCCTCCTCGACCCTCAGCCATGCATCTTTCCGCCTTCGGGCAACTCCTTTGCCCTTCTCTTGGCCAAAGAGGGCGGTGTGGTTCTCCAGGACGGCCTGGACTAGGGTGAGGTTTTCTGCAAAAGAGAAGTTGGGGCACCTCATGCGCTCCTCGTCCTGGGCCGCGCCTGGCTCCCTCCCTGGGATGTCCCTGGTGTGGGTTCCTCCATATCCTCTCCCTCCTCCCCCATTCTATCCCCATGTGCACCCTCTGTCCCTCTTCTGAGTGTGCCTGACCTTGGGGCAACCCCACGCCCATCCTCCCTTTTAACTCTCCCCCCTCCACTCACTCCCTGACGGGGACCCTGCTGCTCCTCCTGTCCATAATCCTCTCCCTGCAACTCCCCTTCCCTCCTCCCCCCGCCCTAGCTCTCCCTGTCATCCTCAAACTACACACACTCACACTCACTCCCACTTCAATCACACACAATCACAACCAAACACTCAGCCTATCACACTGTAAAAGATAAATAAAATGTGTGAGGTGTTAGAAAAAAAAAGTGTTGTTTATTTTGTATATGTGTGTATGCAAAATGTGTGCAATATGTAAAAAAAAAAGTGTAAGTAAATGTACAGGCTTACCAATCCAACAATCCGACCTAACTAACTTAATTAAATGCTCCTCTCTCACTACTCTTACCACTAATCTCTCTACTCACTGTAGTGTGCTGTAGCTCCAAGAACCAACCAAACACACTAAAGAAAATGGCCGCTGCGTATGGGGTTATGTATTAATTTTGAATGGCGTAATTACGTGGCGCATCTTTTAGAATTGGCCGTTGTTTTTTACGATTCGTAGGCTAATTTGCATAAAACTACACTTTATTGAGACTTTACGTGAACAAAATCCTGGCGTAAGTACTTGCGACGACTAAAATGTGTATTTGCGCACATTTTAGTTGATCGCAGGTTTTTCCTACTTACGCCAGTTTAGCATATGACGGCGCAGTATATTGGATAGGTCGAGTTGCGAGGTGAAATTACGGGCGGCGCCGGTTCCCTCGCTTGAGTCGAAAACTACGCCGTATATCGGATCGCGCCCATGATATTTAAATTAATCAGTTTGCAGTTACATTCTAGTACTTAATTGTTCTTTTGCTTATAGATGCTAATTAAAGTACTAGAGAGAGTTCAGCAACCAAGTTTAGTCTCTTACCCCTAGCTCCTGCATGATTATTATGTTAAATTTACAGTGTCCCAGTAAGGGTTTGTGGTGAGTTGGGCCTCTCAGCAATTGATTCCAACTTATTATATTTTGGGACACAGTATGTCACCTGACGCTGGAGAAGACATGAGCCCAGCCAGGAAAACAGTGTACTGTTTGTAACAACTGGCCACTGTCGTAAAGTTAGTATAAAGTGAATTGTTTTGCAGTTTGTTATCAGTTAAAGCAGATTAGAGATAGATATGTAGCAGGGTTAGTCTTTACAAAGTTGCTTCATTGTGCATAACTAAACATTTTATATAAAAATCTCAAGGTGTTTACTGTCTCTTTAAATGGAAGAAGCTGTGAAATGAATAATGGTCAAAGCCGAATCTATCCATAGTGAAAATGTGAGTAAAATGGAAAACTAACTAAATCTTATTAAAGGGAAATTAAAGTATTTTAAATATGCATAGTGTACATCAGAATTGCAAAATAAAGCTATATACAAAATACAGTTTAAAGAGCTTTGCAAATATTTAATATGCATACCTTTTAGATTGTTCTAACAAACTACTTTATAACTGGTGTTTTATCATATATCCCTTGTTTATGTACAATTAAGGCTAGCTGTAAATAAGTTTGTGCAGCTTTCTAAATAATCACTGTGTAATATGAAGCAGATTCATGCAATGTGCAGTATTTTTTGGCATCCTTACTGCTAGATTATGAGTTCTGCGTCAGCTTTAAAAAGCAGTGTTAAGGGGTCCTAACGCTGCTTTTTAACGCCCGCTGGTATTACGAGTCAGGCAGGAAAGGGTCTACCGCTTACTTTTTTTCCGCGACTTTTCCATACCGCAAATCCCCTTACGTCAATTGCGTATCCTATCTTTTTAATGGGATTTGGCTAAAGCTGGTATTACAAGTCTTGGAAGAAGTGAGCGGTACAGCCTCTACCTCCAAGACTCCTACCGCATTTAAAAGTCATTAGTTAAGAGTTTTATGGGCTATTGCCGGAACATAAAGCTCTTAACTAAAGTGCTAACAAGTACACTAACACCCATAAACTACCTATTAACCCCTAAACCGAGGCCCCCCCACATCGCAAACACTAAAATAAATATTTTTAACCCCTAATCTGCCGACCGGACATCGCCGCCACCTACATTATACCTATGAACCCCTAATCTGCAGCCCCTAACATCGCCGACACCTACATTATATTTCTTAACCGCTAATCTGTCGCCCCCAACGTCGCCGCCACCTACCTACACTTATTAACCCCTAATCTGCCGACCAGACATCGCCGCCACTATAATAAATGTATTAACCCCTAAACCGCCGCACTCCTGCCTCGCAAACACTATAGTAAATTTTATTAAGCCCTAATCTGCCCCCCCCAACGTCTCCGTCTTGTACCAACACTTATTAACCACTAATCTCCCGCCCCCAACATCGCCGCTACTATATTAAAGTTATTAACCCCTAAACCTAAGTCTAACCCTAACCTTAACACCCCCCCTAAGTTAAATATAATTTAAATAAATCTAAATAAAATTACTATAATTAAATAAATTAATCCTATTTAAAACTAAATACCTATAAAATAAACCCTAATATAGCTACAATATAACTAATAGTTACATTGTAGCTATTTTAGGATTTATATTGATTTTACAGGCAACTTTGTATTTATTTTAACTAGGTACAATAGCTATTAAATAGTTAATATCTATTTAATAGCTACCTAGTTAAAATAATTACAAAATTACCTGTACAATAAATCCTAACCTAAGTTACAAATACACCTAACACTACACTATCAATAAATTAATTAAATAAATTAAATACAATTATCTAAAATAAAATACAATTAAATAAACTAAACTATATTACAAAAACAAACAAACACTAAATTACAAAAAAAAATATTACAAGAAGTTTAATCTAATTACACCTAATCTAAGTCCCCTAAGAAATTAAAAAGGCCCCCAAAATAATAAAATTCCCTATCCTAAACTAAATTACAAAGTAATCAGCTCTTTTACCAGCCCTTAAAAGGGCTTTTTGCTGGGCATTGCCCCAAAGTAATCAGCTCTTTTACCTGTAAAAAAAAGAAATACAATACCCCCCAACATTACAACCCACCACCCACACACCCCTACTCTAAAACCCACCCGATCCCCCCTTAAAAAAACCTAACACTAGCCCATTGAAGATCACCCTACCTTGAGCCGTGTTTACCCAGCCGTGCACCGATGGGCGAGAAGAGGACATCCGGACTGGCAGACATCTTCATCCAGGCGGCATCTTCTATCTTCATCCTTCCGGAGCGGAGTCATCTTCTATCCTGCCAACGCGGAGCCATCCTCTTCAATCGAAGTCCTAACGAAGAATGAAGGTTCCTTTAAATGACGTCATCCAAGATGGCGTCCCTCGAATTCCGATTGGCTGATACGATTCTATCAGCCAATCGGAATTAAGGTAGGAAAAATCTGATTGGTTGATTTAATCAGCCAATCGGATTGAAGTTCAATCGGATTGGCTGATTGGATCAGCCAATAGAATGTGAGAACAATTCTATTGGCTGATTAAATCAACGAATCAGATTTTTCCTACCTTAATTCCGATTGGCTGATAGAATCCAATCAGAATTCGAGGGACGCCATCTTGGATGACGTCATTTTAAGGAACCTTTATTTCTTCGTTAGAACTTCGATTGAAGAGGATGGCTCCGCGACGGCTGGATAGAAGATGACTCCGCTCCGGAAGGATGAAGATAGAAGATGCCGCTTGGATGAAGATGTCTGCCGGTCCGGATGTCCTCTTCTGCCCGGATAGGATGAAGACTTCTGCCGGTCCGGATGTCCTCTTCTGCCCCATCGGTGCCCGGGTGGGTGAACACGGCTCAAGGTAGGGTGATCTTCAATGGGGTAGTGTTAAGTTTTTTAAGGGGGGAATCGGGTGGGTTCAGTGGCGTCACTCGGGGGGGGCGGGGGGGGCGGGCCGCACCCGGGTGACACCCTCCAGGGGGTGACACCAAAAAAAAAAAAAAGAAAATACAATGTTGAGATGCATAGATTTTTTTTTTTATTAGAGGGTCTGGCATTTGGGAACATTGGTGGGACTGGGGAAGTTGTAGACACACAATTGTTTGCCCCTTGAGCCAGTGCTGCAATTTCAACAAATAGTTTTCCCGGCTGCTTTTGCTTGTTTGTACTTTGCTTCTCCCCTGCCCAATTTCGCTATGAATGTTGTGGGCATGCCGTGGGGCTTGCAAAGTTGCGCTGCTAGCCTAAACCTGCCTGCCTATCTGTGCTCACTGCTCAGTGACATGTGGAGCAGTGGAGTCACTCACTGCTGTGCTGTCTCTCTAAACGGGAATTAGCAAATCATGAGGGGATGCCTGGCACCTGACCGCATGACTGTTTTACACTGTCTTTAAAGTGAAGGAGCCACGTATGATGCCCACCAGACCATTACGGTTACGGTACACTAAGTGCACACTGAACAGGTAGGAGGGCGGGCGGGGGTCTGGGGGTGGGTAGAGTGCAGAGGTGATTGGCCATAAGAAGCGGTAGGCACGCGGCCCGGGGTTGTGCACTGACAGGCTTGGAACAGAGTCAGAGAGCAGAATTTTCATAGTTTGCGCCTAAACCTTTTCTTTAGTGATTTATTTTAGAGTGCTCTGTTTATTTTTCATTTGATGCTCTGCTGAGCCAGGGAGCAGCTCTAGGCATGAGCTTCATAATTATTGCAGTGCAGTTTACATATTTTGTAAGTGTGTGTCTGAGTTTTTGTGTGTGTGTGTCTGAGTGTGTTTCCGAGTGTTTGTGTGTGCATCTGAGTATGTTTTTAAGTGTGTCTGAGTGTTTGTATGTGTGTGTGCCTGTGTTTTTGTGTGTGTCTGCTTTCCGGGGGGGGGGGGTGACACCATAACTTACCGCACCGGGTGACACCAACCCTAGTGACACCACTGGGTGGGTTTTAGAGTAGGGGTGTGTGGGTGGTGGGTTGTAATGTTGGGGGGGTATTGTATTTCTTTTTTTTACAGGTAAAAAAGAGCTGATTACTTTGGGGCAATGCCCCGCAAAAAGCCATTTTAAGGGCTGGTAAAAGAGCTGATTACTTTGGGGCAATGCCCCGCAAAAGGCCCTTTTAAGGGCTATTTGTAATTTAGTATAGGGTAGGGAATTTTATTATTTTGGGGGGCTTTTTTGTTTTATTAGGGGGCTTAGATTAGGTGTAATTAGATTAAACTTCTTGTAATATTTTTTTATTTTTTGTAATTTAGTGTTTGTTTTTGTAATATAGTTTAGTTTATTTAATTGTATTTTATTTTAGATAATTGTATTTAATTTATTTAATTAATTTATTGATAGTGTAGTGTTAGGTGTATTTGTAACTTAGGTTAGGATTTATTTTACAGGTAATTTTGTAATTATTTTAACTAGGTAGCTATTAAATAGTTATTAACTATTTAATAGCTATTGTACCTAGTTAAAATAAATACAAAGTTGCCTGTAAAATAAATATAAATCCTAAAATAGCTACAATGTAACTATTAGTTATATTGTAGCTATATTAGGGTTTATTTTATAGGTAAGTACTTAGTTTTAAATAGGAATAATTTATTTAATCATAGTTATTTTATTTAGATGTATTTAATTTATATTTAAATTAGGGGGGTGTTAGGGTTAGAATTAGGGGTTAATAACTTTATTATAGTAGCGGCGATGTTGGGGGTGACAGATTAGGGGTTAATAAATGTAAGTAGGTGTCGGCGATGTTAGGGAAGGCAGATTAGAGGTTAATAAAAATTAACTAGTGTTTGCGAGGCGGGATTGCGGCGGTTTAGGGGTTAATACATTTATTAAAGTGGCGGCGATGTCCGGTGGGCAGATTAGGGGTTAATAAGTGTAGTTAGGTTGCAGCAACGTTGGGGGCGGCAGAATAGGGGTTAATAAATATAATGTAGGGTTCGGCGATGTTGGGGGCAGTAGATTAGGGGTTCATAGGGATAATGTAGGTGGCGGCGGTGTCCAGAGCGGCAGATTAGGGGTTAATAATATAATGTAGGTGTCAGCGATAGCAGGGACGGCAGATTAGGGGTTAATAAGTGTAAGATTAGGGGTGTTTAGACTCGGGGTTCATGTTAGGATGTTAGGTGCAGACATAATTTTTATTTCCCCATAGGAACAATGGGGCTGCGTTAGAAGCTGGACGCTGCTTTTTTGCAGGTGTTAGTTTTTTTTCCAGCCAGCTCAGCCCCATTGTTTCCTATGGGGAAATCGTGCACGAGCACGTTTTAGCCAGCTTACCGCTGACTTAAGCAACGCTGGTATTACAGTGAGAAGTGGAGCTAAATTTGCTCAACGCTCACTTTTCTGAGGCTAACGCAGCCATTCAGAAAACTTGTAATACCAGCGTTGTTAAAAGTGAGCACTGGAAAAAAAGGCTTGTTAGCACCGCAGGTCTTTACCGACAAAACTTGTAATCTAGGTGTTAGGTTGCAGTATTTTACTTTTGAAAAGAGCATGGAACAAGCACAATTAATTTTAAGTGATGGTAAATTTGAGCGTTTAAAAAACGCTAGGATTTACCATCACTAAAAATAAAATGGACTTTCAGTGATCAGTTTGTGAAAAACATAATTTATGCTTACCTGATAAATTTATTTCTCTTGTAGTGTAGTCAGTCCACGGGTCATCCATTACTTATGGAATATATCTCTTCCTAACAGGAAGCTGCAAGAGGATCACCCAGCAGAGCTGCTACATAGCTCCTCCCCTCACATGTCATATTCAGTCATTCGACCAAAGCAGACGAGAAAGGAGAAACCATAGGGTGCAGTGGTGACTGGAGTTTAATTAAAATTTAGGTCTGCCTTAAAGACAGGGCGGGCCGTGGACTGACTACACTACAAGAGAAATAAATTTATCAGGTAAGCATAAATTATGTTTTCTCTTGTTAAGTGTAGTCAGTCCACGGGTCATCCATTACTTATGGAATACCAATACCAAAGCTAAAGTACACGGATGAAGGGAGGGACAAGGCAGGAACATTAAACAGAAGGAACCACTGCCTGAAGTACCTTTCTCCCAAAAATAGCCTCCGAAGAAGCAAAAGTGTCAAATTTGTAAAATTTTGAAAAGGTGTGAAGCGAAGACCAAGTCGCAGCCTTGCAAATCTGTTCAACAGAGGCCTCATTTTTAAAGGCCCAGGTGGAAGCCACAGCTCTAGTAGAATGAGCTGTAATCCTTTCAGGAGGCTGCTGTCCAGCAGTCTCATAGGCTAAACGTATTATGCTACGAAGCCAAAAAGAGAGAGAGGTAGCCGAAGCCTTTTGACCTCTTCTCTGTCCAGAGTAAACGACAAACAGGGAAGAAGTTTGACGAAAATCTTTAGTTGCCTGCAAATAGAACTTCAGGGCACGGACTACGTCCAAATTATGCAAAAGTTGTTCCTTCTTTGAAGAAGGGTTAGGACACAGTGATGGAACAACAATCTCTTGATTGATATTCCTGTTAGTAACTACCTTAGGTAAGAACCCAGGTTTACTACGCAGAACTACCTTGTCTGAATGAAAAATCAGATAAGGAGAATCACAATGTAAGGCAGATAACTCAGAGACTCTTCGAGCCGAGGAAATGGCCATCAAAAACAAAACCTTCCAGGATAATAGCTTGATATCAATGGAATGAAGGGGTTCAAATGGAACGCCTTGAAGAACATTAAGAACTAAGTTTAAGCTCCACGGCGGAGCAACAGTCTTAAACACAGGCTTAATCCTAGTTAAAGCCTGACAAAAAGCCTGAACGTCTGGAACTTCAGCCAGACGTTTGTGTAGAAGAATAGACAGAGCAGAAATCTGTCCCTTTAACGAACTAGCAGATAAGTCCTTTTCTAAACCCTCTTGTAGAAAGGACAATTTCCTAGGAATCCTAACCTTACTCCATGAGTAACTCTTGGATTCGCACCAATATAAATATTTAAAGTAGCATCAATGCAATTAGTACATAAATTTCTATTGGGCTCCACATTGGCCTTTAAACATAGTGAACAAAGAGATTCATCTGTGTCAGACATGTTTAAACAGACTAGCAATGAGACTAGCAAGCTTGGAAATACTTTTCTAAATAAATTTACAAGCAATATAAAAAACGCTACTGTGCCTTTAAGAAGCACAAAAAGCTGTCACAGTTGAAATAACAATGAACCAAAATAGTTATAGCAACCAATTTTTCACAGTAAATGTATTAAGTTAGCAAAGGATTGCACCCACCAGCAAATGGATGATTAACCCCTTAATACCCAAAAACGGATTAACAATTTAATAATTAACGTTTTTCTCACAGTCAAAACACACTGTCACAGGTCTGCTGTGACTGATTACCTCCATCAAAATGAATTTTGAATACCCCTGAGCTCTCTAGAGACGATCTGGATCATGGAGGATGAAGTAGACAGATTGTGACTGAATTTTTACTGCGCAAAAAAGCGCTAAAATAGGCCCCTCCCACTCATATTACAACAGTGGGGAAGCTCAGAAAACTGTTTCTATGCAGAAAACAAAGATGGCCATGTGGTAAAAATCATGCCCCAATAAGTTTTATCACCAAGTACCTCACAAAAACGATTAACATGCCAGTAAACGTTTTAAACATACATTTGAAAAGTTATGAATTGTTATTAATAAGCCTGCTACCAGTCGCTTTTACTGCAGTTAAGGCTCATACATTACTTCAGTATTAACAGTATTTTCAGAGTCAATTCCATTCCTTAGAAAAATACATTCAGTGTACACACACTCATCAGCCTAATACCAGTCGCTATCACTGCATTTAAGGCTGAACTTACGTTACATTGGTATCAGCAGTATTTTCTCAGTCAATTCCATTCCACAGAAAAATAATTACTGCACATACCTCATTTGCAGGGGGGCCCTGCATGCTATTCCCCTTCTCTGAAGTTACCTCACTCCTCAGATGAGAACAGCCAGTGGATCTTAGTTACGTCTGCTAAGATCATAGAAAACGCAGGCAGATTCTTCTTCTAATGCTGCCTGAGAATAAACAGCACACTCCGGTGCCATTTAAAATAACAAACTTTTGATTGAAGAAATAAACTAAGTTAAAAAACACCACAGACCTCTCACAGCGACCTATCTAGTTAGGCTGCAAGAGAATGACTGAATATGACATGTGAGGGGAGGAGCTATGTAGCAGCTCTGCTGGGTGATCCTCTTGCAGCTTCCTGTTAGGAAGAGATATATTCCATAAGTAATGGATGACCCGTGGACTGACTACACTTAACAAGAGAAAAAGGGTGCTAAACTCACTCTTTCTGTGCCGCAACCTCCTCGCTAAAGTCAGCAGCTCCGGCTACCCATGGCATTTCTCTCAATGAGGTGAGGTTTCCACCTCTAAACCAATAGCCGTGCTAACATACAGAACACTGTCAGATGACTAGCACAGCTATTGGTTTAGAGGTGGAAAAGCCACCTCACTAAGAGCGCGGTGCTGACATTAGCGAGGAGGCTGTGGCACAGAAAGGGTGAATTTAGCACCCTTTTTTCACAAACTAATCACTAGCTCTGCTGTGGGTGATCCTCTTGCAACTTCCTGTTGGGAAGGAGAATATTCCACAAGTAATGGATGATCCGTGGACTGGATACACTTAACAAGAGAAATCCAGTTTATTTGTAGTGATGGTAAATCCTAGCATTTACCATCACTTTAAACAAAGCAACCTATTTTCAGTAAGTGTAGGTAAATAAATAATGAATATATATTTTGCAAGGCTGCTTCATTTTCATTTATTAATTTATGGCAAATTGATGCGCTTTACATTAGTAAGGAAGAAAATGAACCTTTGTAAAATGTATATCGTGGCTTAAGAAACCCCAGAAGCCATTTATCTACAACTTCTAGAAATGTTCTGCTGATGCCTGTTTTTGTTTAGTTTATTATACATAGATCTATATTAAAGTGAAGGTCAATTCTCATGTGAAAGTGCTCGGTTTTAAAAAAAACTATTAAAAACAAGGGCACTTTCATTCATGAAAATTGACATTTCAGCCGTTTTTAAAAAAAATATACTTACCCTTTCTTCTTGAAGCCGCTCCAGTGCTTCACCAGCCCATCGCAAGCCTCTTCATATGTCAGCAATGACGATTCCAACATCCTCCAAGGTAAGTATTTTTAAAATACGGCGCTATGTCAATTTTCATGAATGAAAGTGCCCCTGTTTTTAATAGTTTTTTTTAAAAAACGGACATTTTCACATGAAAATTGACCTTCACTTTAAGTTTAAAAACAACAACATCCTAGCTCCTAATATGTTTAGCTGGCACCTATGTTAAATGTAAATATGACAAGACGTTTGGATGCTTATTAAAATATGCCATGGACACTTAATAGGGACATTAGACACTAAATACATTTTTGAAATCTAGGATTCACTGTAGGTATCTGAAGGGGAGTTGCCGCACATATGCAAGCAGGTAAGCACTGGAATAAGTGTCTGCAGTGGAGTAGAACAATAAGTATTAGGAAGAGACTCGTTATTTAACTATATGACTACATGACTTCATGTAAAAAGAAAAATCTCAGAATGATTCTATTCAGATGTAATATGTATTTAGCTGTACTATATCCAAACCATGAGCACAATAAACTTTAGCCTGAAAGAAGCTGTGTGATGCAAAAAGCTGTGCATGGCTGGGCACTGGCAGAGCAGTGAGTAACTTGCTCAGAAAAAAAAAAAAAAAAAAAGATTTCTCTTTATCTAACCCACATGTCAGTAAAAAAGTGGTGGATGCTCGTCCTTTGTAGGTGAGAAGGTTAAGAAGAGTTCCCCTGAGTAAGCCTTTGGTTCTCAACACCCACACAAGTCTCAAACAGCCGCATAAATAAACACAGGAAATGAGCAATCACACCTCCTCTCCCCGAGAGATACCGCTCTCATAGCAGCGCAGAGCAACAGTCTGTTCCCTGAGACAATAATTCTCATAGTGTCATAGCCTCAGCTGATGGTGTCACATAGTGCTGTAGCTGAGGGGGACAGCATACCAAAATATGTTAGCATCAAATACTTATAGATCTTAGTTCACAGCCTATGTTGTTTTGTATTACATTAAAGGAACCATCTGGAGTGTCAAAAGCATAAAAACACATAAATCAGGATATCACATGAACTTCAAATGTATGCCGAAGCTGTGTGTATATATTTATATTATTTACTATTACAGGCCTCCCAACAATCCTCAAACCCACTGGACTAATATGATTTAGAACTTAAAGGGACATTAAACACATTTTTTCTTTCACGATTTAGATAAAGCATACATTTTTAAACAATTTCCCAATTTAATTTTTTAATCTATATTGCTTAATTCTCTTGGTATCCTTTGCTGAAAAAGCATATCTAGACAGGCTCAGGAGCTGGGAGCTAGCTGCTCATTGGTGTCTGCACATATATGCTTCTTGTGATTGGCTTACCGATGCATTCACCTAGTAAACAAGGGTAGTGTAATCAGTTATTTCTGCCATGAGTTCTGAGCATGCACAATATTCCTAGCTGCCATTTTGGAACAGGTAAAAGCGTCACTGCTCTTGTCACTTTTTTTTTTTTATTCATGATTAGGGTTGCTAGATACCTTTCACAAATATACTGGATATCCAGTATGTGACTGGGGAAGGGAAGCACTGGCCCCTGATTACATCCCCTTGGTAGCAGTGATTTTTCATTTTATAACACAACATAGTGATTTTACCATAGCTATGTCTGCCAGTAACACACACAAAGTAATGCATTTAACCCCTTGGCTAAGAATAACACACAAACTAGTGATTTAACAATTGTGCCAGTAATAGAACAATATTTATACTCAATGTGTGTAAGCAACACAAAGCAGTCACATAAAATGTTTGACATTGCATATCCGATTCTTTTCTCCCCCATTTTTTTTCTTTCTTTCTTTTTTAAACCTCCTTAGCACCAGAAACACATATAGAGCTAGATTACAAGTTGAGTGAAAAATATTGGTATTACAAGTGAGGTGCAATGTGAACACGACTTCGTGTTTGCCATGCACGAAAGCATTGCGCTCGAGAGCACGCTTCTATAGTCTGAGACACAGCATGAGAACTAGCACAGCGAAGGGCAAGAAATATAAACATATATTTATATACATACATATGTGTTAATATCTGTATATACACATACTAACACATAAATATATATCTATATATCTATATAAGCATATACATATATATTTACTGGAAACACACAGTCCCCATAGACCGCAATGTAAAGTGCCTTTTTTTCTAACACTCCACACCTGCCAACTTTAGACCCTAAAAACTGCTTAGTAGAGAAGAACATTTGGCCAGTGGCCCCCAGATACTTTGAGTTTGATACCCCTGGTCTATAGCCACCTGTCAGCAGTGTTTGCATTAGTTTTTATAGCAATGTTATACAATGTTGCAACTACTGCTGCCAAAGGCATCTACTTATCAAAGCGTTGATTTTCTTGCATTCGACGGCACCAATACGCTCGCCTAAGTTCGCCTAACATCGCTGCCGCGGACCTGAATACGTTCTCCAAAGTTACCAAAAAAGCTGTCAAAAAGCTGTGCACTAAGTACGGGGCGATGAGCAGCGGACTGTTGTTAACTAACAGTCATCGATCTCGCTGCTCTTCGGCTTTTTTTCAGCTTTTTGGTATCCTGTCACTAAACACCCACACTATACTAACTGTTTTACCCCCTATACCGCCGTTCCTGGAGCCCAACGCACCTAAATAAAGTTATTAACCCCTAAACCGCTACTCCCGGAGCCCACCGCAACTCTAATAAATGTATTAACCCCTAATCTGCCGCCCCCTACATAAAGTTATTAACCCCTATCCTACCGCTCCCGGACCCCGCCGCAACTAAATAAAGTGTTTAACCCCTAAACCGCCGCTCCCGGAGCCCACCACCACCAACATTATATTTATTAACCCCTAATCTGCCCCCCCCTACACCGCCGCCACTATACCAAATGTATTAACCCCTAAACCTAAGTCTAACACTAACCCTAACACCCCCTAACTTAAATATAATTTAAATAAATCGAAATAAATTATTCCTATTTAAAACTAAATACCTACCTAAAAAATAAACCCTAAGATAGCTACAATATAACTAATAGTTACATTGTAGCTATCTTAGGATTTATTTTTATTTTACAGGCAACTTTGTATTTATTTTAACTAGCTACAATAGTTATTAAATAGTGATTAACTATTTAATAACTTCCTAGTTAAAATAAAGACAAAAGTACCTGTAAAATAAAACCTAACCTAAGTTACACTAACACTACACTATAATTAAATAAATTAACTACATTAAATACAATTAACTACAATTAAATAAAATTAAATAAATCCAATCAGCCAACAGAATGCGAGCTCAATCCTATTGGCTGATTGGATCAGCAAATAGGATTGAACTTCAATCCTATTGGCTGATTGCATCAACCAATAGGATTTTTCCTACCTTAATTCCGATTGGCTGATAGAATTCTATCAGCCAATCGGAATTGAAGGGACACCATCTTGGATGACGTCATTTAAAGGAAACTTCATTCTACAGTCGACATCGATGGAAGAGGATGCTCCGCGTCGGATGTCTTGAAGATGGTCCGTCTGGAGGACCACTTTGCCCGAATTCGTTGAGGACTTCGGCCCGGTTGGGTGAAGACGTCTCAAGGTAGGGTGATCTTCAAGGGGTTAGTGTTAGGTTTTATTAAGGGGGATTGGGTGGGTTTTAGAGTAGGGTTGGTTGTGTGGGTGGTGGGTTTTAATGTTGGGGGGGTATTGTACTTTTTTTTTCAGGTAAAAGAGCCGATTACTTTGGGGCAATGCCCTGCAAAAGGCCCTTTTAAGGGCTATTTGTAATTTAGCGTAGGGTAGGGCTTTTTTTTTATTTTGGGGGGCTTTTCTATTTTGTTACAGGGATTAGATTAGGTGTAATTAGTTTAAAAATCTTGTAATTATTTTATTATTTTCTGTAATTTAGTGTTTTGTTTTTTTGTACTTTATATTTAATTGTATTTAATTATAGTGTAGTGTTAGGTGTTAGTGTAACTTAGGTTAGGTTTTATTTTACAGGTACTTTTGTCTTTATTTTAACTAGGAAGTTATTAAATAGTTAATAACGATTTAATAACTATTGTAGCTAGTTAAAATAAATACAAAGTTGCCTGTAAAATAAAAATAAATCCTAAAATAGCTACAATGTAACTATTAGTTATATTGTAGCTATCTTATGGTTTATTTTATAGGTAAGTATTTAGTTTTAAATAGGAATTATTTATTTCGATTTATTTAAATTATATTTAAGTTAGGGGGTGTTAGGGTTAGTGTTAGACTTAGGTTTAGGGGTTAATACATTTAATATAGTGGCGGCGGTGTAGGGGGGCAGATTAGGGGTTAATAAATATAAATGTAGGTGGCGGCAGTGTAGGGGGGGCAGATTAGGGGTTAATAAATATAATGTAGGTGGCGGCGGGCTCTGGGAGCGGCGGTTTAGGGGTTAAACACTTTATTTAGTTGAGGCGGGGTCCGGGAGTGGCGGTTTAGGGGTTAATAAGTATAATGTAGGTGGCGGCGGTGTAGGGGGCAGATTAGGGGTTAATAAATATAATGTAGGTGGCGGTGGGCTCCGGGAGCGGCGGTTTAGGGGTTAAACACTTTATTTAGTTGTGGCGGGGTCCGGGATTGGCGGTTTAGGGGTTAATAAGTATAATGTAGGTGGCGGCGGTGTAGGGGGGCAGATTAGGGGTTAATAAATATAATGTAGGCGGCGGTGGGCTCCGGGAGCGGCGGTTTAGGGGTTAAACACTTTATTTAGTTGCGGCGGGGTCCGGAATTGGCTGTTTAGGGGTTAATAAGTATAATGTAGGTGGTGGCGGTGTAGGGGGGGCAGATTAGGGGTGTTTAGACTCAGGGTATATGTTAGGGTGTTAGGTGTAGACATTAGCATAGGAATCAATGGGATATCGGGCAGCAGCGAACATAAGCTCTCGCTGCTTTCCGACTCCCATTGATTCCTATGGCATCCGCCGCCTCCAGGGCTGCGGATTGAAAACCAGGTACGCTGGGCCGGAAAAGTGCCGAGCATACCGGCTAGTTATTTGATAACTAGCAAAAGTAGTCAGATAGTGCCGAACTTGCGTTCAGAACATCTGTAGTGACATAAGCATCGATCTGTGTCGGACTGAGTCCGGCGGATCGTATGTTACGTCACTAAATTCTACTTTTGCCGGTCTGTAGGGTTTGATAACTAAGGCGAATCAGGCTTGCCACAAATACGCTGCGGAAATCCAGCGTATTTGCAGTTGACGGCTTGATAAATACATGCCAAAAACTGCTATAAACACATGTATGTTCCTATGCTCCTATCCGCCTACCAAGGTTTATACTTCAACAAAAGGAAAACAATAGAACAAAGAAAAACTGATCATAAAAGTAAATTGGAAGGTTGTTCAAAACTATTTGTAGCAAGGTAGCGCCTGTGAAGCCTGCCATGTGCTCTTTCAGACATAAATTACAGTTAAATGGGGCAAAATAAGTAATGAAAGTAGATTAGAAAATTGTTTTACTATGCATAATGGAGACTGTAATATAAAATGCTTAAAGTGTTGAATGTCCCTTTATATCTCCGCAACCACTGCTGGTTTTTACCCCAAATAAAAGCACCTGACAGACAAAGATGCAGTTTTCTTTATTTATTTGTTGCATGAAGTCTGGCTAGTTTTTTTCAATATTAAAAGATAGGAAAAAGTGATTCCCCCCCCCTCTTGAAGATGGTCCGTCTGGAGGACCACTTTGCCCGAATTCGTTGAGGACTTCGGCCCGGTTGGGTGAAGACGTCTCAAGGTAGGGTGATCTTCAAGGGGTTAGTGTTAGGTTTTATTAAGGGGGATTGGGTGGGTTTTAGAGTAGGGTTGGTTGTGTGGGTGGTGGGTTTTAATGTTGGGGGGGTATTGTACTTTTTTTTTTTCAGGTAAAAGAGCCGATTACTTTGGGGCAATGCCCCGCAAAAGGCCCTTTTAAGGGCTATTTGTAATTTAGTGTAGGGTAGGGCTTTTTTATTTTATTTTGGGGGGCTTTTCTATTTTGTTACAGGGATTAGATTAGGTGTAATTAGTTTAAAAATCTTGTAATTATTTTATTATTTTCTGTAATTTAGTGTTTTGTTTTTTTGTACTTTATATTTAATTGTATTTAATTATAGTGTAGTGTTAGGTGTTAGTGTAACTTAGGTTAGGTTTTATTTTACAGGTACTTTTGTCTTTATTTTAACTAGGAAGTTATTAAATAGTTAATAACGATTTAATAACTATTGTAGCTAGTTAAAATAAATACAAAGTTGCCTGTAAAATAAAAATAAATCCTAAAATAGCTACAATGTAACTATTAGTTATATTGTAGCTATCTTATTGTTTATTTTATAGGTAAGTATTTAGTTTTAAATAGGAATTATTTATTTAGATTTATTTAAATTATATTTAAGTTAGGGGGTGTTAGGGTTAGTGTTAGACTTAGGTTTAGGGGTTAATACATTTAATATAGTGGCGGAGGTGTAGGGGGGCAGATTAGGGGTTAATAAATATAATGTAGGTGGCGGCAGTGTAGGGGGGCAGATTAGGGGTTAATAAATATAATGTAGGTGGCGGCGGGCTCTGGGAGCGGCGGTTTAGGGGTTAAACACTTTATTTAGTTGAGGCGGGGTCCGGGAGTGGCGGTTTAGGGGTTAATAAGTATAATGTAGGTGGCGGCGGTGTAGGGGGGCAGATTAGGGGTTAATAAATATAATGTAGGTGGCGGTGGGCTCCGGGAGCGGCGGTTTAGGGGTTAAACACTTTATTTAGTTGTGGCGGGGTCCGGGATTGGCGGTTTAGGGGTTAATAAGTATAATGTAGGTGGCGGCGGTGTAGGGGGGCAGATTAGGGGTTAATAAATATAATGTAGGCGGCGGTGGGCTCCGGGAGCGGCGGTTTAGGGGTTAAACACTTTATTTAGTTGCGGCGGGGTCCGGGATTGGCTGTTTAGGGGTTAATAAGTATAATGTAGGTGGTGGCGGTGTAGGGGGGGCAGATTAGGGGTGTTTAGACTCGGGGTATATGTTAGGGTGTTAGGTGTAGACATTAGCATAGGAATCAATGGGATATCGGGCAGCAGCGAACATAAGCTCTCGCTGCTTTCCGACTCCCATTGATTCCTATGGCATCCGCCGCCTCCAGGGCTGCGGATTGAAAACCAGGTACGCTGGGCCGGAAAAGTAGTCAGATAGTGCCGAACTTGCGTTCAGAACATCTGTAGTGACATAAGCATCGATCTGTGTCGGACTGAGTCCGGCGGATCGTATGTTACGTCACTAAATTCTACTTTTGCCGGTCTGTAGGGTTTGATAACTAAGGCGAATCAGGCTTGCCACAAATACGCTGCGGAAATCCAGCGTATTTGCAGTTGACGGCTTGATAAATACATGCCAAAAACTGCTATAAACACATGTATGTTCCTATGCTCCTATCCGCCTACCTAGGTTTATACTTCAACAAAAGGAAAACAATAGAACAAAGAAAAAAGTGATTCCCCCCCCCCAAAAAAAATACTTAGTCAACTCAATACAAGTTTTCATTATTTCCAGTCACTGAGGGTGCCCACAAAACTTCTAAATTTAAAATACAATTCTCAAACAAGCACCTGAAAAACAGGTTTTAACACTGAAAAGTCAGTCCAGTGAACTAAAACTATATCTGCACAAACTATACAGGGCCAGATTACGAGTGGAGCGCTAACATTTGCACGCGAGCAATAAGGGGTTTATCGTTGGTGTTTGCACTCGTCGGATTTACCGCTAGTATTAGGAGTTGAAAGTAAATGTGATCTCTCGAGTGCAATCACAATTTACATTAGAATGATTGCCACGTCCTCAGAGCTCTGGTTAACTGTTAAGCTAAACAAAAAAGTCTCACAAAGCACATCAAAAATACATTACAAAGTACAGCTACACTCACAATAACATCTAAAAAATAAATATTGCACACAAAAGTTATAAAAGGCTCAAAGATATGAGATTTCAGGTGTTAGAAAAAAAAAAGGCAGACAGAGGGCTTTAACACAGAGATATATACATATACATGTCTAAAAAGGTATATGTATGAATATATATATATATATATTTATGTCTATATATGTGTACATATGTATTTATATGTGTATATATGCAGTTAAAAAGAAAAAAACATGTAAAATCATATTTATGCAATATTCATTTTTGATAAACATGTTATACTGTGTATTTACTGTAAATATTTCACATTCCGATGTTCTGCACAAAGCAGGATATGTTCTATGAATTTTTATAAATATTTATTTATGAATAAATAGAACATATTCCTGTATGTGAAGAACATTGGAATGTGAAATATTCATATTTTCATGTCGGGTTAGCGCACATGAGAATATGCGATTGTGTTTGCACGCGAGTAGGGTGTTTCAAATTGTAATGCATAGTTTGAAGGGAAAAAAGTAAAAGCATTATTTCAAAAGATTCCCTGGGATCAACTAGTGATTTCTGTTTAAGGTTTTGGAAACTTTAAGGGACTAAAAGTTTTGACAAGAGTCCGTTTGTGATATTTTTCCCCTAGTAGATTAGACCCAGTCAACAGTAAGTGCTATTATTGTGATGTGGAACTATCTAGAAGCAACAATAGCCCAGTCATAAACTAGTAGACCACACAAATAAAGAACAGGGCTGCTGAGTGCTGAAGCACATATTGTGTAAAAATCACCTATCATTTGTTGCATCACTCAAACTGCCTCTGAAAGCAACATGAGCACAAGAACTGTGCATCAGGAGCTTCATGAAATGTGTTACCATTGACAACCAACAGTTAATCAACATGTGCAATCATGCCAAGCATCCACTGGAGTGGTGTAAAGCATGTGGCTACTGGACTCTGTAGAAATATGTTCTCTGGGGTGATGAATGATAATGTCTACTGTAAAGTTTGGTGGAGGAGATATATTGGTCTGGGGCTGTTTTTCAGGGTTTTGTCTAGGCCCCTTAGTTCCACTGAAGGATCATCTTAATGCTACATGATACAAGACATTTTATACAATTGGGAGCTTACAACTTTGTGGCAAATTTTGTAGAATGTACTTTCCTTTTCCAGCATGACTCCATGAAGACATGGCTTGACAAGCTTGGTGTGGAGGAACTTGAGTGGCCTGTACAGAGTCCTGACCTCAACCCCATTGAACATTTTTGTGATGAACTGGAACACCATTCAAAAGCAATATCTTCTCGTCCAACATAAGTGGCTGACTTCACAAATGTCACACTCCAAAATCTTGTGGAAAGCCTTCCCAGAATAGTGCCAGCTGCTATACAGCAATGGGGGGGAGGGGGCAACTACATATTAATTCCCATAATTTTGAAATGGGATGTCCAACAAGCTTATAAAGAGGTGTGATGGTCCGGTGTTCAAGATATTAGTGTATTTTTCAGAAATATGACGCAATTTAAATCAGTATTCTAAAAGAACATGAAACACAAACATCTATCTTTTTTAAATAAATATATAACTTGCAAGCAAAAATTCCAAATTACTATAAATTCCAAGCAAACGTTAGAGATTACTATCATTTCTGTTATTACTGCCAGTGTTTTGTGCTTTTTAAAATCTATCCTTAAAAACAGATCTGTTGCCTTAAAAAACAGAACTGCTCAATACAGTAGATACCTGCTGGCTTTAAAATGTAACAGTGATTACAAAGGAAAACACAGAACCTTGCCGAAAGGTTTCACCATCAGAAAATGTTTAGTTTTTCATTATTTGTGCTGGGAGAAACTTATTTGAAAGCTACCAGTCAGACAGGGTAATCTCTCGGCAAATATTTTTAATTCTCAAGCGCTGAATCTGCAGATTAAAACCTATTTGATGCTGCACTGAATGGCTATACTTGTCTAAACAACCACAATTCGTTTAAACTTTTAGTAAGTGTTTTATGCTTCCTGCAGTTCCTCAAGACTTTGTTCTACAGTAGTAAGTAATGTATAGCAGCTGTTCTTAGCATCAATCGTTTGTTTTATGTACTTTTTTTAAAAAAAATTTGAAGCTAGCTAAGAAAGTGCTCAGTAGTGTAACGCTGCAATATAAAGTATGACAGTTATTTTCCATAACATACAATAACGGAGACTCAACAAGGAATAATCAGACCAAGTAAACCTGTCATTGACCCTTCCTGCAACCAAATTATTTTTCCTGCCAATCAGAGCTGCGCTAATATGTGTGAGCAGATTTGTTCAGAGAGCCCCTGTATAATGACAGTTATTTTTAGGGGTAATTGTTGGTAATACAGAAATACTAACCCTGCTATGATTGCTATTTACACTAATTTTAAAGGAACATTTAAATACAAGAATTCCACATTCATATGAAAGAGCTGTGTTTAAAAGGTTCATTATAATCAAAAAATGACATGCTCTAATTCCTTAGAGCATGTCGTTTTAAGACTAGTGACCCTGCAATAATATGAGTTTAATCATAGGGGTTAAACAAATAGTAGAAATACCACTTGAAACCAGGAGCGGAAACTGCTGCTGATCCAATCAGAAGTTGTGCAACTAGCACTGCTGCTTGGATCAGCAGCAGATTTCACTCTGGACCAGCAGTGCTCTGCAGGTCCTGAGCGGTACTTCTATGTGTTTAACTCCTTTGTGGGTGTTAAACATATAGCATTAAAGGGTCGCTAGTATTAAAATTACATGCTTTAATAAATTAACCCCCAAAAAATATTGTTGATATAAGATCAGTAATAGCCCCTATTAATAGTAAAAATACTTACTATTGGTTATTTATTATTATCGGTTATTTATAAAGCACTAACAGCTTACGCAGTGGTTACAATATTAATTATGCTATAAAAAAAGATTGTATAACCTTGATGACTGTTCATTGCCCAGAACTCAAAATTCCTGATGTGGAAGAAATTCCTATTAAATGAATATTTGTCTTCCTGTTATACAATTATCTGGCAAACAAGATAAATAGCAAGAATGATGGACAGAAAAGCAGCAAATCCGGCAGGACTTAGAGTAAACATAAGATTTTTGTACTGAACTATCCTCTGAAAACTTTAACCTATGCCAGTCAACGCAACATTTACTGCAGCCTGGGCATACTGGATGCTGAAAAGAAATAACCATTACCAAAAAGGAACAACATAAATCTATTAAGCATCTAAATAAAATGTGTAATTTACACTATTTACTATTATTATTATATACTGTAGTTGTCAAGTGCCTCTAAATACCATAGTGCTGGGTACATGAGTAGGGGTACACTGACACAGATTAATGGTAAATTAAACACAGATACATAAATCAAACTAAACGAATCCAAGAGGAAAAGATCCCTACTCTAAAGATCTTACAATCTACAGGTTCAAGGGTGAGGAGACAAGTTGCGGGATATGGCAGTCTTTATATAAAGGGATCTTTGATAAAGTAAATGGGTTCTAGGCAGCAGATCCTTAGATTAACCAAAAATAATACCATGTTGTCTTGGACACTACCCTGGTCTGCAGTGCTGAGATTCCAGCTGATGCTTGTAGTGTAGCAGACCACAAGTCCCCTCTGCTTGTGAAAGAAGCACAAATGTCAGAAACTCTGTTCACTTGCCCATTTCCAGAGCTTCTGTCTGAAAGATCCTTTTAAACTGATAATGAACACACAAAAGTACTGTGAACTTGACATAATCCATGGAGTTGAATTAACTCTTACTCTAAAAAGAAGACAAGGACTCAATTAAAGTCCAATGGACATTTGGTGCATAAGCTTTGTAAGGATGTTTGGTGATTTCTTCATTTTTTTAATCCATTCCAATCCATTAGATCAGTTACCGATTGAATAAGTTAAATTGCTTGAAATACATAAATGATTAAAACAGGAAATTTAGTTGAAATTAAAAAAAAAAAAAACAGGTGTTTAATGAGCCAAAGCAAAAGTAAAACATGATGACAAAATTATTCAATAACATGTTTGAATAGAGCAACCATTTCATATAATTCTGAGTTACTTAATATTTTGTTAAATGTGCAAAAGCTTAATTTCCATCACAAAGAGTGTTTACAAGTGTGATTTGCACTGTAGTTTCATTTGCTATTAACCTTTTGCCCAGAGCACTGTGTTGACGTAGAGCCTACACCAAGACTCTGGCAGCTTTGACAACTGCAGCCACAACCAGGGGGTAGAAGGTATCTGCCTTTATATGGTAAAGGTGCACAATCGAGTTCCTTTAGCATATGATAGTTTTACTGTCTGTATATGATACTGGCTTGGTTGTTAAAAGGGGTGGGAGGGAATGGTCGGAGGCAAGTAGGTAATTATCATGGGAGTGGGTGGTTCCCTATACTACAGAAAGAAGGTTAAGAGGAGGGAGAGAGCAGTGGGCCCCTACACTACATAAAAAAGAAACAGTTCGAGAGGGAAGTCCCTACACTACAGATATAAATAAATGCATTTAAAAATAGACCCTACACTGGTTCTGGCAAGACTGTCTGCCAGCACTTAAGATGGTGGTGACCACCGGGAGGGGGAAGGGTTAGAGAGTTGTCTGGGAGGGATCAGGGAGGTGGGATCCCTGCACTACAGAAAGATGAAAACATAATTTATGCTTACCTGATAAATTTATTTCTCTTGTAGTGTATCCAGTCCACTGATCATCCATTACTTATGGAATATATTCTCCTTCCCAACAGGAAGTTGCAAGAGTCCACCCACAGCAAAGCTGCTATATATCTCCTCCCCTAACTGCCATATTCAGTCATTCGACCGAAAACATGCAGAGAAAGGAAAAACCATAGGGTGCAGTGGTGACTGTAGTTCAAATGAAAAAATTACCTGCCTTAAAGTGACAGGGCGGGCTGTGGACTGGATACACTACAAGAGAAATAAATTTATCAGGTAAGCATAAATTATGTTTTCTCTTGTTAAGTGTATCCAGTCCACGGATCATCCATTACTTATGGAATACCAATACCAAAGCTAAAGTACACGGATGATGGGAGGGACAAGGCAGGTACTTAAACGGAAGTTACCACTGCCTGTAAAAAAAAAAAAACCTTTCTCCCAAAAATAGCCTCCGAAGAAGCAAGGTATCAAATTTGTTAAATTTGAAAAAGTATGAAGTGCAGACCAAGACTCCGTCTTGTAAATCTGTTCAACAGAAGCCACATTTAAAAAAGGCCCAAGTGAAAACCACAGCTCTAGTAAAATGAGCTGCAATCCCTTCAGGAGGCTGCTGTCCAGCAGTCTCATAAGCTAAATGAATTATGCTTTTTAACAAAAAGACAGAGAGGCTGCTGAAGTCTTTTGACCTCTCCTCTGTCCAGAATAGACAACAAACAAGGTGAACGTTTGATGAAAACTGTAGTAACTTGTAAGTAAAACTTTAAAGCACAAACCACGTCCAATATTGTGTAATAGACGTTCCTTCTTTGAGGAAGGATTAGGATACAAGCATGGAACAACTATCTCTTGAGTGATGTTCTTGTTAGATACCACCTTAGGAAAAAACCCAGGTTGGTGCGCAGGACTACCTTATCCGTACGAAGGACCAGATAAGGAGAATCACATTGTAACACAGATAAATTGGAGACTCCACGAGTCGAGGAAATAGCTACCCAAAAGGAACTTTCCAAGATAAAGATTGATATCTATGGAACAAAAAAGGTTCAAACGGAACTTCTTGAAGAGCCTTAAGAACCAGGTTTAAGCTCCATGGTGGAGCAACAGTTTTAAACACAGGCTTGGATCTAACCAAAGCCTGACCAAATGCCTGAACGTCTAGAATACCTGCCAGACGCTGGTGCAAAAAAATAGACAGAGTAAAAATCTGTCCCTTTTAAGGAATTAGCTGACAACCCTTTTCTCAAAAACATCTTGGAGAAAAGATAATATCCTGGGAATCCAGGCTTTACTCCATGAGTAACCCTTGGATTCATAACAATCAGATATTTACACCATATCTATGTTCAATTTTCCTAGAGACAGGCTTTCATGTCTGTATTTAAGGTATCAATGACTGACTCGGGGAAGCCATGCTTTGATAACATCAAGCGTTCAGTCTCCAGGCAGTCCATCTCAGATTGATTCTATTTAGATGGTTGAAAGGACCCTGAGGTAGAGGGACCTGTCTCAGAAGTAGAGACCGTGATGGAAAGGATGACATGTCCACCAGATCTGCATACCAGGTCCTGCGTGGCTACGCAGGCGCTGTCAAAAACACCAAAGCCCTCTCCTGCTTGGTCTTGACCTCCGGAGGAAATCCCACTCCCCCAGAAGAAAAGTCTGACGACTTAGAAAATCCACCTCCCAGTTCTCAACACCTGAGATATGGATAGCTGATAGACAAGAGTGAGTCTCTGTCCAGTGAATTATTGTAAGACTTCTAACATCACTAGGGAACTTCTGTTCCCCCTTGATGGCTGATGTAAGCCACAGTCGTGTATATTGTCCGACTGAGTATGATGTACCTCAGAGTTGCTAACTGAGGCCAAGTCTGAAGAGCATGGAATATCACTCCCAGAATAGTTATTAGACGGAGGGTCTCCTCCTAAGTCCACTATCCCTGAGCCTTCAGGGAGTTCCAGACTGCATCCCAACCTAAAAGGCTGGCATCCATTGTAACAATTGTCCCATCTGACCTGCGGAAGGTCATACCCTTGGACAGATGGACCCGACAGTCACCAGAGGAAGAGAATCTCTGGTCTCTTGGTCCAGGATCAACAGGGGGACAAATCTGTGTAATCCCCGTTCCTCTGACTGAGCATGCATAGTTGCAGCGATCTGAAATGTAGACGTGCAAACGGTACTATGTCCCTTGCCGCTACCTATTAAGCCGATCTCATTCATGTACTGAGCCACCGAAGGGCGCGGATGGGATGAAAAACACGGCAGAAATTTAGAAACTTTGACAACCTGGACTCCGACAGGTAAATTTTAATTTCTACAGAATCTATCAGAGTCCCTAGGAGGGAAACCCTTGAGATTGGGGATAGAGAACTCTTTCCTTGTTCACTTTCCACCCATGTGATCTCAGAAATGCCAGTACTACGTTCATATGAGACTTGGCAATTTGGATGTTTGACGCCTGTATCAGGATGTCGTCTAACTAAGGGGCCACTTCTATACCCCGCGGCCTAAGGACCGCCAAAGCGACCCCAGAACCTCCATAAAGATTCTTGGGGCTGTAGATATCCCAAAGGAAAGAGCTACAAACTGGTAATGCCTGTCTAGAAAGGCAAACCTGAAAAACGAAGGTGATCTTTATGCATCACAATGTGAGGATAAGCATCCTTCAAATCCATTGTAGTCCTCTATTGACTCTCCTGGATCATAGTTAAGATGGTACGAATAGTTTCCATCTTAAATGACAGAATTCTGAGGAATTTGTTTAAGATCTTTAGATCCAAAATAGGTCTGAAGGTTCCCTCACATTGGGAACCATAAACAGATTTGAGTAAAAACTCTGTCCCTGTTCCTCTCTTGGAACTGGATGGATCTCGTACACAATGTAAGAATGCCTCCTTCTTTATCTGGTTTGCAGATAATTGTGAAAGGCGAAATCTCCCCTTTTTTTGGGGGGGAATCTTTGAAATCCAGAAGATATCTCTGGGATATAAATTCCAATGCCTAGGGATCCTGGGCATCTCTTGCCCACGCCTGGGCGAAGAATGAAAGTCTGCCCCCTATAGGATCCGTTACCGGATAGGGGTCCGTTCCTTCATGCTGCCTTAGAGGCAGCAGGCTCCTTGGCCTGCTTATCTTTGTTCCAGGTCCAATTGTCTCCAGACCGCCTTGGACTGAGCAAAAATTCCCTCTTGTTTTGCCTTAGAGGAAGTGGATGCCACACCTGCCCTGAAGTTTTAAAAGGCACGAAAATTAGACCTTTTTTGGCCCTTGATTCCTATCCTGAGGAAGGGCATGACCTTTTCCTCCAGTGATATAAGCAATAATCTCCTTCAAACCAGGCCCGAATAGGGTCTGCCCCTTGAAGGGAAGTTAAGTAGCTTATTTATTAAAGTCACGACAGCTGACCATGATATAAGCCACAGCGCTCTGCGCGCCAGTATAGTAAAAAACAGAATTCTTAGCCGTTAGTCTAGTCAAATGAACAAAGGCATCAGAAAACAAAGGAATTGGCTAGCATAAGCTTGTCAAATATATTCATCCAATGGAGTCGCTAACTGTAAAGCCTCATCAAGAGACTCAACCCAGAACGCCGCAGCAGCAGTGACAGAAGCAATGTATGCAAGGGGCTGCAGGATAAAACCCTGTTGAATAAACATTTTTTATCCATTGTATCTAAAAAGCACAACTGTCCTCGCCAGAGGTAGTGGTACGCTTAGCTAGAGTAGAAACTCTTCTCTCCACCTTAGGAACTGTCTGCCAGAAGTCCCGTGGTGGTAACTATTAGAAAACATTCTTCTAAAAAATAGGAGGGGAAGAGAACGGCACACCTGGTCTATCCCATTCCTTATTAAAAAATTTTTTTTAGTAAACCTCTTTAGGTATTGGAAAAACATCAGTACACATCAGCACTGCATATTAATTTATCCAGTCTACACAATTTCTCTGGCCCTGCGATTGTACACATTCATTCAGAGCAGCCAAAGCCTCCCTGAGCAACAAGTAGAGGTTCTCAAGCATAAATTTTAAATGTAGAAATATCAGAATCAGGTTAAATCATCTTCCCTGAGTCAAAAAAAAAAAAAAAAAAAAATCACCCACAGACTAAGCATATTGTGAGGTAGTATCATACATGGTTCTTAAAGCGTCTGTATGCTCTGTATCTACCCCCAGAGCTATCTGCTTTCCTTTAATTTCAGGTAGTCTGACTAATACTGCTGCCAGAGTATTATTCACCACCTTTGCCATGTCTTGTAAAATAAACGCTATGGACGCCCTTGATGTACTTGGCGCCATTTGAGCGTGAGTCCCTGAAGCGGGAGTCGAAGGGTCTGACACGTGGGGAGAGTTAATCGGCATAACTTTCCCCTCGACAGAATCCCCTGGTAAAATAAACGCTATGGGTGCCCTTGATGTACTTGGCGCCATTTGAGCGTGAGTCCCTAAAGCGGGAGTCAAAAGGTCTGACACGTGGGGAGAGTTAGTCGGCATAACTACCCCCACGACAGAATACTCTGGTGATAATGTTTTTAAAGACAAAAAATTATCTTTATTGTTTAACATGAAATCAGTACATCTGGTACACATTCTAAGATGGGGTTCCACCATGGCTTTTAAACATAATGAACACAGAGCTTCCTCTATGTCAGACATGTTAGAACAGACTAATAATGAGACTAGTAAGCTTGGAAAACACTTTAAATAAGGTTAACAAGCAAATATAAAAAACGTTACTGTGCCTTTAAGAGAAACAAATTTTGTCAAAATTTGAAAAACAGTGAAAAAAGGCAGTAAATCAAATGAAATTTTTACAGTATATGTAATAAGGTAACAGAGCATTGCACCCACTTGCAAATGGATGATTAACCCCTTAATGCAAAAAACAGATAAAAAAAAACGACAGACGTTTTTTAAACAGACACAACAAAACTGCCACAGCTGATCTGTGGATTACCTTCCCTAAAAACGATTTTGGAAGTCTTTTTAGCCCTTTAGAAATGTCCTGTAGTATTCATGGGACTGATGAGGGAATCTGGATAATTCATTCTGTAATTTTAACTGCGCAAAAAAGCGCTAAATTAGGCCCCTCCCACTCATATTACAACAGTGGGAAGCTTCAGTTAACTGTTTATATGCAAAATTTAAGCCAGCCATGTGGAAAAAACTTAGGCCCCAATAAGTTTTATCACCAAACATATGTTAAAAAACGATTAAACATGCCAGCAAACGTTTTAAAACACATTTTTACAAGAGTATGTATCTCTATTAATAAGCCTGATACCAGTCGCTTTTACTGCATTTAAGGCTATATCAACATTACAGTGTTATCACCAATGTACGTTAAAAAACGATTAAACATGCCAGCAAACGTTTTAAAACACATTTTTACAAGAGTATGTATCTCTATTAATAAGCCTGATACCAGTCGCTATCGCTGCATTTAAGGCTTTACTTACATTACTTCGGTATCGGTATCAGCAGTATTTTCTTAGTCAATTCCATTCCTAGAAAAATATTTTACTGCACATACCTTATCTGCAGGAAAACCTGCACGCCATTCCCCCTCTGAAGTACCTCACTCCTCAGAATGTGTGAGAACAGCAAATGGATCTCGGTTACGTCTGCTAAGATCATAGAAAAACGCAGGCAGATTCTTCTTCCAAATACTGCCTGAGATAAACAGCACACTCCGGTGCCATTTAAAAATAACAAACTTTTGATTGAAGAATAAACTAAGTATAAATCACCACAGACTCTCACGACCTCCTATCTATGTTGAGGCTTGCAAGAGAATGACTGAATATGGCAGTTAGGGGAGGAGCTATATAGCAGCTTTGCTGTGGGTGGACTCTTGCAACTTCCTGTTGGGAAGGAGAATATATTCCATAAGTAATGGATGATCCGTGGACTGGATACACTTAACAAGAGAAAAAAGTCCTTACATTGGGTATTGGCTAACTGTCTGCCAGTAGCTAAGATGGTGATGATCAGTTGGGGGAGGGAAAATTGCTATTTGGGAGGGATTAGGAAGTTGGTAGGTGTCACGTGGGAGGGTAATCCCTGCACTACAACAAATATCACCCATAACAGCCAATTAACCCCTTCACTACTGGGAATTTTAGAAGTGTGGTGTGCAGCTGCAATTAGCCGTCTTCTAATTACCAAAATCCAATGGCAAAGCTATGCATGTGTCTGCTATTACAGAACAAAGGGGATCACAGAGAAGCTTTTACAATGTTTTTTTGTTATGATTGCACAAACTGAATGTAAATAATTTCAGTGATAAACCCAAAGTTTGTGAAAAAGTTAACAATATTTTTTATATGATTGGATTTGGGGCCAAATAGTTTCATGAAATACACCAAAATGAGCTGAGATCAATACCTTGGGTTGTCTCTGAAATTCCCAGTAGTAAAAGGTATAATTAGGTAACACCTTTTCGACTATTTAAAACAGCACATGAGCAAAAAACCAAACATTCTTTAAACTAGGGGTCGACTGATTTGTTTAAAATTTAGGAGCCAGTCATACTTTTAGGAGCCAGGCAGTGGTAATCGTATATAGAAATAACAAAATTTATGCTTACCTGATAAATTTCTTTCCGGACATGGAGAGTCCATGACGTCATTCCAATTACTATTGGGATATTCAACTCCTGGCCAGCAGGAAGAGGCAGAGAGCACCCCAGCAAAGCTGTTAAGTGTAACTTCCCTTACCCATAATCCCCAGTCATTCAGCTGAAGGAAAATGGAAAAAGAAAAAACACAAGGGTGAAAAGGTGCCTGATGTTTACTCAAAAAAACTGCCAAATTATAATTAAAAAGAGGGTGGGGTCGTGGACTCTCCATGTCTGGAAAGAAAGAAATTTATCGGGTAAGCATACATTTTTTTTTCTTTCCTATGAAATGGAGAGTCCACGACATCATTCCAATTACTAGTGGGAACCAATACCCAAGCTAGAGGACAGGGAATGAACAGGGAGGGAGAAAAAGGCAGGAGGACTTAAACAGAATGCACCACTGCTTGAAGAACCTTTCTCCCAAAAGAAGCCTCGACCAAGGCAACAGTATCAAATGAGTAGAATTTTCAAGAAGTATGCAAAGAAGACCATGTTGCCGCCTTGCAAATCTGTTCCACAGAAGCTTCGTTTTTGAAAGCCCAAGAAGAGGAGACAGCTCTAGTGGAATGAGCCGTAATTCTCTCAGGAGGCTGCTGTCCAGCAGTCTCATAAGCCAAACGAATCAAACTTCTCAACCAGAGAGACAGAGTAGTAGAAGTGGCCTTCTGACCCTCACGCTTTCCAGACAAAACAAAAAACAAGGCAGAAGCTTGCCGAAAATATTTAGTAGCTTGTAAGTAAAATTTTAGAGCCCACACAACATCCAAGTTATGCAAAAGACGTTCCTTATGAGAAAAAGGATTAGGACAAAACGAAGGAACAACAATTTCCTAATTAATGTTTCGATCCAACACCACCTTAGGGAGAAAACCCAATTTAGTACGAAGGACCGCCTTATCAGCATGAAAAATTAGGTGCAGGGAATCACACTCTGTGAGTGGAAGAAATAGCAACAAGAAACAAAACCTTCCAAGATAACTATTTTATATCAACTACATGCATTGGCTCAAACGGAGCCTGCTGCAAAACTTTAAGAACTAGATTAAGGCTCCACGGGGGAGCAACAGGTTTAAACACAGGCCTGATTCTAACCAGGGCCTGAACAAAGGCTTGAACATTTGACAAGTCTGCCAGATGTTTGTGCAAAAGGATAGATAATGCAGAAATCTGACCCTTTGGAGTACTGACCGATAGACCCTTCTCCAGGCCATCTTGAAGAAAAGATCCTCACCCGGCTCCAGGAGAACCCCTTAGATTTGCACCAATAAAGATATTTACGCCATATCTTATAGTAAATCTTGCGAGTAACAGGTTTGCGAGCCTGAGGCATAATTTCAATGACCGCTTCAGAAAAACCATGTCTAGACAGAACTAGGCATTCAATTTCTAAGCAGTCAGCTTCAGAGAATTTAGGTTTGGATGAAGGAAAGGACCCTGAATTAAAAGGTCCTTCCTCTCAGGTAACCTCCAAGGAGGTAGAGATGACATCCTTACTAGATCCGTGAACCAGATCCTGCACGGCCATGCAGGAGCTATTAGGATCACCGATGCTCTCTCCTGTTTGATACGAGCAATGACTCGTGGAAAGAGAGCAAACGGAGGAAACAGATATGCCGGAGGAAACAGATATGCCAGAGAAAACCTCCAAGGAACCGCTAGAGCATCTATCAAAACGGCCTGATGATTTCTTGACTTCAAACTGTACTTTGGAACCTTGGCGTTTTGGCGGGAAGCCATCAGATCCAACTCTGGAACCCCCCACCTGAGGGTTATCTGAGAGAACACTTCCGGATGGAGAGCCCACTCTCCGGGATGAAAGGTCTGTCTGCTCAGAAAATCTGCCTCCTAGTTGTCCACCCCTGGAATGTGGATTGCAGAAAGAAGACAATCGTGGGCTTCCACGCACTGCAAAATGCGAGTCACCTTCTTCATGGCTAAGGAACTGCTAGTTCCTCCCTGAAGATTGATGTAAGCCACTGAGATGATGTTGTCCAACTGGAATCTGATAAACCGGACTAAAGACCGTTGAGGCCACGCTGATAGGGCATTAAAGATAGCTCTCAACTCCAAGATGTTTATGGGGAGAGGACTCTTTCTGAAACCGCAGGCCGGCCCTGAGCCTTCAGAGAGCCCCAAACAGATCCCCAGCCTTACAGGCTGGCGTCCGTAGTCACAATCTCCCAGGAAGGTCTCCGAAAGCAAGTGCCCCGAGACAGATGTTCCTGTGACATCCACCATGAGAGAGAGTCTCTTGTTAGTGGGTCCAGATTTATTCTCTGTGATAAATCCGAATGGTGTCCGTTCCATTGACAGAGCATACAAAGTTGTAGCGATCACAGATGGAACCAAGCAAAAGGAATTATGTCCATGGATGCCACCATCAGACTAATCACCTCCATGCATTGAGCCACTGATGGACGAAAGGCAGACTGGAGAAAAAGGCAGGAAGCAAGAAGTTTGGATTTTCTGACCTCCGTCAGGAAAATTTTCATAGACAGGAAATCTATTTTTGTCCCTAGGAAATAAACTTTGGTAGATGCCAATAATGCTCCCAGAACCTTTGTGAAAATTCTGGGAGCCGTGGCCAGACCAAACGGAAGGGCAACAAACTGGAAATGCTTGTCTAGAAAAGCAAATCTGAGAAACTGGTGATGATCAATGTGAATGGGAACATGTAAGAACTCGTCCTTCAGGTCTATGGTCGTCATGAACTGACCCTCCTGGACTAATGGAACGAATAGTTTACATCTTGAAGGACGGAACCCTGAGGAATTCGTTGAGACACTTGAGATCTAGGATGGGACAAAAAGTTCCTTCCTTTTTGGGAAACACAAATAGATTTGAATAGAATTTTAGACCTTGTTCCCTTAGAGGAACTGGTACAATGACACCCAGGGAGTATAGGTCTTTTATGCAATTTAAGAAGGCCTCCTTCTTTACCTGGTTTGAGGATAATCTTGACAGGAGAAATCTGCCCCTTGGAGGGCAAGTCTTGAATCCTATCCTGTAACCCTGGGATACTATGTCCACAGCCCATGGATCTGGGACATCGCATATCCAAGCCTGTCGAAAAAGAGAAAGCCTGCCCCCCACCTGATCCAAATTCAGACCGGGGGCAGATGCTTCATGCTATTTTAGAGTCAGCGGAAGGCTTCTTGTTTTGTTTTCCCTTATTCCAGGGCTGACTGGATTTCCAAGTGGACCTGGATTGAAAGAGGAAGATGAGGACTTCTGTCCCTTAAAGTAATGAAAATTAGAAGACCTCCGACCCCTAGGTCTATTCTTCTTGTCCTGAGGAATGATAGATCCCTTTCCACCCGTAATCTCAGAACCTCTTTCAGTAGTAACCGGAGGTGTTCAAGCTTAAATCTAAAATTAACTTCTTCAGTTTCTGAAGATTTTTTTGCTAAAGTGTCAGAGCCTGAGATCTTACCTTCAGAAGCTACTGAAGTATTTTCATCAGACATCTCTTACGTTTACCCGATGACGGGAAAGCTGACAAACCCGCTGTTAGAAGAAATCTTAGCGGCAAAATCCCCAGGTAAATAAACACCCCCAGGTGGATGAGAGGACACAGAAGGCACAGTATGAGAAACAATTAAGGCTTGGGTTGTTTGAGGAGAAAGCTGAGGCATGTCACGCACAGCAGTATCCTGAGAGACAGTAGGCTCAGAAGAGAGTAATTTGTCCTTACATTTTAAAGTATTGGTTAAACAAGAGGAGCAAAATTGCATAGGCAGAACAATTTGGGCTTCTAAACAAAGTAAACATTTATCCATAGAGATGGACTGATCCTGTTCTGAGTCCATGGCTATGAGGTAACAAAGTCCCACAAGTAATTGCAAAATTAAAGAAATAAAAAAAATAAAATTAAGCAATTTAAAATTCAAATAATTATCAATGAAAATTAAATATACAATTTTAATAATAATAACCATAGAAGGTAGCTTTTAGAAACAACCTCAGATAGCCTGAGGCTCCTACCGCCAAAAGAAATACCCCACTAGAAAGAGGAAAAACTGACTCATTGAAGAGATCCTCTCCTCTTAAACGTTCCGGGTAGATGATGTAAATAAAGCTGACACAAGAAGAGCTGGAGATCCTCTCCTCCACAGCAAATGCTTACTGTGGTCTCAACGGCACCGCTCCGCTAAACCGGAAGTGCGGGCATCACGTGACCGGGCTAAAATAAACTGTGCAATATTTCTTCTAAGTGAAAAAAATGCGCAAGGAGATAGACAGTTAAAAAAAAATGGTTCTTCCGTTTAATACACAAATAAGCCCTTAATAGCCTATAGCCTCAATACATAGCCACAGGTTAAATAATATAGGATATCCTTTACCAATAACCCCTTACATCCCTTAGCCAAATGGCATGTCTCATTACTGAATTAAGTGTGCCAAATATACTGTCCCCATATGAATTCTTAAGAAAAAGAAAAAAAAAAAATAAGGATTATTATGTCCCAGAAAAAAAGGATCTGAAAAAGCGGGTTAACCTCTTAAGTGCTGCTGTCCTTCTGTACCTAGAAGGCAAATGCACTTACCTTAGATCCAACTACATGATAGATGCAGATCCTTAGGTGTGGCAGGCACTTCGCTCCCTGTCATGGACCTGTAGGAAAAGAAAGAACAGAGTAACCAACTCTGGATTTCTACAAAGTGGTAGCAAAATGTTAAAAGTAAAGCAAAGACATCCTCGCCGCATTTTAACTGCTAAAAGCCACCACTACTCTTACTCAAGAGATTGACGGGGACACAGCTAGACCCCAATCCTTGCTTGCAGGGAAAAGTACCCATAAAATGATTAAAATCTTCAGACACCAACTTCACACAACCTCCATTGACAGAGGCAAAGAGAATGACAGGGGATTATGGGTAAGGTAACAGCTTTCCTGGGGTGCTCTTTGCCTCCTCCTGTTGTGCGGGCTCTAAAATTTTACTTACAAGCTACTAAAGATTTTTGGCAATCTTCTGCCCTATTTGTTGTTTTCTCTGGAAAGCGTAAGGGTCAAAAGGCCATTTCTACTACTGTGTCTTTGGTTGAGAAGTTTGATTCGTTTGTCTTATTCGACTGCTGGACAGCAGCCTCCTGAGAGATGTACGGCTCATTCCACTAGGGCTGTCTCCTCTTCTTGGGCTTTCAAAAATTAAGCTTCTGTGGAACAGATTTGCAAGGCGGCATCATGGTCCTCTCTGCATACTTTTTCCAAATTCTACAAATTTTATACTTTTGCCTTGGGTGAGGCTTCTTTTGGGAGAAAGGTTCTTCAAGGGGTGGTGCCTTCTGTT